>NW_010972775.1:20652114-20677943 GCF_000737465.1 Haliaeetus leucocephalus | reverse complement strand
GGGGGCCGCGGGGGGGGGGGGGGGGTTGGGACTCAGCCCCACGAGAACCCCAAAGCCCAGCCCTGCTCTGGGGGTTCATCTTCCTGGGGGGGCTCTCAGGGGAAGGGGCCGCCTCAGCCTGTGCTGCGAGGGGGAGAGCCCAGGCTGGGAGTGTTGAGCAGGGTTTTGCCCCCTTCTCCCTGCAAAGCTGGGGCAGCCGGCTGTGGTTGGGGAGGGGGGATGGAGCAGGGGCTGGGGTCGGTGGTAACAGCGCTGGGGAAGAGGGGAAGGCGCGTGCTGCTGTGGCCCAATTGTCTGTAACTCTTTTTCTCTATTGCTTGCATTTGGCATTCGTAAAGCACCGGTAGCCCTGGCGACTCCCCTGCATCTCCGGGTGTTTGCCTGCAGCCCACATCAGCTTATCTCTGCTGGTGTTGCTGATTCAGGTCTCTTGGCCTGTGGGAGTGGGCACTGCATGGCCAGCATAGTGGGAGAGAGGCTGCGCAGCGGCCCTGGCTCACACAGACACAGCACGGGGGAAAGGAGCAAGTTGCCACTTGTCTAATCTACTTCGACAGGGGTTTCCTCTCTAGGGGCAGGATCAAAGTCTTTCTAAATCAATAATGAATGGAGCATGTCACTAGTGTAGCGGGGATAACTCACAAGGACAATATTATCAAGTGTTCTGAACACATCCATAGGTGATTCTTCCTTTAGAGGAATTGTTTTTAAGAGGTTAGAGTTCTTCAGGTTGTTTGGTTTTACTAAAAATGAAACTTGGGTCTTTAGAGGCTGAGTCATGAACAGCATTGGGTTCTTTGTGATTTGAGTTGCCTTTGGTGCCTGGTTCCCTGTTTTGAGTTCATGGTTCAGCTTTTCTATGGCTGGAAGAGCACATAGTTGTTGTTGACGAGAATATTTGTGTGTGCGAATTTAATTCTGCATTTCCGTGCCAAGGAAAAAGCATATTTCAGTAATAGGGCATCAACTTCAGCAAAAACTTCTATAATCAAAGAAAACCTGTTTACTCGAGCTTTAAAAGTGGGGCAGTCTTTAGGAGTAGTGGTCACAGATGCACTTTTACAAGAAAGGAGCTGGGGAAAATCCGTTCAGGCCTTGGTGGCCAACGGTTTGCTTCCACAAGTGGTAACAGGTGAACTGGGAAGCTCAAAATTTAGGTTTCAGATGAACTTTTAACTTGCTGTGGTGCGAGCTGAGGTACGCTGACAGGACGAAGTTAATCTGCATCATACTATTTCCTTACTTAGTCTAGTGATAGACAGCTTTGTGCTTCCAAGTGATGTGCCAGCCCACAAAAATTAGCTTAACAGTGCTGAAAGACTGAGGTGGCAGAAGAAGAGAGGTGATCACAGCAGGAAGAGATTGCTGACCCTTTATGGCAACCAGAATTATTAGCAGAAAGTCTTCCTTTCCTGTGCCTCTGTGTCTGTGCGGTGCCCAGCGTAGTGAGGCCCTGACCATGACTTGTCTGTCTTGAACCTGCTGTAATATAATACTCAAAGAGAACATGTTGGTTTAAGGCATTTGCTGTAATTTGTTTCTGCCATAATTTTGTCACACCATCATTTGGTGAATAGCTTTTTGAAAACTAGTTGTGTGGTTATGGAAAGGAATTAGTAGTCTGAACTACTGTTTGCTTTCTCTAATGACCAGCTGTCCCCCTTAGTCCCATAATGCATCTTTGTGCCTGCTCTGCTTTGCAGGTTGTTGGAATAGATGCTTTTTACCTCCGCTGTAATTTTACCTGCTGCCAGATTAAGACCTGCCAGACTTGCCAAAGAGCGGAATAGTTGATGCAAGCACCAAAACAAAGCTGCACAAAATTGAAACAATGGCCACGCAGCTGAATTTCCTACCTCAAACCCTTGTTGGACATGAGCGGTGTATCACCTGCTCTGCGGAAGATGTGTGTTGCCTTGCAATTTAGAAAGTACTTTCCCTTTTAAAATTCATGTTTTCTGTACTTGGAAAATGGCAAATGAAGACTGAAAGATGAGGAATTGTAAATAACTGTTAATCCAGCTGTAACCTAATAAGCTAGTTAAGCCTGTCCACCGGCATCTTTCCTGCAGGGAGAAATGGAGTGACTCGCAGGACATACCAAGGTCTTAATTTATGAAGAATTAAGAAACAAAACCTATTGATTTATACTTGGCAACTGTTAAGTAACGAGCAAAAGTTGCTTTGTTTTATTATGCTCAGTGCTGTGTGTGAATGCATGAAAATAATCTCCTGAGGCAGTTGGCTTTCAGGGTAAAGCTATTGAGTCTGCAAGCTTCAGAACTGCTTGATACCATCTGCTGTATAAATGGAAGATAATGGTCTCTTGCTGCTTTAAAAAAAGTTAAATCTAGAAGTTACCTAAGTGTTTATTACTAATTAATGGAGTATTAGTAGACACTCATTATGTATGCTAGGACATTCTGACTTCAGAGTGAATTAGTGGCATTCCTGTGTGGACCCAGCTCTGAATCAATTTGTTCTGTATTAATTGGTGTGCTTCAAAGGTATCTTTGTTGGTAACTCCTGACAAGTCAGCTTCTGTGTGGATAGAATTAAAACTTCAGGGCCCTTCTATAAATTAAGCCTGGGATCAGCTGATGTTCCCAATGTGCTTTAGGACTCCTTTGGGTCAGTTATACTGAGGTGGAAGAATGTGGTCTGAATGCTTAAGCAGTAGGTTCATGAAATAATGTAAGTCTGTTGTCTGAACTGTGGAGTGAATTGTATGAATATTTATTAGATATAAATTTGGAGTGCTTTATAAATTAAAAACAAACTGAAAATGTGCTTTAGCTTTTTACGCCACTTACAGCCTGCAACACAGTTGTCTTTACAACTGTTACACAGGAATGCTCTTACAAAAGCATCATTTCATAATAAGGCTGGTACAGTAAGGCAGTCAGATAACTGCCTCTTGGGAGAGTAATTAAATGGTTTGTGATGAAAACTGAGAAAAAGTAAACTTGGCGTGAATCAGAGGTAGTACAATCAACTGATAAGAGCAAACTCACCCTGCAGATGCTTTATGTGTAGGGCACAGTTTTGAGTGCTGCCTGAAGTAACACTGTTGTCTTGATTTCTAACTTTGTCTCTCTTTTTTTTTCAGGCTGACCTAAACTGTGTTTTTTCTAAACATCATGGGAGAGATTAAAGTCTCTCCTGACTATAACTGGTTCAGAAGCACAGTTCCTCTTAAAAAGGTATGTACAGCTGTAATTGACTTGTGGGTGAAATGTCTTGTCTTGCTTTGTAGTGGGGGAGACTAAGCTGTCTGGTTAATGCAGAACAGTTGTGGCTGTGCTAGTGACCTGGCTTATCTCCTGAACTGTTGTCCCACGAGTGTGTGAAAGCATGCTCTTAATCTTCACATGCTTCTTGGAGGTCGTTTCTGCATGTGGTGGTGGGGAGCAGAGGCTTGCAGCTGTGAGCCACGGCAGCAGTGCCTGGCATCCTGATGCCAGCCATGCCTGAGGAGGAGACTCTGAGAAGATAGCGTGTGCTGGGGACCATGAGCATGGCTTGTCATGGAGCTGCCTGTGTGTACTGCAGCCATGCTGCCAGAGCCACCTCCACAGTTCCTACCCATCATCCTCAGGCCACAGCGGAGTGTCTGAAGGCAACTTCTCGGCAGTTGGGCTGCATGCGGGGTTCCTGAGAGTGGAAAGATGCCTTAATCATGATGGAGAAAAACAAATGGTTTCTTCTACTGCGTGTCCTTTAGATGTCTTCTGCTTAACCACACTGTCTAACCACTTTCTCCTCTCACTTGGATTTCTCTACTTCCTTTCACTGAGCCACAAGACAGTGTTTGAGGTGTGCAGTGCTCCAACTTCTGCTCTCTCTGTGCTGAGTGGCAGAGGGCATGGAGTGCAGTACTAGTATGTAGCTCCTGACCTGGGCTAGCTCTCACGTGTACCTGTGCAGATAAGGCTTGCTGAGGCTGTGGTTACAGACTAACCTGCAGCAGCAGCCCAGGTTCCTGCCAGACTGAAGGATAGTCTTGCCTTTAGACCCCAGTCTGCTGCTCCTGCAGGCTCAGTCGCTAGTGTAACCATACAAGTCGAGCAGAGTCAGTGACCTGTCTAGCTTAGGGGTGTTTTATAGTTTGTTTTGGGGCTAAGCTGACTTCCAGCTGGTTCAGTTCCCTAATCTGGATGGCTGTGTGGGCTGTGGGAACTCGGGGATGGTGCTGGCAGCAGAGGCAAGAGCAGCATTGCGTCTTTCAACAGCAGGCTGGTTGCAGCTGGGCCACACAAAAGGGACTGTATCCCCAAACCTAAGGAGCAACACTTAAATGTGTCTAGCATTATTTCCACTGAGTGGCGTGTAGCTTTCTCTAAGGGCTGTAGGATTTTCCATTCAGGATTTCTCATTCATTTTTGCCGGTTTGTGTCTTCTGTAAATAAGAAAGATCTATTGCTGTTGACTATGCATGCTCTGTCTAGGCTCTGGCTGTCCAGCTTCTTTCTGTTTCTGGCCAGTACCAGATCTGCTGAGTCTGTTTGTGCCATGCTGTTGCCTCCAAGCAATGCCTCACCAGGCCAGCAAAGCCGGAAGGCAGTATTTCAGTGGAAAGACATGTGGGTGCTCTGAGGTGCTGCTTTATGGGGTGCAGTACGGTAAATGAAAGGAGCTGGAGGTTGTGGTTACAACGGAATGCGTTGCTGCTGCTGTGAGGGCTGTGTGATGCTGCAGCTTCCTGCCGGGGCCACTGCCTTCAGCTGCTGCTGACTACTCAGGATTTCATAAATGAGGACATGTGTAAGCTGAAGCTGTTGTTGACCTGGTGACCTTCAGACTAGGGAATACCTTACCCTCTTAAAGTGATGCCACAGTGATGAATGTGAGGTATGAAGAAGGTAGAAATAAACAAACTAATTCTGTTTCTGGAGGGAGAAGGAGAGGGGAAAAAAAAAAGCACAATTTGAAGATGTAATTAATCTTTGAAGCAGTCTTTAGGAATACATTTGCTTGCATTATCCCCCCAAAAGTACAGGCAAAGCACATGCAATACAGAGGAAGGAATCACCAACCATCATTACTGCTGGTGAGCACGTTATTGCTGTCAGATCAACTTAAGGAAGCAGAGCCAGAGCAGTTTGTTTGAAAACAGGCTGAGATGTTCCTCCTGACAGGAGCAGGAAATGCACAGCTTCATTGCTGTTCCTGCTCTTGTCAGATATAGGAAGTACAGCACAGAAAAGAACATTTGTAAACTAAGTCTTCAGCCTTGCTTCTGAGCCGCCATTTGCATACACTGCTTGCTGTCTTAGATAAGTCCTTCCTAGAAGTCTTTAGTGGGGGACGCCCTGGCTCTGCTAAACTCGAGGGGAGAAGTTCTGCCCCTTGTTTCAGTGCAGTGCAGATTTTACCCTTTATGTAAACTGTAGGCATCTTGATTGATTGATCAGAACAAGAAAAGGCTGGTGACCTACCAATCAGCAGTTAACCATGCTGCTGTCTGCCTAAGCAGCGCTTAGCCTTGTTTGGGAGCTGGAGTTAAACTACCCGGTGTGTGGCTAGAAATCAAATAGAACAATTGTCTAAACCCATTGATTCATTGTCTGGGCTTGAGGAAAGAAACGTTATCTCTGAGCCTCAGCTCTCTTGATGTGAACTAACTTTGGTTTTGTGATTTCAAGGAGTATGGTTTGGCTTTGGAAATTTTTCTAAAGGTAAACTTTGTAGTAGCCACTGACAGCCACCCTGAAGGGATCCAACATTACTGATGGAATAAGAGCTGATAACAGCAAGGCCTGGAGCTCTGGAGTTGTGTGCAAAGGGTTGTTTTGGGGGGCTGGGAGGGCTTTTATACAAGGCTTATTTTTAAATCGTTTCAGTGGTCTGAAAGCTCTGGTATGCAATCTTTCTTTTATTTTTGTAGAGACTTTACAAACAGCAGCATCATGTGATTTCTCACATGCTCCCAGAGCCTGAAATACTGGCTTTATTACAAGCAGATTTGTTAGTCAAGCAAATCTGATTTGTGATACACTATTCTTCTCTGATTCCCTGAGAAGCTTAACTGCTGTGATGGGAAAGTGAATTGTGCTTGTATATTGCTGTTCAAAAAGCTATAAAATCTTGATACAGAGGAGATGAATTCCCACTGGGTGACACAGACTTTCTCCAGAGGTTTGTGCTTGTTGATCTGGTATGAGCTGCACGCTTTTGCTGGGTTGTGGAGCATTGAAAGAGCATCCTAAATATACAAAACAGTTTGCTGGTAGAACAGGCCCTGTAAAAACAAGTCAGGCTCAGCACTGCTAGAAAAGAAGACCTTTACCTAATCCTTATACTTTTAAAGATACTAATTGTGCTAGGACTTCCAGCTTCTGCCCTGAGATGGGCACTGTATGAGGAACTACTCATTAAGGATAGCAGCTTGCGTGTGAATAATCTGCTTCAGGCAGCTGTGTGTCGTAGGCGCTCCAGATGTTCCCGAGATGCTGCCAGATGATGGAAGCATTTTTCTTTCCAGGTCAGCTTTGCAGTGCTGCTTTGGGACTTGTGTACGCCTCTGTTTCTGGCAGCCAGCTATAACTGTTTCAGATCAATAATTTGTGGTGTTAGCTGCTTAATTCTATAGGCTTGATGTTACAGGTCTGGACACATGCTTTTGTCCAGTGAATGCAAACATCAATGCTTGTTTAAAAAGCTGCCCCTGGGGGCAGTGCTGGCTCTTCCAGCCTACAGCTATTGCTCTCATACCTTAAACTGACCTCCTGGGTCTCTCCTGGACCATGGCACGGTGGCTTATTTCCCAAGGTGCGGTATTCATTATCCAGCTTGTGTCAGGACACACAAAGCATTTGGTCTGACAATGCATGGCTGTGGCTTTTTCCAGCAGTGTTCACACAAACGTTGTAATTCCGGTTAGTAAACAGCCTTAGAGAAGAAAGCTATTGTGAAGAAGAGTAAAAGATGGTCTTGTTCAAAGGAGTCTTGAGTATTATAATATTTACTAGATGACAGAAGTTTTGTATAAGCAATCCTGGAAGCTGGCTGAAGAACGTCATTTGCCTTGTGTGTTTCTTCTCCCTCCTGTGCCTCTCTCTTTCCAGATAATAGTAGATGATGATGACAGTAAAGTCTGGTCGCTGTATGATGCAGGACCTAGGAGTATTCGGTGCCCACTCATATTTCTTCCTCCTGTAAGTGGAACTGCAGATGTGTTTTTCCAGCAAATTTTGGCACTGACTGGATGGGGCTACAGAGTTATTGCTGTGAGTATTCTCAGTTGTGTCAAAGTTAATGTACTTGTGCTTGTTGCTCTAATCAGAGGTTGGATAATGAAGATGAACTTCTTAGTGTTGACTAAGGAGAATCCACAAAAAAACTGATTCTAAGTTGTATTCCAGAGTATGCAGCGTGCAGATCCAGGCTAAAAATCTGCTGTACATTTATGGCAGTGTTTAACCAGAGCCTTGTGCATACACATTATTGACTTCTCAGTCTGTTTTCTCCCTTGTGTGCCTTGGACACCAGTCATCTTTGCCTCCAGCTGGATCTTTGTTAGCCATGAGGCAAGTGTTTGGGTTAGTTCAGGGTTTCTGTGTTTGCCTTAGGGATGGTGCATAATCTGGTTCTTAGCCTGCCTAACTGCAAATGCTAAGTCACTCCTTAAAATCCTAACAGCATGCTGGTTTGTGGCTTTTCAGCTCCTGAATCGAACTGAAACGATTGATTTGTGTAACCATAGTTCTGCTGAACAGTATGGCTTTAGGAGTACTGCTGTTTTTCTAGCAGCAGTTAATGATTTCTGTACCTGCCAACTTGATGTGCTATGGAATCACTGAAGAATCATTCCAGCCTCTCCACCCCCCAATTACAGAATGAAGCAACACTGCACCTTCCCCAACAAACTTGCTCTGCAGTGATTTCAGTTGTGTATTTTTGTGCAAGCAAGGGGGAGGTGTTCACATTCTCTAGCTGTAGGGACCTTGCTGAGGAGCGTGAGCCTCGTGATACAGAAAAGGCAGGTTGCTGTCTTGAAACCTTTAATGTGAGAATTGGTATGACTTTGAAGCCAACAGATGATGGGTACTGATCAGAGACCAGCTATTTCTGACTTTTTAGTTGCAGTATCCGGTGTACTGGGATCACCTTGAGTTCTGTGATGGATTCAGAAAGCTGTTAGACCACCTTCAGCTGGATAAAGTGAGTGCTCTGAGATGGGGAAATGGACATACAGTTGCAATAAAAACCTGATGTTTGAAAGAGTCTCAATTAAGAGCAAGTGTATAAAATAATGGCACAAAAACGTAGCCTATAAATAAAGAGGCTGTGTTGCAATTTTACATTTGAAACTAGTTTATTGTTGGAGGTGAATACCCTTGAAAATTGTCATACTTGGCCTAAATTCAACTGCTGTTCTAGTCCTATTAAATTGTATTGGTTAACTTCAGTTTTTCATGAGATCCTGTGGAAGTTATCCTTCCTAACTCACGTAGTACAGAACACCACAATAAAGTATCTTGGATTGGAATAGCTATTGAAGACAAAGGGAAATGTTTGATTTTTTTTTTTCCTTAAGCTTGATAAGCACACGGAAATTTGAACTGTGATCTGGAAACACTTCTTTCTTTCAGTATTTATCACATTTATATTGCACATAAAACCAGAAGCTGAATAGAAGAGTGATTCTTTTTTTTAAAAAAAAAGGGGGGGTATGATAGAGTAAAACTGGAATGACTTATTTTTGTAATGAAATGTTGTGCTTAGGGGTCATTTATTTCACAAATGTAACATGATCTGTTTTTTTTTTCCTTGAATTAGGTTCACCTTTTTGGAGCTTCTCTGGGAGGCTTTCTGGCTCAAAAATTTGCTGAATACACACACAAATCTCCCAGAGTTCAATCTCTGATCCTATGTAATTCCTTTAGTGACACTTCTATCTTCAATCAGACATGGACAGCAAACAGGTAAGGAAGACTGAGACAAGCAATCAGATTCGTAGCATTAATTTTTTTGCAATGAAATGTCATGCTGATCTGGTCAGACATATGTCTAAGCTGTTTCCAGCCTGGGTGAGGGAGGTGCAGGATGGAATAATTGTGACTCTCAAATCCACACCATGAGGAAAATGGAAATTTTCACAATTGGGAGTGTGGAATTTGACAGACGAGTCATTCCGTGATCCTCTGTGGATGCGTGGTTGGATTTAAGAACTCTGCCTGTTTCTAGCTAAACTGTTTAGAGTAAGAGAACTGTTATTCACCACGTTTAAAATACACTCTTGCGATATAAGACTAACAGCTTCCCAGAGCATTTCAAGCGCCTAGCTGCAAGGTTTTCCATCTCTCTGCTCTTGAAGCTTCTTCAGGATTTCATTTGGAGTTAAAGCACAGTGCAAGGAAAAGGAGTGCTTACAACAAAGCATCTTAATGTTGGAGTCCTGGGTGCTTGAAGATTGTTACATCTTCTTTCTGTTTTAGCTTTTGGCTGATGCCTGCTTTTATGCTGAAAAAAATTGTCCTTGGGAATTTTGCATCTGGTCCTCTAGATCCTGAAATGGCTGATGGGATTGATTTCATGGTGGACAGGGTAGGTGGCTGTGTACTCTAATGGCTGTGATGTCAATCTCTGTAGAAGATTTACTTAGCAGGAGGTTGTAGATATTTCTGCCGTTTTCTTCATTTACTTGCCCAGAAGGGAAGAGTAAGGAATGGATCCTTAGGTGTTGACTCTCACAGCCCCAGCAATTTAACTGATGCTGTGACAGTCTGCCTTACAGTTCTTTTGTTTATATAGATCCTAAGAGAGGAAGTTAAGAAATTGAGATGGAAGAGGAGAAAGTGCTGGGATCTGTCTGTAGGCCATGCTCTGGAGGCAGAAGCACTAATGGAACATGTTTTAAGCATTTGTCTCATGCAGAGAGATACTAAGTTGGAACTATAATCTTCATCTGAAGTGCAGTCATGTTTCTCTTTAAAACTAACTTCTCTTTGGCTGTATTGTTAATATTGCATTAAGTTCCTGCAGTGAAGTATGTTGTTAATCAGTGTTTCTCTCTACTGAAAGCTGGAGAGTCTGGGCCAGAGTGAGCTCGCTTCAAGACTTACCCTCAACTGCCAGAACTCCTATGTAGAACCTCATAAAATTCGAGACATCCCTGTAACCATTATGGATGTAAGTTAATCTCAACATAATCCTTTTCTTTAAATGCCATTTCCTCCCCTTGGCAGGTGGGGCCTGGATATTCTGTTAGCAACGCAATAAATATTTGCAGCATCTAACTTCATACTTAGATAAGCCATCTACTGGCCAGGCAACACTGTGACTCTTCTGTGTTGAATTATGGATACTCTGCAGTAACACAGCCATATGTTTACGTATCACAATGTTAGCTTTCTAGCTGTTGATGCCTAATGTGTTTGCTTGTTTTCTGTTTCATTAATGCTGTTCCACAGAGAAGCTGAGAATTGCTTCTTGGAGCAGCATATATCCAGTCTGATTTAATAAGCAATATCTGATTAGATTCAGAACTAATTGCTGTGACTTGTTATGTAGGTGTTTGACCAAAGCGCACTTTCAACTGAAGCAAAAGAAGAAATGTATAAGCTTTATCCTAATGCCAGAAGAGCTCATCTCAAAACAGGAGGCAACTTCCCATATCTCTGCAGGAGTGCTGAGGTCAACCTATATATTCAAGTGAGTCTCTGCATTCAAACCCAATCTGCTAACACATATAGCTGGAACAGCAGTAGGAAACTCCTTTTCTGTGCTTGCTCCTAACTTGCCTGTGCTGTTTGCTCTGGTTCCCAGATCACTGATACAGAAGGGCAGGGCTGGGAGCAGCCATGTTCATGGATGGTTGGCTTTGGGGTCTTGGCTATTCCCCATTTCCTCTGTCTTTTCTCTGAACTCCTGTACTCCAGAGACGTGATTTGGCCCTCACAAAAATTACTCCAAAGGAATGTTTCTCTTTTACCAAAACCTTATGCTTCTATACCTGTCTCAGTGTTGTTTTCCATGTCTGACAGATCCATTTACTGCAGTTCCATGGTACCCGGTATGCGGCCATTGATCCCTCCATGGTCAGTGCAGAAGAGCTGGAAGTCCAGAAGATCAGTCTTCACACCAGCAATGAGCAAGAAGAGCAATAGGTTTTGGGGTGTCGGTGAAAATGAGGAATCGGTTTGGTGGTCTTCCTGTGTACAATCAACTGTTCCCACTCTGCCTTTTTCCTTGCGTTAGCCGATTATCACTGTGTGATTCCAACAGGATCAATAGTTAGTGAACTACCCGTGGACAGTAACCTCCAGCAGTGTAATGGGATAGAGCTGTTTAATTTCCAGTCTTTGAATTCAACGAAGCATCTTTGAAGACTACAGTTTTAAAAACAAAGACATTTTTGCTACCAAAGTCTTCACTATCATGTTCTTAAGCAGAATGATATTTCTTTTTATATTTTTCACTCAGCTGTATATATTGCCACATGTAGATCATGTACTTATAAGCTGACATATATTTTTGTTGAATATTTGGTTTAAAAGATGTTTAAGTGCCAATGTTGCCATCACTTATTTGCTTCATTTGTTGTAAGTTAGTTTCTATTTGAAATAAAGCATTTGAATTTTTAACTTCCTTGCTGTTCAAAAATGGTTTTCAATAAAAATTCAATTTCAGCAAGTGTCTCTTGTATTGCCTACAAGAGAACAGCAGTGCCGTTTACTGTACTCCTGGTTTGCCTCCATAGACACCTCTAGAAATTAAGAAAACCAGCACCTTCTGCTTGAATTCACCTTGAGCATGGAACAGCTTGAATTACAAGGTTGCACTGGTTTAGCTCCAAGTAAGAATTATGTAGTATTTTTTAGTGAAGAATGACTAAGACATAACTTGCAAATTTAAGGGTAAAATCTGGATTTATTGAAATACATTATTTCTCCTTGAAACACCATAAAAAATAAATATGAAGTACTACATCACAAATTGGTATTTAAGAAAACTGTATGTCCTTGTCAGAGGCTGTGTAGATAACCCATGACCATTCTTATCTTTTCAAGCTGTAACCTAGGGATTAAAGAAGTTACCTATTTGATTTACAAACAGTACAGGTATATTAACATATATTTACAAACAGTATATGTTAATGTTCTTCTCTGAAACTTTTTGTGAAGAGTTGAAACATTAAACATCACATCCCTTTAGGCTCCAAAAGGGCCAAGTGGTAGCCTTGACTTTTCTTAAATTCCCAGCCTAATATTCTTAAATTCCCACCCTAATAGGGAAGTTATGAACACAGCTGAGACACAAGCGGCAAGACATTCCCCCCCCCCCCCCAAAAAAAAGGTAGCTAAAGAACATTTCTGAAAGC
This sequence comes from Haliaeetus leucocephalus, assembly GCF_000737465.1. Classification (NCBI taxonomy): domain Eukaryota; kingdom Metazoa; phylum Chordata; class Aves; order Accipitriformes; family Accipitridae; genus Haliaeetus; species Haliaeetus leucocephalus. Next base: position 20,665,618 of record NW_010972775.1, on the reverse strand, counting down.
AAAGGCTTTCCCCTCAATGACTTAAAAAATTGACAATTAAAAATTTATATACAAAAATGTGATGTAAACAAGTTACAGTAAAATAGTGTTGTATTTCCTGATACTCACAGTATGACAAGTGAGGCTCACTTGCTGAACTCTTACTACAGTACCCAGACCATACCCAATAGCTGATTAAAATCTCCCTTCTGTGTAAAGAACCATTTTAGACTGTTAGCATTTGCTCATACCCATGTTGTTTCAGACCAAGACAGAAGCAACAGCAATGCCAGCTGTTTATGACAAGAAGCCCTTAAGTTGCAGCTGCCTTCTGATCAGTAACGGAGCAAGTGGTTCTCCTGTAGCTCCAAGACAAGCTGAGGCGGTACCAGTTGAAGGAACCACTAGTGCCTTCCCAATGTTACATTGCTATACATTTCCGTGGAGAGGCAGAGTCTGCATTTGCTTTTTTACGAATGCTTTCTGTAAAAAGAGAGAACGTTCTGCTGCACAGAAGGTATAAAGCTGTGGCAGGATGGGTTAATTTAGCAAAATAAAAGGAAGAGAAAGAAATTACATGTAATGGTAGCAAGGGGGCAGGGCAGGGTAGCTTCCAGCTTATGTGAATTGGCTTCCCTTAAGTTTTCCTCAGTGTACGTTGTGTAACCACAGAATTCAGGTAGTGCTCGCTGTTCATTATTTGAAGGAAGACAAAAGTATTACCTGCTAAATCTCTTCTTCCAATCCCCACAAGGCCTTCATACAATCCCTTGACTGGATTTTCTCCTGCCGTGATCACGCCATGGAGCCAGATAAGCAACATTCTGTGGCCGTGCTCCCTGTAGCTTTTAGTGCCTGCCAAGATCAAACTGCAGCTGAAATCCTGCACTTAACAGTGCACAGCCCTCACAGAGCTAATTTCTGAATTGGGGTTGGACACCCCTGCCTCCCCTTTGGATTTTACTAGGAGGCTCTAAAGTACAGTTTAGCTTAATTCCTGGTTGGGTGTGATTGCTAGATAAACGTTAAACTTCATGGAGTGGCCATGGATGAGCTTGGGCTTATCAGACAACCTTTCATGGCAACATAGAATTTCTGTCTTTGCAGCATAGCTTAGCCCCTTGCTCACATCATGCAAACTACAGGAGTCCTTTCAGTAACCAAACCAGCAGTGATGTGTTCTCAGATGTGATGTGAACTCAGAACCTGCTCCTGCTAACATATCTCTTAAATTCTAAAGGGAACTTCACTGCCACCTTGGTTCAGCTCCTTAAAAGAAAAAATAAAACCAGCAAGCTTCTTCTGTGCTAGAGAGAAAGAATTTTTCATTTACTTTCTGTAGCAAGAACTAACAAGTCTGGCAGTACCTCAAAAGCAGGAAGCAATGGACCGCTAACTCCCATGGTTGTGTGCTTTACTCACAGACAAATTCCAATGTGTAGATAACTCCACATTCATTAAAAACAGGATTTTTAACCTAATCTTTTGATTGTTTCAAATAAACCAGCTGGTTTCCTTCATGCTTTGCTGTTACTGCAGACTTATCTCCTACAAACACGGCCCAAGTGAAGGAAGAAAAATACCTGGGCAGTGTTTTATACCTGTCCATTGTTGCTCAATGGCCCTAATGTGGGCATCCGTGAATTTCCAGCAGTGTGCCAGCTTCTTCCATTCACCAGGTTTGAGGTACTTGGTAGCTAATCTCCACATTACTGAGCGTATATGCTGTGTTTCCAGCCTGTGATCTTGCTTAAAGGTCAAGTACTTTGCCACCCAGGAGTCGGAGTCGCTGTTCAGATTGTCCTGCAAAGCCAGAACAGGGGTTTCAGTTGGGATGCTGCAGATGTACCTGTCATTCTGCAGCCTCCCACATCCCCAGCTCTGCAGGTCACTGTGAGTTCATTCTGGCACAGCACATTTTTTTCTATTATTATCTTTATTCTCTTGTTTCACTCTGTTCTAATCATGCACATTAACAAACACCGTTAATAGCAGCTTTGCTGTGGAAGCCCGAGAGGATCACAATTTGCATTTCTACAGTGCCTTTTATCTGGGGCTTGTATGCAGAATCAATTACTTAAATCTCCCTGCTCCCCTGCAACACAGGCGCAGCTGCTCAGCCCCCTTTACCTGCCAGACTGCAAAGAGGGTAACTGACTTTCCCTAGAGCTGCGTGGGAAGCCCATGCAAGGGCCTGATATACACAGCATTACTCCTGAAGCTGCGCCTGAGCCACAGGCATATGCCCTCCTTTCCTTCCTTTTCTTTCCCCGCTAGAGCACTGTCTTCCCTGGTATGGGAGGATGCCCAAAGTCTTACGAAGACACAAGGGATGCAGTGTTTGGCTGTACTTTCAGCATGCCCTCTGCTCAGATTGGTTTGGGCACAGGCTTGGGGTAGGCAGGGGTTCAGAGCGGGGACTGGGGCTGAGCAGCTGCACCTTGCACACAGGGCCATGGGATGAGAGAGATTGCTGGGCCACACTGGGAAACACAGGAGGAACAGCCCCAGCTGTGGGGAAGTTTGAGAAGGAAATCAGTTGTATGACTCAAACAAGAACTGATCACTCTGCTCACAAGAGGTGTCTCCCTTCCACTGTTGAAAAACTCCCCACATCCCATTTGGAGACCCTGGGCCAAGCCTCTTCCTGCTCAGTGCTTCGGTTTCTCCTTCTGGGAGGAGGAACTAACGCTATCCCACTCCTTTCTACAGGGCTTCGGGAACGGCTGCCAAAGAATCTTTGAAAACCCCTGTTCCCTTCAGCGCAATCTGGTCTTTTTTAACAACAGAAGTTTTTTTAAATAAGGAAAGCCTCATGCAGATGTTGTTGGCATGGTGAGGACTTTTGTTTTTCTTAAGTAAGGTGATGAAAGTAGAGGTCAGGCTGCCACAGGATGTCCTGTATTTCTTTTCCTTTTGACAGCTGGTAATTCAGAGTCTCAATGGAGACGATAAAGCTACATCTGCCCTGGAAAGCGCAGGGGATGGTGGTGTAAGCTGCTCACCTTTTCCCATTTGTAAAACCGATCAGCTTTGATAATCATGTCCGCCAAATTGATGTGATTGCCTCGGGCGGCAACATCCAGAGATGTTTTCCCTTGCTGAAATTAGAAAGGGAAAAATGAGTTGGAAAAGACCTTGCATGCTTAGGAGGTACAATCTCCATGCTCACCCGGCAGTCTGTAGTAGCAGGCAGCATGGCCTATTGAGCAATGAACCCAGCTGGGATGAAGGACCCCTATTCTCCACCTGTAAACACCTCAGATGTGAGCTAGCTTTGAGCTACTGTGTGCATGGCATGGGGAGTCATTTTGTAGGCTCTGCAGCATTTCCTCTGTTGCTGCAGCGGATCTGCCCGTTCGGCAGGGGTGGTTGGGAAAGCATCCTGTAACCCACAGTGGATGGCAGGGTACTTTCAGGCTCTCAGCAACATGGGTGCAGCTGTCAAAGGACCAGCTCAGCACTACAATCCAAGGCACTTTACAGCCTTTTGCACAGCAGGCTTGCTGACACATGAAACTGAAGTGATTGATACAACCCCATTAATTTTATAGGCTCCACATATGCATGATTAGAAACAGTCTCCTAGGAGAAGCACAGGCTGATGGGACTATGAAGATGTAACTATGCTCCTTACATGAACGTGATTTTGGATTGGGCCGAGGGCTGCATTCTTATCTAAAAGCATATAGGAAAAAGGAGCAAGATTTTAAAGTGGTATGAAGGAAAGTGAGCCAGCCCAGCCATCAAGCATGCCACTGAGAATGATTCTAGCCTCAGATGTGAGCAGAAACCCAATTTCACACAGGAAAGTGTGAATGTGTTCCCTGTGCTGAGTCTCACTGCAGTTCCACAGACTGCTGGAAAGTGGCAAACATTCACTGCAGCTGAAGGCCATCTCAGCCAGGTAGCTTCAAGTTTGTTTGTCCTTTAACCCACTGCAAACGGCAGACACTATTTTAATCTCTGCCCAAGACCACTTCAGCATTTTCTGGGTACATACCACGCTTTCAGGCTGCATGCAACTTGCCTGATTCCTCTAGAATTCCTTTCGTTGATTTAATTCGAGGGCAAAAGCCCTGGACACTGGTGCCAGATCTATACCAACCAGATACTTTTAACCTATTAAAACATGTGTGCTGTAATTGTTGAGGTATATTATTTATCATTATTCGAGAAGATTTTTGATATTAATGTGCATGGTAGCACAAGCAGAAGGAACCAGAACAACTTTGAGAAGAAAAAGTTTGCTCATTGTGTGAACTGTTTTCTACCTTTCTAAAAAAACAGTCACCTCTTTCCTGGAAAACACATCAAAATAACCTACTCAGCAGTGTTTCAAGGCCTCATCCCTGGAAATATCCAGATTTTAGTATTATTACTAGCTTTCCCGGAAAATTATGAAAAACAGTGTCAAACACCATCCATATTTTCCCTCCATATCCCCACAGAGTCTATTCAACTATGGAGAGATTTACCTTGTCTGTTAGCTTCAGATTAACTCCTGCAATGAGAATCATCTCAGCAATGTCCTGCCTGCCATGCTCCGCAGCGATGTGGAGTGAGGTCTGCTGCCTCTGCAGGAGAGTGAAAGGACTAAATTTCAGAGAAGCACAAGTGTGAGGCTAGAAGGACACGACAGAACAATACCAGGAGAAAGCGCTGTAAGAATGCTGTCAGCTCTGCCCTCCTTTCCCCTCTATGCCTTTTTAAACTGAGGGCGAAACACCCTCCTACCTCAAACTGGAGTTGGGTTCCTCAGGCTGAGCAGAACTGATCTATCCCTGTCCCAGCACCAGCACTAGGAAGCCTCCCTGATAACATTTGAGAAGGAACCTCTTCAGTTCCATAAAGCTCCCTAGGGTCATGTATAGGACTATATTATTTCCTGTTATTTAAACAATTTCTGTTGGCAGATAGTTTGGCCAAGGGAGAAAAGGACCTGTGCCAATTCTTTGTTCCTGGGACACAGGGCTGGGTTAATGTGTATGCATTGTAAAATGTATACACCTTGGGACTGTTTAATGGAAACAACTAAAACACAAAATCTGGCAATTTTATGGTGTCATCAGGAGAGAACACCACTACAAGAATGAACATTAACCAAAACAGGGTGAACAAGCTACACAAAGATGCTCATTCACAAAATTACAATTTGGTGAGACAACCAGCTACCTCCAGTCTTGCCTCCCATTCTCAGCCCCGCCCAAACATTTGCAGAATATCTTCCAGCCTGAAATTTCTCCCGCCTGCTTCCACCAGGGCGGAGAGAGCCTGACTACGCAATGTCGCTGTGCACGGGTCGGAGGGACATGGCACAGCCCACATGTTAAATGCCATCAGGTGATTACCTCACTGCAACACTCAGAATCATTTCACAGGTTTCATGTTTCCTAAGTTGCACTTCCATGTTTTCCTCATTTTAAAGCACTCCTCTTTAATCCTGTCCCCAAGGTGATCAAATCCCCATGAAATGGCTTCACATTTCAAAGACAAAGAACAGGAGCTGCAGTCTTACATTATCTGGAATGTCAAGGTCACACTCTGCATCAATGAAGAGCTTCACCATGGCTGGGAAGTTCTGCAGTACTGCAATGTGTGTCGCTGATGCATTTTGCTGTGGCAAAAAGACCCTGTGATTAGAAAGAGCTTAGCTCATGGCACTGAAAGGACCATGCTGTGCCCAGCATGTCTTATTCTATGTCAGCTGCCAGCCTGGACTGGGGGCAGACTGGGGATACTGCCCCATAAGCACAGACCCCACAGCAGCACTGGTCCTTGCAGAGCTGCTTAGTGCTCTTTAACAGCTCCACAAGCTGGCTTTGCCTTTTTGTTAGTGATGAGAGCATTGAGCAGGACTTACATGATTAACAGCATCTATGTGGATTCCTGCATTCATGAGGATCCTGGCTATCTCCTCATAGCCATGCAGTGCTGCATAATGAAGACAATTCATCTTCTTCTGAGAGACACATCAGAAGAGATGGGTATTAGTCAGGGCTTCTTCTCAGAGGCTGCAGTTGTTATAGACTATCCACAGAGATCTCTTTGCTTCCCTCCTGCAAGAGCCCCATGCCCCCACACCGACAAATTCATAGAGATTGTCTCCACAGCTAAACCAGTCCCAGGCAGCTTCACCCGCCTCTTTGTACAAAGCCACGTGTACTTTCCTCTGGTCTCCCTGTGCTATTTCTTAAGTGCTGGGCTCCACATAGCCTTACCCGATAATGGGTGCCCTCCCCGGGAGGCCACAGGTCTGGGCAAAAGTCCACAAAGTAGTGTTTGGAAATGGAATCACCTCCATGGAGCTAACCTGGGTTTGGGCATTGACATCGGCACCTGCTTCCAAGAGCAGCTTCACACAGTCGCTGTGACCCCCCTCAGCAGCCAGGTGCAGAGCTGTAAGTCCTTCCTGGACAAGGCAAAAAAGGAGACAAGCAGCATTTCTGTAGACAAGGCCAAGACAGAGCAGCATCATGAACAAGCCTCTACCCCGTCTCCTGAATCCATGACATGTTAAAATACCAATTCTGACAGCCAGGGATCTCCAATCAACTGTTAGGAAAATAAAGGACACAGTTATCTGCCACCAACATATCAGAGTGCTGCTCTGTCCTTATGCCACTGGAAACAGCTGGCCCATGGGCTACAAGACAGACATTGTGTTCACCATCTTTTCTCCCCTTCAGCCCATTAGCAAGCAAAAAAGGATTTCACGTGGACAATGAAGACAAACCATTTTCCTGGAGTAGCCCAGAAAAAGCCATAGGCAGAACTGGAAACCCATGGCCCTCAACCACTGGTTCTCCGTTCTGAGGGCTGCAGCTCATTTCTTTACAAGAAAACAGAAACAAGCAGAATTCCTAAGTGATTTAATCTGGTTTTATTATTGCTCTTTGCACAAAGGGCAGCTCACCTGGGGGAAGAAAAATGCTACCAGAGTTACCACAGAAAGTGGTTTCCCCTTTCTTTCAAATCTTAATCATAATCAAATATACTTTTCTAAGACAGTAATCAAATAAGACTAAAAAAATTGCTCATAAACTTAATTGGGAGTGTGCCCTGGAATAAATAACAGCATTACTAAGTCAATATTTGCTATCTAAATCATTAACTGTGTTCCAGCCACATAATTTTCCAAAGCAGGTCTGTCAAAGAGAGATCTCAAACAGAAGGTCCATATGTTCAGTGACTAAGTCAATATTATAAAGCATAGTGAAGTTTAGTTTAAAACACACTTAATAACCATTTAGGCACTTGAATGTACAAAGGTCAGGGAGAAAAAGGGAGGTTAAATGGAGTGATAAGGTAGGTCAGCAGATACAGCAGGAAGAAAAGGCAACACTTTAGAATTGGATATTGGTCCAAGAAGGATGTTGCCTTTCACTGATACTCTGCAAGTGCAACCTGCATTTACACATGTACACTTTAGATAAAATCAGCTATCTCTAGACCTCTCCTGTCTGTCAATACTGACTATTCAGCCTCACGACTGTGGCAGTATTTCTAGGGAGGGAAAAGACAAAACTGATGTGGTTTTTATTTCATTTAGAAGTACTTACTACATTCTTTTCATCAAGGTCCATTCCAACATCTATAATCTTCTGCAGCACAGAGAGGTGTCCATTTTTAGCAGCTAAATGCAATGCTGTATTTTCTTCCTGAAAGTAAACATCACTTCATACATATACGTATCACAGGACTGAGTGTTCATACACCACAATCTTGCACAGAGTATATCCAGCGTGACTGAAAAGGAGGTTGTAACCAGTGGCACGAGTCTCAAACAGCCTTCTAATAGGTGCAGCAGGAAAGGAAGAAACCCAACTACCTTGAACTGGAGCATGGCCCACCAGGCTCGCTGCGTATCCTGTCTAAAAAGTCCTGGAGAGAAATCCAAATGGACTGACGTGCAAATGGCTTGCAAGTGGTTAGGGAAGAAAACCCCTGCCATACCACAGCCATAGTTACAACTACCGACAACTTGCCATCATGAGCCTCATTTGGTATCCTGTTCCCTGACTTTCACATCCTATAATCCTTGGAATTTACCTCCTTCACGTGTGGTTTTATGCCCATACCTTGTCTTTGGCACTGTGAGAACAACCCAGTTGAATTAGGAACTCCACCACCTCCAGCTGCCCATACTCTGCAGCCAGGTGAAATGCTGTCCTGTCCATCTTTAAAAAGAAACAAAGAAATACAGTCCAAGAAAGGCTCAGAGAGCACAAGATTAGATCGTCTGCTGCAAGCAATATAATAAAGCCTTGGGTGATAACCTAGTCCACCAGGGGAAAAAGTGCTGCACTTCAAGAATAGTTATCTTTTATTCTGCTGTTAACTTTTATTCTGCTTTACATTTGGGATGACCCTAACAAAACAAGGTGAACAGACCTACTGGGGCTAACAACTCCAAGCACTGCAGTCTTGCCAAACACTGGAATAGAGATCTTTTCAGCGTTTATTTCATATAAATAGAGGATAATAAATGGTTTACTAAAAGCAACTAAGGATAAAAAATGGAATTAGTATCTAAGACCCCAGTTATCAAGTGAGTCAAAACCCCTTTTGGGGAAAGGCAGATCTCTTGTTGCTTCATTTAACTCCCAAGCATCAGAGTGAGGATCACTCTTGGAACCATGAAGACCACGGAGCAGAAAACAGTGTGCGCTAGCTCCTGTGTGCTCTTACATCGTCTTCAGGAACAGATCAGCCAGTGCTGGAACATGCTCAAGAGGGTTACCCTTGGTTATTACTTACCTACAATACACTATGGAGCATTAGCTGCAAGAGAGGAGGACACTGAAATTCCTGAATTTATTCTGCAAAAGGCTACATTGGGAAGCCCTGGCTGCCGAAGCTTGACCAGAGCCAGAATCCCCATCATCCCTAGGCCCCACTCTGCAGGAGGGCTTCCGGGAGTAGCATCTGACTCTGAGTCTCTTCCCAAGATCAAGGGCAACATTCCTGCTAAGCTCAGCAGAGCAAGATCAGACCTCGTGAAACAAAGCAGTGAAGAGCTTTTCTACCTTGTCTGTCTTATCCACACATATGTCCTCCAGGTCCTCCATGATGAACTCCATCACCTGGATGCGTCCCCTCTGAGCTGCACAGTGGAGCAGGTTCCTGCCATTCTGGAGAGGAGATAAAGGACCACTCATTTAACAAGTCCAAGTCTTCAGACAGTCTCTGTTAAGAACCTGTTCCTGTTAGCAAAGACCCATTCTATGTCTCCCTGCACCTATAGGGCTAAACTAGCTTGCGCTGCAGACAGCAAGTTATGACTGAAGTATTAATGCTCATTTTCCCAACCAAGGTCTATTTGAAAATACCTGGACTGCTGATTCACTAAACCCATTTCCCATTTCTGTAACACCTTCCACATCACCACTGCACAAATGTGAGCTATGAAAGCTGTGTACATCTCTATAGCTACAATTATTACACCTATTTTAGGAATAAGGCAGAAGTGCAGATGGCAGTCTGCGTAGCGGATGCTGTCACACACAATTACCTTAGCTCACAGGTAAGCCTTTCTCTCCCCCCTCCCATCACTGTCTAGAGCCATGTGATGGACCCATGTAGGGAGACTTTCTCACCCTGTTGACACAGTTAATCTTGGCCCCAGCATTGACGAGGATCTGCAAGACGCGGAGGTGGCCAAACCAGGCAGACAGGAGAAGCGCATTCATTCCAAACTGGGCAGAAGAGAAGAGAGAGACAGCTAAACTGCAGCCACCACCATCCCCACCCTGGAGGGAAGCTGCCCTCTAGCTTCATGAAGTTTCCCAAATACTTTTGTTTCTCTCTGGGCTTTTTTTTACTATTACTCCTGCCACAGATGGTTGCAGCAGCTGAGCAGGACCTGCCTCTTGACTGCCGCTTCCCGGGCAATGGTGTGTATTAGCCCGGTTGTTATGGGGACAGAGAACTTGCTGGCTGTCACTGTCTTCCCACAAGCCCCAACAACATGACCAGAAGAAGCCAAGCATCCCCATGCTACACAGAAAACCTCACAGATTCTACCGGCCTACTTCCTGGTCACTGTGCATGCAAGGAAAAGGCCAAAAGACAGAGCACGGGCACATCTGAAAACAAGGCTTGCTCCAGAAAGGCACTGCACCTGCCTCAGCAGGGAGGTCACAACTTCCCAAGCACTGCAATGCATCGTGCCACCCACCCAGTGCAAAGGTGCCAGCCCAGCACCCTGCCCCCAGTGCTCCCCCCCCCCAGAACACATTTGCAGGACATGCAAGAGAGATTTGCCTTCATACACTGTCTTTGTCATCAACTGGGACATCGTGATCCAGGAGCAGTCGCACAGCATCCACGTTCCCTGCTCCTGCAGCCCAGTGCAGGGCAGTCCGGTCTGTCTGGAAGGGAAGGAAGGCTGATGTATGCAGAGCGCGTGGCTAGCCACCAGCCTTCCTGAAGGCCAAAATCTCCTTTGCCATCCATGAAGCCAGAATTTCTCACACTGTGCAGGGTTTTCTTTGGACATAGCCCTCTGCCTCTTTGCTCCCTTGTCAGGCAGACAGGTACTAGTCACCTTCTACTCAGAAACTGCAGTTCTGGCCTATAATGATAGCACAGGAATGAGAAACACTGCTGACTATGGAATGGACAGATTGAAACAGCAGGGATGGGTGCAATCCCGTATTTCCAGGAACCTACTGGTCAACAAGGGGAGACCTCCACCAGGAACTGAGTTAGTCCCACAGCCTTGGTGTACAGAGATAGCAAAATGAAAGCCTTTCATTGCAGCTGTGTATATCTGGCACATGGGTTCCAAGCAGAACCATAAATTATCACCCTCCCTCAGTGTTTGCAACTTTCCAGTCTGGCCAGGATGACAGTGCTGTGGGTTTCAGTGTGTTGTGAAACTGCTCAGGTGCCACAGGCCCTACTTAGCACTGGGCAGTGTATTTTAAAGCTTTGACCAATTGAGCAGCTAATGAGAAGAGTAGCGTTAAGGAGCCGCAGTTCTGAAAAAACACCCTCAGCACTTCCTGCAGCTTAGAGGTGGAAAAATCCAGGACTTACATTGGTTTTGGCTTTGATGTCAACCCCTCTCCTGATAAGCTCCTCCATCCTGGCTGTGTCATTACGCTTTGCCGCATCATGGAACTCCTTCTCTGAATGAAGCACTGGAGCAGAGACAGAAGAGCAGGCATTAAAATAGTGCTAGCAAGGAGCATGTAGCAGCACGCCCCAACAAACCTCCCCTTCATCTCACCGGCCCTGGTGGTTTCAAGGAAGGATGACTGCAGAAAGATTCTTCCAGCAAGAATCCCAGCCCTACAGATGCTGGCATGTTTGCTGGATTTGGCTTCTCCCACTATCTCCCCTTCTCCAAGTACCCCTGTGCCACATCAGTGCTCTTCCAGTCCTACCAGCTTCTCTTCTAATTCAGTGTCTTTCTCTGCATGGGCTTGCTTCAGCTGCAAAACCTTTTTGATCCATTAGGTCCATGTCGTCTGGGCATCCTCCAAGGCCCAGAGCCAGTGCGAGGACTCGAGGCAGATGACACAGACCCTTTCTTCCATCCCTCCACTTACATCCCACTGCTCTACAAGGAGGCCTTTACACATGGTCCTGCTGTGCTCCTCTGGGCAACCTGAATCAGTCAAGCAGCACAAAACTGCTAGCCTGGGCTGTGATCAGTGTTGCATCTCTTAATAGACTGTGGCATTTCTGGGCATAATTTACCACAAGCAGCAGTATTTGTCCTGTACAGTTAGGCACAATTTAAGGGTGTTTACTCGCCATGCTGGGCCTTGCCCCAGCAATCTTCTCCTTGATCAAACAAACCTTCCTGCCAAGAAACGAGAGCAAGGCTGTGACTGTGGGCCTGCCACAGCCCCACAGGGAGGCTCTCAAGGTTTTTGGCAAGGCTGGTGTCAGTTTTTGTTGGACTCTCTGCCCTAGTGCTTTTGGGGAATTCTTCGAGAAGTGCTTCACTCAGACCCTCAGCCTGTTGCAGCCTGTTGGAGAGCTGCCTTGAACGCTCTGCTCTATTCTACGTTTCTGCAGATCTCAGGCTGCAGTTTGAGGGTAGCAGGGGCTCCGTGCAACTTCAGTTTGTATCAACATATCAACTAGACGCTAACCACATGCCATACCAAAGGCATCAAAACGTATTATCGCTCCAGTTCCATCACACTGAGGAGATAAACAGGAGACTTGCTGTCTAAATAGCACTACCCCCTTTCTCTCTGGACGGCACAGAGGAAAGGCACCCCTACTGTGGACTCTTAGGGCAACAGAGGTGTAACCTCATCATCCCATTTCTGGTCCTCTTGCTTTCAAACAAAAACCTTTAGCTCAAGAAAAACACAAATAACACAAATCTTAATACCAGACAGGATCGTTCAAGAGTGTTGGACCTGCTGCTACAATGAAGGCAGCAGGATTTGGACACTGATCTCTACAGGAACAGGGTTTTTCGTACTGTATATTCAGACTCTGTTCTCATCTGGTCAGGTGTGTTAACAGGACTGCATTTCCACACTTGCATGGACCCTTCAATTGAGAGGAAATATCAGGAAAACTTGGGAAAAACCTGTGGAGTTTATGTTAATTATTAACACCAATGGCTACACACATACTACCTCCTTGCAAATGCTTATCTCCGTTCAGTGGAGTAAACCCTATGTTTCAGTTAAGCAAATGTCACTGCCCCTGCTCTCCGTGTGACAGAAATGCGTTCCTACATTTTATGATCGCACAAAGCATCATTGTCAAGAGATGCCAAACTGCCCCTTATTTATTCTTTCCTCTACCTGTGAAGATGCAGTAACAAACCTTGCATTGCTACGGCTGTAGAAGCCGCAATTTATTTATTTTCAGCAACACATGGGAAACCATCCAACAGTGTGAATGTGGATGGAGTCCACACCAGCGAAGCTAGCCCTGTAAATGTAAATGCACTCATCACGGCATGCACCCATCCAACAGCAGCATTTCCGTAGATATTTAGCAGTTTTTCCTTCCCGTTTGAGCTCAGGTTCCAGGGTATTTCATACCTTATGGTACTGAGTATGATCCAGTTATCCCCAACAGTGTGGAAAACAACTGAAGTGACTTACCATCAGTGCAATGCACCAACTCACAGGCCGTTTATTATGCAAGAGATTTTTAAAAGCAGCAAAGGAGATGAAAGGCATGCAAAGAAATGCGCTGAAACTGTCTGCTGGGCTCTACCCGAGGCTGCAGGACACAGCAACAACCCAGTACGGCCGGGGACTGGTCGGTAAAGGGGGTCAAAACGCCGAAGTGGGGGGCACTGGCGTTACATGCAGCATCGTAGAGATAGAGGATGCTCTGGGGCAAAAGCAGCGTCGACCTCCGCCTAGGTTATACGCCTACTTTGTTTCTGAACGGATCTGTATACCTCTCGTTATTCCTTAAAGCATCTCGGCTCTGCCCAGTCCCCCGCACGGCCGGCGGAGGCCGGGGCCGCGCCCGCCCTCTCCCGCCAGACAACCCCCCCCTCACAGCGCCGCGCCCCCCGCCCCGCTGGGGC
>NW_010972775.1:20608689-20652104 GCF_000737465.1 Haliaeetus leucocephalus | reverse complement strand
GCCGCCGCCGCCTCACGGCGGGCTGAGAGGGGCGGGCCGGCCGCCTCACGAGCCGGCTGGCAGTCGCCGCCCCACCGTCGCAAAGCGCCTCTTTAACTCTTATTTAAAGGAAGATGAAATAAAATAAAGCCTCTTTCGGACAAACACGGTGTTTGCGGGCCGTTTGGGGATGACTTGAGGGGGAAATCCAGCTACCGCCATTTCAGTCAGGGAGCCGCACGGCTGTTACCAATGCCACCCTTTACCTCAGCATGGCTTGGCTAAGTGCTGCTATTTGGAGGCTGTCGGTGCTTTAATTCTGTTTTCCAAGCTGATTTGGGAGGGGGGGATTTCTATTCTGTGGGAAATATGGGGTGGGTTGTTGGGGTTTTTTTCCTGAAAGCAGGGCTCAGGGTTTGGCATTTCCTGGGGATGAGGTGCTCTCATCTACCACACAGCCAGGGCACGGCAGCAGGTGCAGGAGGGGGTTAAAAGCATTCTTCACCCAGAGTTTTAGTTAATTCTGTTTCAGCATCTGGGTCTGGTTTTGTCTTTTATTGCCTTTTCCATTTTGATAGCATGAGGTGGAAGGAACCAGGCAGTGGCTGAGCTGTGGCTGGGGGGAGAAACAGATGTTTCAGAGAGGTCTGACGTAGGCAGAAAAAAAAAGGTCCAAACAGCCAAAAAATTTACAAAACTGGGTTCTTGGTCCTGGCAGTGTTGTCTGCCTCCAGGCTAGAGGGATGCTGCCGCCTTGTCACGAAGGACCAGGTAGTGGCTCTTCTGGCAGCAAATCTTTCCTGGAGCTACATGGGGGCCACTCTTCTGCCGCAGCCATTTCAGTTCAGCCAGTGCAAGGTCTCTGGTGTGGGTCTGGCCTCCACAGCTCTCTCCCCATATCTAATTTGTCAGGGTAAGTGTGGCACATGAGTACTCCTTACATTCTCTAGCCTTTCCTGTGTTTGTCTTGCCACGGATATGAGGTGACACGTTGAGTGACGCCTTGAATTGATTGAGTAAATGGTGTTTGCTGGCCTTCAAATACATAGGAAGGTGGTGCGAGGAGAAAAGAATAACCTGTTCTGCAAACCCAGGATGGGCAGGACTGGGAGGCATGAGCTTAAATCATGGTAGGCAGGACTTTAATTTTTCCTGTGTATGGCTTCCCAGTGGCCAAGACAGCAAAGGGGAGTTGACTGCAGAAGGGGGGGGGGGGATTCTTTGCTACTGGTCACAGGATAGAGAGGTGACCTTGCAAGAACCCTTCCAGCCCCTCTACTCTGATTTCCGACTTAGTCCCTGCAGCATCAGCTTTGCATTCCCTCCCTGTACCATGCTGGCCTGCAGGCCTGTGTCAGACATGGTTCTTGTCATGGGCCCCTCTCTCCTCCTCCTCGGCAGGCCTCTCCCCCTGCCCTCCAGCCTCGCCGTACCGCTTGTTTCGGCTGCGAGCACACGCTGGTCCCGGCGACCACATGAGGGTGCCAGTGCTGTTCACCTGCCACGATTTGCTGCAGTGAGCAAGCAAGGAACTCCAGAGTGGAGTTGGGGCTGTTCCCTGGGCTCAGGCCAGTTTGGGGGGACCCCCCTGTCCCGGGGACCTTTATGCGGGTCTGTGCTGCTCCTGCGAGAGAGCGTGGGGTGTGCACTTGTGGTGGGAGATGCGGGAAGGCAGGCAGTGTCCCGGGGGGATGCAGAGATGTGGAGACCCTCAGCTACTTCAGAAACATCCTGCTGTGGGCACAGCTACACCTGAGCTATCTTCAGGGCAGGTTGCAGCAGGGCTGAGCCGGGGTTTCCATCTCATTGAAGCCCACTGCCGAGGGTCTCTGTAGCCAAGCGCTGCGCCGATGCCGCTGACCCGTTGCAGGGACCACGAGCAGGGCTTGGCCTGCCCGGCTTTGAAATGCAAAGGTAGACCCTAAGCTCTTGAGCGAACACAGATTGTGTGGGGGTCTGTGGCTAGCTGCGGGTCTCAGAGCTTTGGATTTGTGTTTTGTTTTCCTTTTATTCAAATTGAATTAAAAAAAGACACCCTCTCTGGTAGGAAAAGCAAACATAAGGTCTGTCTGGATAAAGGGGAGGCCCTTTTTTTGTACAATAGCTCAGCGGGTAGAGCATCCTCCCCGAGGAAGGGGGAAAGCTAGGTTTGATCCTTGCTTCTGGCAGAGGGGAGATGCAAACCCTGGTCACCACAAGACCCCAGAGAGTACCATAAACAGCAGGCTGCGAGCATGTCTGGTGCGGAGAGTTTTTCTTGCTCTTTCCTGTTATTTTAAATAATTAATGATTTGATGGAGCAGGGAGTGGAGAAGGCAGGTGTCCCGTCTCCCTGGAGAGCAGTCTGTGCACCCGGCGAGACAGAGTCTTGCTCTCTCTCGATGAATATTTAAGTGTCTTTAGACAAATTGGAATGGCGCCAGCAGGAATGACTGAGAAGGGCTGAGCCCTTTCCCACTGGGTATCCTAGTGCCGGGGGCTGGGGAAACAGCCCTGAATAGGGCAGAGAATAATCCCTGCTTGTAGGGATGTACTGTGCATCCCAGCCTTGGGTGGGACCTCTGGCTCTTGCTAGTCTTTTGTTAGGCTGTGAGAGTTCCTTGGATGGAAAGCTGCCTGGATTTAACCTGCCACTGTTAATGTCATTGTCTGCACCTCTTCCAGAGTTTGAATCAGCTAGCACTGATCACCTACAGCTCTTCTGCTGCTTAATGCTGACCTCGGAAGAGAGCTAGCACAGATGCCCTGAAAGTTCACATCTGTTTGTGGGATTGGGTGTTTCCAGCAGGCAGAAAAAAAGCAACGTAGGCAGTTCCTTCTGTCCTTACTAAATAGGTATGTGTTCAGAGGTGGAAGGGACAAAGACTTTCTGCTGATACTAAGTACAGAATGCTGCATGAATTTATTAACAACACTGAACATTTGCCTGGCGATCCATTTATTAGCTAAGAGAACTAAAAGAGCTTTTGGATTTTTCCACTAATGTTGTACCATAACGAATGACAGGGGGAGGTGGTAATTTGAGCTCTTTTTGCAATATATTCCACATATTGACCCCATCTTCAGAAAGGTGTAAAGTCTTCAACTTTATTTCACTTGAAGAATAATTTTAGCTAAGCCAGCTATGTGTTCTTTCTCACTTAGTAGTGAAGCTTTTTGACAGAGCATTTTGTGCTCTTACCTTGCATGCACCATTTTTATCTGTTAGTTTAGGATAATGATTCAATCTCCATTCAGAAATCATGAGTCAAGCTGCTTAAAGCCATGCCATTTTAAAATGTGCTTCTGCTCTCTGGTTCAGTTGTATACTCTGTGATATTAAAGTTAGTCAGATTTGCAGCTAGCCATGTAATACAGCCCACAAACCAGTATGTGTTTATGCAGAAACAGTTGCTTACCTAAAGGTTTAGCAAATTGGACTTTAATTTATAATCTTCCTTTGGAAGCAAAACTGGAAGATGGCTCCTCCTGCCTGCAGCTGCCTGTAGTCCAGGAAGCCAAGCCACTGCTTCCCTGGAGCTGCCCATGGTGGGGGAGCCTGGCTGGTGAACAGCCTCCAGCCCTGGAGGATTGTCTTTTCTGGCATATGCTGCCACAGTTAGGAAATTGAGTATTGCATAGGAGAGGGGATGACCACGTTCCTCTTTCAGTGCTGATGGCCTCTTTTTACATGACTGGGTGTCAAACAGCACATTGTGCTGAGATAGCAACAATGGGCTCTGCATGGCAGCACCTAAAACCAGATCCTTTGGGCACTGCGGTACACGACTGCCATTGATGCTATGAGGACTTGTATGTTTGTGCTGCTTTATGTCCCTGCTGTGGGTATGAAAGGGATTAACCATACCAGCTCTGTGGCCTGGTTTGCAAACTGCGTTTTCAGATATGTCCCATTAGAATGGAATACACGTTACAGCTCTGGCTACATGGCATCATGTGTGGCTCCATCTTATTTATTTTTTGTCTGGGCTAGGCTTTTAGTTGTCCTGTAGACTAGGTTATTTTTGGTGCATTCTTTGATAACTCTGTTGCTGTGACATGATGCGAGCCAAAACTCTGGGAACATCCCAGCAATGCACACAAACATCAGCCCTGTAGCTTCCAACAGTCAACATATGAAGCTTTCAGAAACCCTGGACACCTAACAGGACTCAAAAAACCCACTCTGGAAGCCTGAGAAGGGATCCAGCACTTTCCTCAAAGGGTGTATTCATCTCTTTGCAAGGCTTCCACAGAGGAACAGCTTGTTAGAGGGACCTGTGGAGCTTGGAAGCTTTGCCAATAATAATTCAGGCCCAATTCTGAAGTCAACTATTTAGTTAAACAGAGACTGTCTGATGACTGGATTAAACACAGACGGCATCTGAGTGAGCTCAACACTTCAGGTTTTTGTCAGTGTCCATTTCACAAGCCTATAATTCCATTTTTCCTGTCTTCCCAGACTCTGCTCATCCTGTGTAGTGTTTCAGGCAACGCAGAATGAGGTATTTCAGCAGAGCTGTTGCTCCTAGTTCAGGAAGCAGCCTGTATCACAAAGTGATGTTCTCTGTTTTAGGCTTAGGAATAATCCAGTATTAATGGAATTGGGAGGAAACGACATGTTAGAGAAATTGAAGGGTTTGTTTGTTTGTTTGTTGTTTGTTTTTCAGGAAAAGTCTCAAGGAAGCCAGGAAATGTCAGAGAGGGTGGGTGAGCGAGTCTTGCCCAGCAAGATGGTGCTGCATATAGTTGACACAGACCATTCAATCCATGTTAACAGCAACTGGAAGTTTCAGCTGGTGATTTTGAACTTCCCTCTCCCGTCACTGACACTTCCCAGAGCCGACAGACCTTTAAATCCCTTGAAAAGATAAATGGGCTTAGCTTCTATGTAGCTTTGAAAGTGAAGCATACACTCAATTAGCACTGTCACCAGGGTTGTTCCTGATGATCACGTCACTCCTGTTGATCCCTGACCTTTGCATAGAGCTGACTGACACAGGTTCACTATATCTTCCGACTCAGTATATTCTCCATCCAGCTGTGGAGAACTCGGCTGACATCTATCCTGCAGGAATACATGAGAAGCAAAAAAATACCTGCTAAGTATCATTTGTACCTGAATTATATCTTAAAAAAATACTGGGGGAGGGGGGGAATTTGTTATTTCTGTGATGCTTTGCTGAAGGAGGTCTATATGCGCCCATTGTGTTCAAACTCTCTTAATGCATGAGTCCCAGGTTTGACCAGTAGCTGGGAGATTACTGGTGTGACAACCTCTACCTCACAGGGAAGATCAGGTCACAGTGGTCATTGTGGCCTTGCTTTGAACAGTACACCTTACTGGAAGAGTGGAGGCTGGTCTTTCAAAACCAGGAATATAAGACTAGTATGCTCTTAAAACATCTACTATGTGAAGGAAAGCAAGTGTAGCAGGGAAGGATCAAAAGGGCAGAAAATCTTCCTTCTTGAATTTGAGAAGAGAAATGGTGTGATGGAGCTGGGGTCCTGACTCTCCCTGGTTCAAATGTGGTTAGCTGAGCAAGTGTTTGGTTATGGGAGGTGGGAATGGCTGCATCCTATAAACCAAGCCATAATTGGACACTGAATCCTAATCCCCTTGCTGACATGCCTGCAGGCAATGTTTTTATGCTCTCTTTCCTGCATGTGTAAAAAGAGGGAGGATCCTCTGCTTCCTGGGCCTCTAAGGACTGTCTGGCTCCTAAAGGCAATCTCTTCCCTGCTTTTTTCAGGACAAAAAGTGCAGCTGAAATGTAGGATCTTATAACCATAAGCCTGAAGTGCTGAAACCTACTGCCAGAGGCACAGCCTGGAGCTGCTCTTATGCCATGCTGTAGGACTCAATGCAAAACCCGAAGCGAAACAAAAAATATTGTGTTTGAGCATTTAATAAAATCAAAGTGTAAGCAAAGAGTTGCTAAGCTGTGATGTCATCACTCCCTTCTTCTCTGACCCCATGGTAAACCATGGGGTGCAACAGGAGCAGGAAAGCACACTGTTAGGAGGCAGCAGTGCAGCTTTGGAAGCCTTTCATTTGTCTCTCTCAGCAATTTTCTTCCAGAGCCCGGAACATCTGTCTCTGCCTCCAGCCACATGCAAGTGCACCGAAAGAGTTTTGCTCCAAGCCTAATGAGTAATTTCATGCTCTTGGAATTGGAGACAGGGGGAGGGGGCTGGGACAGCAGCCGGTGTCATGTGCTTTACAAGGAGCTCTGCTGATGTCAAATCGCAGCCTGGTGAATTTTATTTTATTGCAGCCCACCAGGCTTCCCTTTAAAGTCTGCTGCTAGAGTTGCTGGTGATCAGTGCAGGAACAGCTCCTACACTGGCTGCTGCATTCCAGGGGCTTCCTCACTTCTGGGCACAAAAAGCAACATGGAAAATAATTACATCAGTGGAGAGGAGGTGGGGGAGCTCAGCTGGGCGTCAGCTTTGCTCTGTTTGTGGAGAGAGCACACGTGAATGCAGAAAGCGCTTTGCGTGTCCTGCTTCTGGCTTCTGTGCAATGTGCTTATAGAAGGAGGGATGAAGGAACAAACAATCCTGGGCAGATGTGTAATCACATTGCTTTAGTGTCTAGCAGATGATGCTGAGATGTGGTGATGCACGTGGTCTGCGAACAGACATAGAATGAGCTGATTCACATTGTAGCTGGTCTCACTGGTGTTCAAAAAGCACAAACCCCAGCTTTCTCTTTGAGAAGGACAGGGTTATCTGTAGAGAGAGATAATCTGTACAAAGCACAGGAAACAGAAGGCAGATGTTGTTGTATGTTTATCATATGTTTCCACCACAGGGTCTTCCTTTGGGACAGGGTTGCAGATCCCAGACCCCAGAGCAGGACTTGCACAGCCCCATGGATGCACCATGCTGTGTTTATCTAGGGCAGAATATACAGAGCTCTTCCTCCACCTGCCCATGTTCTCCTGGTCCGAAGAGGAAGTTTATATTCACCCACTGTGACTCAGCTATAGAGCCTGACTCATTTTCATGCTGTTACTCATAGAAAGGGAAAGCCAAACGGCAACCAGTCTGTGCCTGTAGACACCTGTAATTCTCCAGCTTTCTGCTGTTAATCTCTGGATGAGTTTCTGTTTATCGGCACTAACGCACTTACCCTGCTGAAGCTTTTAATACGTCTCTCTACAGAGAAAGACTGATTAGAAAATAAAAGTTTTCTACCCCTAAAGCTAAGAGGAAGTGTGCTGAATCTCCGTGGCTGCTTGTAGAGTTCCTGAAATGGGACTATTTCAAGCGGACACTTCACAGGGGTAGCAAAAGGCTGGGACCAGATGGAGCAACCACCAGGCAGAGCTGGGAATGGCTGCAGTGACTGCAGCTCCTGAGCTGACCTCTGTGGTCTGGAGGGAGTTGCTGGTGGTCCGTCTCTTAAAGGCGCTCAGTGCTAGGAGATCCTGCTTCCAGCAACGATGGCTTGGTGGTGACCAGAAATCTGTCTCGCCAGCTCTCTAGGCTTCTGTCCCATGCTTTGACTCCCCACTGTAATATAAGGACTATAGCTGCTTGGATTTCGGTAACAGGCTGCCAGTCCTCAGAGGAAGGGATGGTGGTTTACTTTGTGTAAGCCTTTGTTGCGCTGCCAGCTCAGGAGTCTCTGCTCACTTGAGATCTGGCTGTTTGTTGCTCACTCGCGCATATTTTGTTAGCTCATCAGGGTGCAGGGAAACACTGGGTCCTGGTTTCTTCTCTTGCAGCACGATGGGTGGGTTATTCTGTGTTAAGAGACCGCACGAGCATGAGTCAGATTTGAAAACCTCACCCAAAATCTGCACAGGAAGGCTTTAGCTGTGAGGTGGGAACCAGTGCCTGCCACTCACTACAGCTGGGCCAAACCCAGGCCTTCCCATTTCAGCCTCATTCCATGTAAAAACCACAGTGCAGTCCTTCCTGCATTGCACCGGAGAGCACAGTGCAAAGCTCCAGGTGGGTGGGCTGTTCAGAGGACAAGAAGGTATCTTGGGCCTGGAGCAGGGGTTGTGTTAGAGTTAAAGCAGTTTCCTCTGGGTTATGGGAAGCTGAGCTTCAGATCACCAGTCTAAGTCTTGCAGAGGGGGGCTTGGCCTCAAACCTGGCTCTCCCTTCTCAGCAGCCTGCTGCTGGGCAAGAGGCCACCCTAGGCTTCTGCTCTCTCATCATTCTCCTTGATCTCATCTAACGAGCATTGATCAGAATTGTTCCAGGGACTCTCAAATGAAAAGCTGGGGTTTCGGTTATTATCTGGTGGAAAAATATTTAATTGGAAAAATTCCTGCATGGCCTTGGTATGCTTTCAGCTGGCATCCTGCCTGCCCCTCTCTGAAAATATTGCTCATTTTGAGCACAAGCACTTCTTGTGAAGCTGGTTTCTTTGGTGGCAATCCCTCATTTACTTAGGTTTCTTTTTACCTTGAGCAGATGGCAGGAGTTGGCCTCTTGTTACATGGCACTGAAGCGACCTTCTGGGGCTGCCTGCATGTCCTGCTGCCCATCACAGGAGAGCATGGCTGAGAGAGGCTGGAGTTCCTGTTGTAGCATTTAAGGAGCAGCCACTGCCCTGCTGTTCTAGCTGTCTGCTGTTAATACTCGCCGCCGCCCCCAGCTCTGGCAACCGTGTTTGCAAAAAGCTCTGCGGGCAGTGGAAGCAAGCTGGTTTCATCATGACAATGTAGTTATCCTTTTAAGGGAAAATTCCCTCCGGGAGCCAACCCTCAATTACCTCCTGCTCCAGTGCCTTCTTGCTGGAGATGGCTTGTAACACAGCAGAGTTACAGCCACAGTAACTCTGTCGGGCACCTAGCCGCTCTGAAAAAAAAAGAAAATTAAACTCTCTTGGCCTCTGTTGTTTGCTGAATCTAGAAATTGGGGTCAAAACCCAAAGGGCTGGCTCCTCTCATCAGTGCATTTGTGCAGAACCAACCCGTGGACATTACATCTTCAAACCCAGATGCTATTCCCATGGTATTAATGGCATCGTATGCAGACACCATGTTCTTCCCTATAGAAGTTTGTTGCAGTATTTGGGTGCTCTGGGTAGTACAAGACTGGTGGTAATTAGCTGATGCAAGTGTCTGCTAAATGCCAGAAAACTGGGGTAGGCAGTGGCTGCATTTCAATTTGCTGTTATTCACTGTGGTGAATGGGAGGGGTCCTCCAAGGGTCCTGAATCGGAGGCCAAAAAATTCCTTCTATTCTGCTGACGTGTCTCACAGTCCACAGGGGTGATGTCTAACCGGGATGGGGCTGCTGCGGAGGTTGCCTTCTGTCACAAGGAGCAGAGCAGGAGCATGCAGAGCTGTAGAGAACAGCCTGTGCTCTTTCTATTCTATAGGAATGGTGGCTTTGGCTGCAAGCCCCCGAATTCACATCTCTTGTTTTTAGCACTGAAAATACTTTAATTCCAAATGAGCTGTTTACCAGAAGAACATGACAGTCTTGAATGCAAACCTGTCACAGGACTGAGACCAGACTCCATAAAGAAGTTCTAGGGACTGCTTCTTTTGACATCTGTAAGTTTACTGTTATTGTCTGAGAAAATGGCGTTTTCTCTCTGGGCAATGACAGACTCATTTAAAAAAACCAACCCTGTACCTCTGCAGCTAGTCTTGTCTTGAGCCAAAACAAATGGACCACAGCCCATGGCCTGACTGGATCATCTGAGAATGAAACAATGCTCCTTGGAGGAGCAGAGAAGCCAGGCTGGATCTCTGTGCCCCATTTTGAGTGAAATGCCCAGGAATCCTATTCTGTCTGCCTAGGTCAGACTGAAAGAGCTTTCCCATCTTCTCAGCCTTCCCAAGGGTTTGAATTCTCTTCCCCTATCTAAAGCAAGTAAAAAAAATTAAAAATTTTTAAAGCTTCTCTAAGCAGACAGGAAGCAACCATATAAGCTCCATGAAAATATGTAATTTCCTACTTTTAAAAATTGTAAATTAAGTGTTGAAATTGTGTTTTCATGCTGCAGAGCAAAACTGTCCCCTTTTGAAATGTCAACTTTTCAAAGCTTTTTTGGTACATTTTTTTTTAAACCAGGGCACTTTTCCACATCTGTAGTCCTCTATTAACAGTTTTGGGTTGCTGTTTTGCCCTGAAAACGTTTTGCCAGAAATTTTCTCACCAGCAATGCCAGTGAGGCCCTGATTTTACCCTTGGGGGTGGGTGATTTTGAACCCACCTGGATAAAAAAGGAGAAGCGTGGCTAAGCTGAGAGCAATCCTGTCATTCGAATACATAACTATTGTTTGAACTGATGACCTTTCAGAAGTTCCTTACTTCTTGGCAGTTGAAAACAAGTGGCATTTATTTGCCTCGCTCAGGAAATTCAACCCATGCTGTTGAAAATTCAGTGTTGCTCCAGAGAAAGAGCTGATCAGAGGCTCTGTTGCTTGGACAAGAAGGTTATCCATGTGCTGGGGACTGGCACCGGAGAACGTAGGTTCAAATCTGTATCTCCTGTGATCTCCCATGTGACATCTGGCCATGTTTTTTTCTTTGAGCTTCATTTCCCCTTCACCACTGTTTCTTGCAAAGACGTACAATACATGAAGAGCTGGGCAGTGCTTTGCTGTCATGGTGATGTGGTCTAAACAAACGCGGAATATTTTGCCAGTATGTCAAAACTGACTTCTTGTTGCGAACGAAGTAGTAGAGGAACTTGCAGTTTTGTTTGCACAGATCCTCACCCAGTTAGTCATACTGGCTTGCATATCTGTTGGACTTTTGGAGATTTTCTAGTGTTTTATCAGTTTCAGTGATAAATATCCCAGTGTGTGGTGGTGTGCTAGATAACTTGCATCTGAAACTGATTAGTATTTCTCCTTTAAGAAGCATTTCTTTCTGTGCAAGGTAGGTTTCTCCGGAAGGAAAAAATAATTTTCCTTCAAAACTACTTGAATTTTTTTGGGTGGGTGGGAAAAATATTAATATAGTTAAAAACTTCACCAAGCATCTGAAACTATTTAGAGACCAAGAGGGAATTCAATGTTTCAATAACAGGTAATGGAAAGCCAGTAACCAGCTTTCAAATATCCTCATTTCTGGATATGACCCTGCTGTGTAGTTCTGAGGGGAAGAAGAGTTTGGATCTGTTTGCGTTGCATATATATCACATCCTTACCCATGAATGGGAGCTAGTACTTAGCATTGCCTCCCCATATCTTGTCCTCTTCCTACCTCTGATCTCTTCTCCAGTACACCCCCTTTACAGTCTCTGTTCCAGATGGCTTTGTCTTTTCCCCCAGAAATCTCCAAAATACTTCAAGTTCTTATTTCTTGTTTTAAATGAACAATATGGTAGATTCAACAGCTATCTGTAGTATTTGCACAGTATGTCTTATCCACTTATGGGCTAGGACTAACAGTTCTTTAACTGTCATATTGCCCAAAGAAAGCAGGATTTGGAGGTCCATTCCTATCCCTGCTAAAGATTAGAAAAGTTGTCAAAGGACAATTTCTTAGAATTGGGTTTTGGGTTTTTTTTGTTTGCTGTTTGTAGAAGCATTTAATCTGGTCATCTAATGTTCAGGTCATCTAATGTTTGCTGCAAAATGTCACTACTGCACCAATTAAAATGAAAAGTATCTGCTGCAGGAGAATGGGTTTGGAGCCCAGCTCTTCAATGCTCTGTGCCTTTGCCTTCATTCTGCAGGGTGAGAAGCTCCACTGTCTCTTGCACTGCAAGGCGGAATTAATTCATGGCCACAAAACACCTTCAGGTCTTCATACTGGAAGATGCTATAAAAGAAGCACCGATAGTGTTTTTAGTCAAAAAAATGGACTTAGTTCTAGCTTGGGTTCCCAGCATTTTGATTCCACTCATTCATTTATTTTGAGCAAATAATTTTAAAATTAATTTCCTGACTTTGAAAAATGCCCACGTTCCAAAGTGTAAACTTATACCCCATGGGGATGTAGAAACTGGCTCGTAAATCCAACAGGGGTGAGGAGTAAGGAGGTTTTCTTGGCAGCAATACAACTAAAACTTATGGACAGCTTCTATCAACACATCACTGAGCTTTCTAGGAATCACTTGTTCTGGCAGAGAAGGCACATGAGATGGGAAAATCAGGAGAGACGAGAACTGAACTCTGGAGCAGAAGAGGAGAAGAGAAGAAAGCTGGGGAGAGCAGGCCAGGCTGAGGTGTGAGCAGGGTCTGCGGGGGATTTCTAGGCCACCGTGTTTGTCATCCCACAGCTCCCCAGCGAGAGGGAAAACAGGGTTAAAGACCTGAATAGCCTGTGGGGTTTATTAGCCCCTGAGTCTGGTTGCTGAGGCTTCTGCCAGTGTCCCACAGAAACCATATGGCTGGGAAGGACTTCAGGCAACAGTTTCATCCACCTTTCCATGCAGAAGAGGGTGAGATATACCCACCTTCTCTGCATATCTGCTCTTAAGAAATCCCAGTGATGGAGGTCTCCCTGTGGATCCCATTCTAGAATACATCCACCCTGGGCCTGGAAGACTTCTAAATAGAAGTCTTCAATCTTTTTTTGCTGCAAATTAAGCCAACTTTGTGTTTTTCCCTTTAACTAGTCTATGTCATAAGCTGTTGACAGCCATCCCTCCTGTAATAACTTCTTACAAATGTCATTTTGCAATATTCCATATTTTCTTTTTTTTTCCTATAGGTATGAATACATGTGCTTTATGTATCATCTTTGCACTAAGGTAGTATTTCTTCACCGTTTCCTCATATGTGTTTTACAACCTCTGAACTGCCAAGCCGGGCTAGCTCGGGCAGAGGGGACTAATGCTGCACAGCAGGAGATGTGAGGGCTAAGCCTCCAGCTGCTCTCTGAAGTGATGGTGGTGGGACTGGGTCTCAGATACCCAGGAAGAGATGGAAAATACATGGCTTAAAGTACCTCGCGTTGACCTCAGACAGCAGGATTGCTGTTGAGAATGAAATCATTAATGCTTTTAACATCACATCGGCACTTGTCACAGGAATATTGTGGGTTGCTTAGCTGTGAGGTAAGGCACAAGAAGAACACGGTGACTAAGTTTCCTGGAATAAATTAAGCACTTGCTTTCTGAAGTACGTGAACTTGCATAGCATAACAAAACGGGGATCTCCATTCTCTAAGACGATGGATATCTTCTGTGACTGCAATTTTCTAACTCTTAAGCTGGAACGGGGAAATCTTGGAGGGCTTCACTGTTGATGACTCATGCTTAAGATAAAACACACATTTTTTAATAGCAAGAATAATTAGTCATCCGAGTAGACTAGCCAATGCTGTAGTAAATCTTTTGGCACTCTGGGACTGGAAGAGCTCTTTCTGCTCTTTTTCAGTTGCAAATTATTGAGTTCTGTGGGATCACTGGACAGAACCTAGGACCTGCATTTTCTATTTCAAATTACACAGTCTCTTGAACCAGTAACCCATAACTATTCATTGAATTAAAAGCAGTCAGGCAAATGGTTCATATGCCAATACTCTGTATGTTTTCATTTGGGTGTTTTTAAATCAATTTTCACATAGTGCTATACACTTCCTTACCAATATTAATTTAAGGCCAAAATGTGATGTCTGTTTTCTTAGTGTGAGAGGAAGCGAGTGCCTTTCTCTACAGTGTATCTGTAGAAATCAATCCCGTGTCTTGGAGATTCCTTTGAGGAACAGCCCCCTTCCCAGCAAGGGGTTAGAGGGTTTGCTAAGCACATTTTTTTACCCAAATGAAGCCAAGGTTGTGCAATAGGATGGTGTGTATACTTGCACTCTTTCTTCTGCTTCCTCGTAACTTTTGAACCTACTGACCAGTTTCTGCCCAGTTTTTGCAGAAGGGAAACAGTCACTGTGACACCAGCTTATCTTCCTGTAGTTTACTGGCATCTGGACAGAGGAACGAGGCTCTGGTGTTGCTCATCAGAGTGAGTTCAACATTTTGTAGACACCAGAGAGTCCACATGAAGCTGTTAAGGGCAGCCCAGACAGCACTGCTGGTGACTGCACTTGGTGAGGTCTTCAGCAATGAGGATGCTTTCCAGAAGGAGCAGGAGCAGATCCTGGCCTCAGCCGTGCTTTCTGGCCAGGGCAGCCAAGCTGGCAGGCCGGGATGAGTCAGGAGCGACTCAGGATCCGCACAGCTCCAGCTCAGTGCCAGCCACAGCCCCCAGCGCTTCTCCTTCCTCCAGGCTTGTGGTTAGCACAGCATCTAGCTCACCCCAGCCTGTGCAGCACGTCCTCCTCCAGAGCAAAGCCTCAATGTGCCACTCCTGGTGGCTCTTCTTTGCTCCTGTTTAGGACAAATGGCTCTTAAACAGCTGATATTTAAAAGACGGTTTTATTGCCAAATCTCAAAGCTCTTTACAAGCAGGAGACAAAGTGCTGCCTTTCCACGGGCTGCAGCAGCTGCTTTTCAGATAGTCATCCACATTTGCTTGCTTGCAAACACACTTCCTTCCTGTCACAGACATGTAACCTGGTGGCACAGCCCAAAACACAGACTCACACCCCAGCACTCCATGCCCAGAGGGTTTTCTGGCACAAAAAAACAGCCTTAGTGCAACCAGAAATTAGATGTAAGTTTAAATGAAAGTTTAAAGGGAGACTTAAAAAAAAGGTGCATGGTGGCAGGACGCACACTGAAGATGGGAGTTGCTGTATGAGGTCAGAGCAGACTAGGATCCTGTCTCGTGACTCTGACCAGCACTACCATTTTCAGAGGAGCATGTAAAAACACCCGAGAAGGCAGTTTCCAGCCCTAGGCAGAGCCTGGCTCATGACCAGAATGAGAAGAACAAGTGGGAAAACTGCAGAAGGATCATGATGCGTTGTTTCCTGCAAAGTCCAGGTGAATCAGGCTTACGGCCCAGCTAGACATTTTAGGATGAACTGCTAACCCTATTAGAAAAAACAGTTAAAACCAAAGAGTCTCTAACATAGCGTTTTCAGCAATAGAGTTACTGGGTGCTACGGACATTCCACTTACTTAAGTTATACGTATTTACAAGACATAATACAAATCTACTAAGTTCTGTTAGTACAGCAAATACAGTAATTAGCTGTTGCTTGTAAAATGATTTAACTTGCCCATTTCCTAACAGATATGGGGGGGGTTATCTGTTAAGATTCCTACTGATGGGAATTCAGTAAAATGTCAGACATTTATTCATTAGAATATTTAGTATAATATAAAAATATACAGTAAATATAAGCACATCCTGTAGGTTTGGCTGTAACAGATAGGGATGTCTGGGTATTTTCATTAGCGCTTTGCCAGATGGGTATCCACAGAACACACTGCCACAAGAAAACACCTGTGAGAGCAAAAGCATTTGTATCTACATTAGGGGACTGAGCTATCCCTTGAGCTGTTTCCATTCTCCTAGGTTTTCAGTTCCAGGCTTTGATTTGCCCATCCTGGAGTTTAGGACTGGCTTCAGCTTTGGGATATGAACCTGTACCCAGAGCTTGCCCTGGTTTGTGTATATTCCTGTTAGTGTGAACTGTTTTTTTCCCCATCTAATTTATCTCTTGTTATAGAACTGCATCTTGCAAAAGCCTGTCTACTCCCTGAAGCTGATGTCCCTTGACTTCCAGTGCACACCAGGTTCTGACAGCTCACATTCATACCACACAGTGTTCGGTAAACAAAAGTGCACATGCAGAAAAATACATTTAGATAGCAGATAGGCACTGAGTATTGTCTGTGTTATTAGCCCTTGTCCTAAGCATGTCTGGAAAGGCAAGTAAGACCCATGGTTCACATTGAATCTACAGCAGCAAATGACACAGATCCAAAGTTTGCTCCAGGCTGTGTGCCTGGGAGTGGGCTTAGAACATAGAAAACTTTTTGTCTCAAAGCAAAGCTTTTTGGCACCTGAGCCCTGAGTGTTTGACTGTGTAGAACTTTCCACGTGAGAGAATAATGAGTGAATTCCCATGCGATGTCTATGGCTGTCTTGAGAGGGGGACAGACCAGTGAAACCAAGGCTCGCTTAATCAAAAGAGGCAGAAGCATCAGTTCTAGTCACTACCTGTCTTGCTGGCTCTGGGTGGTGAAAAACAGGGTATTTGGAAGCCCAAAGCCAACATTTCTGTGCTCAGACCTGAAATGCCCACTGCCTAGCCTAAGAAGAGGCTCAGATGAAGCTTTACTGGGCTGCTGCCATGGGGGGTGTTTGCAGCCCATTACAGCCTTGTGGAATCTGGGAAATTATAAAAGAAAGAACAGAAGAAAAAGAAATGGGTGAGCTAAGAGGGCAGTGTTGGCAAACAAGAGAAGAAAGCTTAGGTAGCATGTCACTCCTTAAAACCAGACTGGGAAGATCGACCTTTTCTGTGCTTCCAGAGTCTGGCTCTAGCAAAGGAGAAGCCTTGCAGGCTGTCATATGATTCTCCTCAGAGCAACTACAGAGAATAGGGGAGGGTACCCAGCTCAGGTACAGGGCTATACAGCAGCGGTGCAAAGACATGATTTTATCACAGCTGTAATCACTAAAGACCACGGGAACTGTGGTTGCTTTCAGCAGGTGGGCAGGGAAGCTATGGGAATTGTGCCAGAGCCTTATACAATGCCTTCCTCACACCCTTCTGTAGCAATGCATTTTTATTTTAATATACTTAAGCCACTGGGACCAGCCCCTAAGTTGTGCGTGCAAAATGCCTTTCCCTCCATGTACTTCAGTTACAGACGTCTGTGCCAAACCACGGCTCTCAGGCTAGCCAGGACTCAGAAGGTAGAGACCTGTTAAATAGGAAGGGGGATCTCGTCCAGACCTGCTGTCTGATGTACATGCTCCTGTCAGTTAACATCCCAAGACAACACAGAGAGCAAGCCTACAGCTAAGGGAACACACATATCCCAAAAGATTCTTAAAGAAGCTCCTAGGGATCTCCTGAACACAAGTTCTCCAAATGCCTGGCTAATTGTTCCCAACTAGGATGAGAGGATTCAGAGTTACCAGACAGGTATGGTCCTCAATAATGAACGTGTTGTGCTCCTAGAAGACACTCTTTCAAAGGCCAAGTGTAACCTTGTTGCCTCAATTTCCTTATTAATGAAACAGGAACAATGAATACTTGCCTGGCAATGATGCATTGAGACTTGCATTCACTCATGCAGTGCTTAGCACATGTAAAGCTCTGCACAGCCAGACTCAGAAGAGCGCCTTCGTGGAGCTGCCTCACATCTGAGGACACTACTTGTAGTCAGGAGTTGGCCAGTTTTGTTTGCCTCTGTGTGAGGTCACTTTTTAACTGTGGATGTGGTTTTATGAGTATCTTTGGAGAAGATTAAACCATTTATATTTACATTCCTAGATGTCACTGGGCCAGGTGGTCTGGTAAACCTTGCCAGCAAGTGAACAAACACTGACTACATTTATCCTTAAATGATTTAACTGGGAAAACCAGATAGGTGCCAGTGTAATCTGGTATCTGCTTGTCTGTAAATACAGACAGACAGGGGCTTTTGCTAGAATAGCCATTCTGCTCCTTTCAAAAATCTGGCTTGGTTTGATTACCAGTAATTTTTAAGGCCTGATCCATTGAAAGGACTTTGGACAGAGTCCTTAAAGAGCATTCACATTTTTGAAACCGTTCAACGTCCTGTAACCTTCTGCTGTGCTAAGAGGATTAGAACTGGACTGGTATGTACAGCAAGAAGAAAGAGAGAAAGATGCTATAATTCAAAGCTCGATTCTGTCCCATAAACGTGGTGTGTGCACAGCAAAACACCACCTTTTAAACACTGGCCTAGCAACGGTACAAATCATAAATGGCAAATGTTTAGCTTTCATTTTGAGAAAGAAGTCTCTTTGAAGACTATGTCAGGGAGCACTTCTCCTATAAAGAGTCACTAGATCCTTTTGCTTTTCTTTCTGTTTCTGTGTTGCTTCTTTTTTCAGTTCTCCAAGACCTTTTATTTCTTGCAAAACTTGTGTAGCTTGCCGAAGTTGTTCTACTGCCTCATTCAGTAATGTCTCTGCCATCACTGGGGGTCCATTCCCCTCCTGGGCCTTTTCCAACCCTTGACGTAAAACCTTCTGCAGAAGTTTTTCTGTCTTTTCCCTTTCATTAGCAACTTTCTCCTCCATTTTAGCTAAGTGTTGATGGGAATCCTTCGGGAAACCTTGGCCTGGAGGTGCTCTCTGTGTATTTTTGCTATCAGACAGCAAGTCTCCCAGAGAAGAACTGCGAAGTTTGAGACCTGAAGCACTTTCTACAGACCCTTGCTTCTCAATAGTTCCTTTGACACTTGCATGGCCTGTTTCTGTAGCTAAGGAAGTCTCTATCTCTTCTGCTGAAGTTTGCTCTTCCTTCTCAGCAGAAGTTCTCCCATTTCCTTCTTCAGTTTCAGCTGTTGGGGATGTGACCTCTGCTACCTCACCTGCTGCGATCCCGTTCACTGGGGGCTTGGAGCTGCCAGACTCCAGGTCTTCCCAGCCACCAGCTTCCAGGTCACCATGGCTGGAGTTCATTGTGGCTAGCATTTTTTCTGACAGGACCTTAGGAGGAACAGGGGGCTTTGTAACATCTGCAGTGGCAATCTCAGCAAGGTTGTCTTTGCTACTATCTCCTGATGATTTCAAGTCTTCTGTGTTTTCAGGCTCAGGGACTGGTTGGTCCCAAGCTACTTTTAGCTTGTCTGGCACACTCTTAGGAGGAGGAATTGGAGCTTTTGCTATGCCCCTGTTGCTGACGTCAATGAGGTTATTTTTGTTCTCCTCATTTGGTGCTTGGGATCCTTCCACATTCTCCTCTGGGCCTACAGAGTCCTCTTCCTTGGCATTTACATTGTCCTTTGATGCTATGCCTTCCTTAAGCTTCTTATCTGGAGGCAACAGAGGAGACAGAGGTTTTTTATGTTCCTGCTCAGGAAGATTGTTCTCTGCATCTTGGTTTTCTTTTGCGCCAGTGGGTTTTGTGGGTGGCATAGGTGGCTTTGGAGTTTCTTTCTGAGGTGGTGCATTGTCACTTTCCCTGATAGTGGAATCAAAGTTTGGCGGTCCATTGTCTACTATATCCAGATCTAGTCGCAGGATACCATCTGATGTAGACTTGGCAGCCTGAAATACAAGAGAGAACTTTTTCACTATCTATCCCATCATCAATCCTGTGTCCATCCTTTAACTTCAAGGTAAAGTGCAAGACCCTTACAACCAGCATGGCAAGCAAGGGGTTACTGCTTCACACATTCACCCTATTTATACTTAAATCTGTCAAAACTGCAAGGAGAATCTGACTGATAACAAAAACGGTGCTCTTTTAAGAGCAGCTTTTTCTGTAGCTCAAGAGCAATCTATGGAGGTTGCGCTTCTTCCATGCAGCATCACCCTGTACTACCCTTTAACAGCAGTAGCCAGCTCTACCAGCGTTAATCTGGTAAGTGAAACCCAGTGTGATCTGCTCTGCTAAAATTTAATGAGCTATGATAATCACGAGTCCCAAACATTTCACCCAACAAACAAGAAAGTTGGGTCAAGTGACATACATTGCAGCAAATCTTGAATGCATCGAGCGAAGCACTTCCATCCCCCTGTATAGGCCCGCTTTTTCCCCAGACCAACATGTTCTGTGAATGTCATGAGCATTTAGCTGCCAAGTTATTTTCTGCCTGATAGTGCAGCAGCTTGCACGAGAATATCAAAGCCAATAACCATAAGCAATCAAGAATTAGGACAAAAGCACAGAACTTATTTTACTACTTCCTTTGAGAAGAACGTCTCAAAGCCTGTTCCACAATAACCTTATTTCTTGTGGGTGCTAAGCGGTCAGCTCTGCCATAATTTAATTCTTTATCCTGTGGTAGCTGGATCCCTCTAGCCCTTCGTTTACAGCATGCCTACCCGAAGCACACCTGCTTTCTGCTTTTGCAACTGTCGTATTTTTACTTGAACATATAAAACAAGTTGATCTTTAGATTGCTTGGCCAGGGATACTATTGTAATACCATTGCCTTCTGCTTGCTTCCTCCAACCCGATGTCATCCCTGTCTTACTGGGGCCAAGCGTCAGCTGGTTAAACCTCCTTCAAACCACAGGCTGTGTGCAAAGCACTCTAGTGGGGGGGGGGTCCTAAAAAGGATGGACTTAGTAAAGACATTGCAGTGTGTAAGCTCAGTGCCCGAGAGGGAGAAATGCAGTGACAGTTCCTGTGTAATGGAACCCAAAACCACACGAAGGCGTAGCTGCAGCCAGGGCCAGACTCCTGCAGTGCAGAAAATTTAGTTAAAGTCTCTCTTTGCCTTTCCAGCCCATCAGAGAGGCAGAGGCAAGCTGCATCCTGGAGGCTTGGCCCTGACCCGTCCTCACCTGGCCTGCTTTGGCACTGAAAATCATTGTTCATCCCATTTCCTTCACAATACTGCAGCCAGCAGCCGTGATACACATCTTTCTGCAGGCTGTATCCCCTCCCTTTCCCTTCATTACTGTGTCTGAATTTGTAAGCTAGTCTCCCCTGAATTTGGCTGAAGGTGAGAGGCCTTATGGATATTACTGTTGGAGGCATCTCATGAAAATAGTGAGCTGAGCAGGGGAGAAAGATCTTTTTAGTGCCTAGGGAAGGGCTTCCTACCTTACCAAACCCATATTAGGCAACAGAGAATCCACACTTCATCGCTGCTGTGACTTTTGTCATGTTTTCTTCTGCAGTTTTCTGGAGGAGTGGATGGGAATCTATGATTCATTCCCATGCTTTTCTATAGAAGAGACACCCTCCATTTCTATGCAAAGTAAAAAGTCTCGGGGCATCTCATTTTCTGCACAAGGGTCATCTGTGTGCTGTGCAGACACATAAGTCAGAGTCTTGGAAGTTTGAAGAAACAAGGTTTGATTTAAAAACCTTCCTTGGTTGAGATTAATGCTCTGCTAAAATATCAGTCTGTCTGTGGAAACTTTTTCATAAATCACAGGAATCAAACATTAGTAAGAACCTCTTCCATGGAAATGAACTGCAGGTTTATCTTGTGGTGCTTTTTCTTTCTTTTCTTTTTTTTTTTTTTAAGTGACAGATCCAGAAAATCAGTTAAGAGTAGACAGGCTAGTCCATAAAAGTGCCTGGGAGAATAATGTATTCTGTTTCAGACCTAAGCAAGGGCTTGTAAGCTTGAAAGCTTGTCTGCTTTTTCCAGTTAGCTTAATAAAAAATACAGCTTCTCCCCACAGACCATGCAGTTCTTCTACCTTCAGACCACTGTGGCTACAAAATCATCACTTCTTAGAAAATAAATGTAGGAGCTTCGGTCTCTTCTGATTAAAGTGAAACTATAATGGCTGCAGACGGTGAAGCAGCTCGTGAGTTATGGAAAGCTAAATATATTGTAATGTGTTGCAGCAGCTACAGATCTAGGGGAACCTGGAACTTCGTTAGAGAGGTGCTGGCACAGTCTTTCCCAGAGGAAGCTGTTTCCTTTGTCAGCTTTCTCTGGGCTGTTTGTACCTGGAGTTTTGTACCTAAGTGGAAGGAGCAGCTCTTGGTGATTCCAGCTGGGGAGATGGCTCACCCCAGGGTGGGTGCACTTACCTCCTTCAGGTGACTTCTTGTGGGTGGCCTGCGTCCATGGGTCATTTTCACTCTGTCCCGAGTTACGTGGTCCAAGGAAAGGCTCTCGTCTACTTTTACCTTTGAAAGGGGGAAGAGGGAGGAAAGAAAAAAGGAATAGGGTCATTAATTTCTCAGGATATGTCTGTAAAGTTCTCACTGTCACACACGAAAGGATGCCGCATTTGGATGAATATTTCACGACTACAGTCTTTGCCTCAGACCTTAGTTACAGCCCGCCTGCAAAGCCCTGCATGTACGTGATGGATATTTAAGGTATCTGTCCTATATATAGAGCTGTGTTTATCTAAAAAAGCAAAGCATCGAACCTTCAGAGGTTTGTGACGGCTAACCTCCCCTCTACCTAAGGGGCAGGGAAGGAAGGACACAAGGCAGCTTTGTTGTCCTTGCTGCAGCCTGGGCTTGGACTCGCTCCTGCATATGGCAGAGCACAGTGCCGAAATTGCTGTTGCCATCTTAGAGGTGAAAGCTCATTAATAACCGTGACCTGACTGTGAACTGTATCAGCAGTGCTTTGTTACAGACCTTCCCTTCTACATTTCTAATAACTGCAGGATGCTGAAGAGAAGGTGTGAGCAGTGACCTGGATTAATTGCAACTCTAGCTGCATTAACAAATTTATTTCCTGGAATCAGATGAGAAATCCACTGCCTCCCGCACATGGGGAGGGAGGTCCCAGCCCTCTGGCAGGTATTTCTCTGTGCTGGCTCTGTGACTGCCCACCCACCCATGCTGTGGTGGCTGAGGGCTGGACTCTGCTCCATGCAGAGAGCAGCACCAGTGACTGGAGATGGTGAAACGTCAGCGTGTCCTGGTTTGCTGGCCTTTGTACCACAAGTTTGTACAATAGGAAAGCTGGCACGGGTGAAATAAGGATTTAGAGGGAAAAAATGGGTACCAATCCCTGGCTGATATGGCAGAGTGGTTTTACAGCTCTTTCAGTGGAGAACAGCTAATCCAAGCCAGCTGGGGGCTTGACCCTTTAGCTTGTGCCTGGCCAGTGCGGAAACGCATTAAATCTGAGGTTTGATCCTTACTGGAATGAATGAGAATTAGAGGCTGGCTCCCTCTGAGGACCCGGGTCCTCCTCAGGACAATAACCCCAGGCCACAGGGCAGGGAGTTGACCTGAGATCCCACCTTGCCGTGCTGCTGAGGGGCTGTGCAGAGTTCACTGCCCACTGGAGAGCCATTTGCCGTGCTACTCCAGGCAGCTCTGAGCCGGCGTGGGGTCCCTCCAGCAAGGGCTGGACAGCATTGCATTGTAGGACATCACATCTTCCACCTGCTGAAACATGAGACCAGACCGGGCTGCTAAGCTCTCTGCTGCTAGGTTTTATATTATTTATATTTATATTATAAGGCTGCTGCTGGTCCCAGCCGGTCCCTTTAATTCCACATGCTGCTTCCCACTTGGTCCAAGGGCCCGAGGAACTGCTACACCCCACTACCAGCAAAGCCCTGACACTGAGTGCCATTTGCCTTGGCAAAAAGCAGCATGTTTCAGCCTCTCCTCCTGCTTTTGCCCTCTGCTAAATAAAAGCAAAGCCCAAGCTCTCAGAGTTCGCATCTTTAGTGAAGTATCTGCAGCGCTTAGCCCTTTTCTCAAAACTTTTACTCATTGCTTTGGTTTCCTTTGCTAAACAGATCTTGCCAATTGCTTCGTCCCCTCGTTACCCTGCCCATTTCTTCTTGTGTCATTCCTGTGATGGTGGTTTTGTGCACTTCCTTTCAGTTACTGAAACAACTGCAGAATAGATACTGCTTCTTTGGTTTAGTTCATGGCTGATTTACAAGCTAACAGGGAGCAAGGTTTAGTCAGGCTCTAGGATGTGCAATTTTCATCCTTCCCTCTACGCAGCAGGATGGGAGGAGAATTTGGGAATGCAGGTGTGCTGGAGCCAGCTGAGAGGCAGGCAGGTTTGGCCAGTGCCATGGAGTAACTTTCCACTAGACTTCTCGCCAGACTGCAGGCGGAATAGCTGGTGGACTGAGTCACTTCAGATTTTTCCAGTCTTGAAGACGGGGCTATGTCCTAACCAAATACCTCCGTTTCCAGGCTGCTTGGTGATGAGGATCATGGCAGCATGGGGAAGATGAGGCTCTCCAGGCTGCAGCCCCAGCTCTACACAACTCAGCGCTGCAGTTGCTTCTCCGCACTAGCCATTTCCATCAGGAAAGGGGAACACCCCTCTATTCGCTGATCCCAAACCTACTGAAGCCACCAGACCATCTCCCACTGACTTTGGTGAGCTCTTGTGTCTTGTGGGCCTCTTGCTGAGTTGTTAGCTCTTAGCAGCACAGGCCATCCCGCCGGCACAACATCTACTCAACCAGCTGCCCCTGCCTCCCTGCATCTAACCCTGGCCAGGAGAGAGGGAAAGGCAGCAATATGTAGGATGCTGCAAAGGGCTCTCTACATGTTCTACCTTCTTGGGCTGGGAGCTGAAGTGGCTAAAAGCTCCCAGCCTGTGGGGATGCGACCTGGTTTACCTTGAATACCATCTTTCTCTTTCCTTCGACCATGGCTGGCATGCAGGGACAGGGAGCAGGGGGGCTCAGGCAAGTTCTGCTTTTAGCTAAAAAAGCAGTGGATGAGAACTGACACAGAAATACAGGACTTTGAAAACTGTTTCTCTTACCTCATCAAATACTTTGTTTTTGCCTCTATTGATCCCTTCATTAAGTGCTTTTATCCACGATTCCTTTTCTTCCAAAGTTGGAGCTTGAAATTTGATATCATGAACCTGCAAGAGCAGAGACAATTTTGCCGAAGCATTCCTTGTCAGGACAAGAGAGGTAGCTCTCTGCTCTCTATGTATCACTTCATTTTCTATATAACATTCAGTTCCAGCCTGTGTTTAAACTACAGATTCCTTTGTGCTTTGGCAAATACTTCACTTCACAGCTCCCATGAACAGGATTTTGTTATGCTGAACAGCTTGTTGTTGCAGTTTTATTTTTGCAACTAGTAACTAAAGTAGTGAGAAAGTAAGAGTTTCTTCCTTCTGCAGAACACTGGGAATAGCTCCTAGAGCAGCAGCAAGTTGTTTGTACAGCAAATGGTCACATTGTGTATAGAGTGAGACTGAAAGTCCAAGTCAGTTTGTGCTGGTTCAGATGCAATAAAGTACTTTATTTCCAACTTCCCCCCACGCTGCAAGCAACGGGAAGGCTGCATGCAGCAGGCTCTGCCTGCTTCCCTGTTCCTGCAGCTCTGCACAACAGAACTGATACGGGAACCTGGGGCTCTGACCTTGGCTGCACTAACCCCAATTCAGCTGAGCACAGACGTGATGAGGCATAAGGGCAATGTATGGGAAAAAATTAACCATATTTTTTCTGTTTGCAAATGAAGAAATACAGCAGTGAACGCTACAGACATACACTTTCTGAGGTTTGAATAGCTATCCTAACAAGAAGGGAAGAGTTGGCCATACAAGAGGGAGCTGGCAAGAAGCATGAGACACAAATAAGGAGGGAGCAGTGGGTGATTGTATGGCCTGTCCTCCAGCTAGCCAGCTCTCCCCTTCCTCCAGGGTAGTCCCGTGGCTTTGCTCAGTGTTTTGAATCTCTTCTTGACCACAGCAGGGAAAATAGGTTAGGTGTTACTTATTTCACTGCTGTGTTCTCTGAGCACCTCACCAGTATTATGTAGCTTTGCCCTAGCATACACTTCAGCTGAGAGAAATATCATTGTCACATTACAGGTGACTCCATGGCAGACTGGCTTGGATCGAAATAGCTGCATGCAGTGCCCTAATCCGGAATGCACAGGCACACAGAAATACTCTTGTGCTAAAGAACATCATCAAAGTTGCAAAATCAAGAACTTAAAAATTAGACAATCTCAACATTGCTGGGGCAGTCCTAACTCGGCCTGCTGTGCATATTCCTCCCAGTACCATCCCCAATGACAGGGGCGGCACTTCTTACTGAGCTATCCCATCGTGTGTTTTATCCTCATGGGTCAATATGTCTTATTGATTGCACTCTGCTCAAGCCCTGTCCTGAAAACAGAATTACTGATTCCCCTGATAATCTCTTCTTTGCTGCTTATCAATACAATTATCTGGGGTCTTCACAAATTACTTTTCAGAGCAACTGAAATTATCCACCTCTTACAGGTGGGGAAGTGAGCTACAGAGAGGCTCATTCAAAACACATACTAGTGGGGTCTTGTTTGGAATAGTCTTTTCGGGTATTTAACATCCTATCGGTATTTTCCACCTTCCCATTGCCTTCAAGAGCAATTGTAGTCCCAGTCTTTTTGTAAATGAGGCCTCACATTCTGAAATCACAGCAGGGTCTATATAAAACAGGGACTATATAAAATGAGGGTGACAAAGCTAATAGTGACTGACAGTTGAATGCTCTTAGCAGCTCCCTGTTTTATTTATGGCACAACAAAGCAGCAACTGTTTTGGGTCTCAGCAACTTCTGAAGGTACCATCAGAAATTCTGCAGAACTAAAGCTTGATCTCCTTACACCCACTCCTACTGTTTAGGTAGAAATCAACTGTCCTGCCCTTCTGCATTTATTCCTCGCTTCAGTTACATGGTTTTACATCTGCACGTCACAGTGACAAAGTGCCAGACTCTCACAACCAGCGTGGCAAGCAGGGAGTTAAGAAGCAATCTGGGGAAAGATTATTTATTCGATTAGTTTGCACATAAGGTGACGGGACCACATGTCTTCCTGAGAGCTCAGAGGAGAGGTTAGGGCCTGAACCACAGCCCACTAGAAAAAGAGCCCTTTGTCTGGGGCACAGAAGGGCCACGCTAAGCAGGGAACCTAAGGGAAGGCAAAGCTCCAAAACAGAGCGACAGCCAGATTTTGTTTTAGTCCAAGCAGGCCTGTTTTTGTGTGTGCTTAAAAACTTTTTTTGTTTGGAAACGATTTTGCCCCAAAGCTTTGTGATTATGAAAGCTTATGAGAAAGCTCTACTTGTGAGCAGCTGAGCTGCTGCACTGCCTGGCAAAGACCTGGCAGCCTGCACCAGGGTTTAGAAATCTCCGTACATGTTGTTCAAGGGAAGGATTCCTGCCTCGCTTCAAGCTTCCTCTTCCAATGCCACTTTCTGTGCCTCATTCTCGGCACCCAAATAAAGCTTCCAAGCCTGTGACTAAGTGCTGGTGTCAGCAACCCTGCAGCAGGGCAGAACGAAGCCTCAGGGGGATGGTTTGTCATTAATGAGAAGCTGAGATGTCCCTCCTGCACACAACCCTCTGCCTCACAGTGTAATGCTGACCAACCGCTGGGGCCACCAAACACAGGCGCAATGGATGGTGAGGCAAAGGGACTCGTGGAAAGATGCTCCCAAGGCAGCAGCAGAAAGAGCCCTCCAGTTGCCCAAAGGGCTGGGCAAGAGAGGACAAGCAGCACGTTGCGTGGGACCCCGCTCCCTGCGATGGGGCAGCGTGGGCAATGTCAGACTCATGCCGCTGCAGCCCTGCTCCCTGCTTGCGCAAGTCCCTGGGGCTGTGACACAGAGGGGCAGCCCTGAGGCTCGCAGCAGGTTCTTCCCAGTATGCCCAGTTATCTTTGTTTGAAAACTTTTTTCTCCTTTTTAGAACAATACCCACAGATACCAAGGAAGAGTCAGGCTGCTGGGGCTCTGAGGCTTGTGCTCAGGATGCTACCAGCCAATTTGTTGCATTGTCTGTCTGCATTCATCTGTGGCTGGCATCCTCAGCCACAGCACTGGGGAGAGGAAGCTAACCCAAAGTGGGATGGAAGCTCTCTATAAAGCAGACAGCTGCAGAGGAGAGGCAGAAAGGAGCTGGAGGAGTTGGGTCTCAGTCCTGCCTGCCACTGGGGCTCTGTACACTAGCCTGAGATGCCCAGGTCCTCTACAAACAAGGAACAAATGAATTTATCTTGACTGTATTTTTACTCATTTGCATATTCACAGATATCAAAGGATGTACCTGAAGATGGATACTTCCCACAAAACGTTAAGCATGGTCTGTTCTCCAGCAGCAATTTAAGGTAGAGAGTTGTGACACCAGTATAAGGGCAGCAGGCAGGGTAACACATTTGCTCTCCTTCTTGCTAAGCCAGCTGAGACTGAGTCATGCCATAAACAACAGGCTGGTGTGCCAGGAAAAGCTGTCATGGCTAAACCTAATGTGATAGTGACCATTGTAAGGCATGAATACAGACTACGCAATTTACTGTCAGTTAACTCGGAGCACAGCACAGCCAGTCAGCTCCTGCTGAATCACTGGCTAGATAGCATGGAACAAGAGGCTCACACAAGGGTCGCTGTCTGTGGCAGCAGCAACCACAGTCTCCTCGATTGCTTCATGTCTTGGACACATCAGTCTCTTCAAGCAGTGACAGTCTTATGGCTATGCTGACCCTGCTTTCCAGGAAAGAGAAGTGTTCCTGGGGTCAGTCTGTTATACCTGCACTAAATGATTTAACAGACAAGCTCTGGAGAATAGCATAGCTGCAGTTTAAGACCTTTACCAACACTAGCTCTTTGCTGAGCAATTCTGCTAGATGCTGCTGATCTGCAAGAGAGGTGGGCTACAGAAACCTGTGCTTGCTCCTCAGCTGTTTCAGTGCAAAGCCTGGTACTGACTTCAGTTCAGTGGGGCTTTGCTAAACTGCACTGTGAACTGCTTGTGAACTGCTGGTTTAGGTGTGGGAATGTGTTCCCTTCTGCTGACTTTTCGTACAGGCTGGTCACCTCCAGCAGAAGCCAGAGCAGAGCTGGGTCAGTAACATCTTAAACTACCAAGAGTGCACCAGAGTCTATCATCTGCCAGACGTGAGGTCATCTCCTGCCTTCTTCTACATGACTTTGTCAGGTTAGATCATGGAGGGAAAAGTAGAAGCCAAAGGACTGTCAGTTAGGTGATTCTTGTGGTTTTCTGTAGCTGAACCAAGAGCTACCTCAAACCCGGGAATAATGCAGCATCTCTGCCAAACTGGCAGACCACAGGAGCAGACTCCTCCATGCACAGGGCAAAGGTGCCTTGCTGCGATCTATTGCAGCTTCCAGGCAGGGCCCCTGGTGGAAGCGGCTGCAGGTACCTCCAAAGTCGACTAAGGGAAAATAAGCAATGGAAGTTTCCACCCCTGACCACAGGTGCAGACTTTGTGGCTGGCCATGCTACAAAAGGACGTGTGGGGAGCTGCAGTGCTTGCTCATGGCCTCTTTCCCTTACTACCACCCTCTTTCTTCCCATTCTTAAGACTTCTCTGCAGCTGAAGGCTTTCAGACCTGCTGAATACCAGACTTGTGCCAATCTCTGTAGTCTCTAGGCAGTGTACACCAAGCATCATTTACACTGCTTTTTGCATCGTGAGTATGTTTTAAAGTCTCTGGGCCAAGTCTGCTGCCCTTTCTTACACACTCAGCTCTCTGCATCCAACAGTTTTCATTTAATTGCTGCAGGTGGAATGAAGCATTTGAGATTTCTAAGCAGAAGGGGTCTTTTGCACACTTCCAGCAGCACTTCGTTTCAGCTCCACACCAGTGCAGGCATGTGACATGCTCATATTGTCACAGCTTAACAAAAATGTCATCCTTGTGAACAGGGCAAGCAGAATCTGGGCTACATCCATCAAAGACCAGTGTTTAGCAAGGCAACTTAGTTATTTGGGTGCAACTCTAGTTGCAGATTAGTTATAACTGACTGATTCATGCTCTCTGCTCTTCAAGAATATCCCATCCAAGATTTAAACCAGGATCACCCTACAGCTAAACTGGGCTCCCTGTTTTCAACAGGGAAACTCCTATTTGCGCACTGAAACAGAAATGGCCTTTCCTAGCTTGTTCATAAGTCCCACAAACTCACTGGCTTTCTGCATTCCTCAGCATTGTGCTCAGGAGAGGGGGCAAAAAAACGCTAGCAAGATCTGGCAAGGCTTGGTAAGGCAGCTCACAGGGTGATTTTAAACTGTGGATGGCAGCAAGCCTCCCAAATGGAAAATGTTTAGCTGATATATATCGCCACAGCTGCAATTTCAAAACAGAAGAAGGACAGTTGTGTATATTGGCCTCCTAATTGAAGCCTGTTCTAACATCTGCCAAAGTATGTTGTGTGTCAACACCCTCACCAGATTCCCAGCCAAAACGAGGGTGGGAGGGGAGCTACAAACAGGGAACTTCTCATTTATAAAAGCCTTTCCTTTCACCAAAAGAGCCTTATAAAAAGTATCCTCTATCTAGGTCTCCATTTAATCAGTGGCATGAAAATCAGGGGAGCTGTAAACTTGCCAGCATGCCAAAAAGATGAAGTTACCCTTTTGGGACACAGTTTGGGCATATCTTTCTCCTAGCAAGAAATGAAAGGTTTAGGAACAGGTCTCACACCCTGTCTTGATTCATGCAGCAATGCAGAGACATCTGCAGCTATTACACACGTCTAAGTAACTTACAGATAATAATAATTCCTACTGTGCCACCCACCTCTGAGCACTCAGGCTTTTATTCGCCTCCCTGGGAATAGGTGTCCACTTGTAGTTATTGACCCACCCTCTAGAAAACACACCAAGCCTGCCAGGATTAGCCACTT
Source organism: Haliaeetus leucocephalus (assembly GCF_000737465.1). Lineage (NCBI taxonomy): Eukaryota > Metazoa > Chordata > Aves > Accipitriformes > Accipitridae > Haliaeetus > Haliaeetus leucocephalus. The sequence goes on along the minus strand of NW_010972775.1, from coordinate 20,622,087 downwards.
TTGATCTAAAATTGACATTATTTCTGATTAATCAAGTTACAAAGCAAATGCTAAACCTCCACTTTGACTGGGGAGACTCATTGCTCCAGAATCTGGTGTGGGGCGGGAGCTCATTAGCCCAGGGCGCAAATTTCCAGGCTATCATCACTTTGGTGCATGGTGTTTAACATCACTTTTCTCCCCAATACAGACTGCGCCTACTTGCAAAACAAATATCATTCACCTTCACTCTCCACCCCCACCCTGGTCCATGTGAGTGTTTTGGGGAAGGATAATCCTTGTTTTGTTGTTTTGAATGAAGTTTAGCACAATGATGCTCTGAACTCAGCTGGAGTCTTATACGAATAAACACTAAGTGACTGGAGTGAAAGAATAAGCAACAATGACAACAAGGCCTAAACAATCTCCATTTATTTAAACAAAATGGAGATGGGGGAATGCAGGCAAGTTAGTATTTTTGCCTGTTCACATTCTTATGGAAATAAATATGTTCTGTCCCTCTCAGATTTTCATGGGGAGATTTAGTAAGACCTCTTAGGCCAGTAAAATCACATTGAAATTAGAAGTAAGTCAAAGTGTCATGCCTCAAAGCAACAACAGAAGCATCCCAGCCCATAAAGATGCTGAAATGGGTAGCATGTAAGTAGGAGCTAAGAACTTCCAAAGATGTGTAGTGATGATGAACCTACATAGGAAGTAAGGCAAGCATACAGTCAGTGCTCAGATGGATGTATAGCTTCTTTGCAACACCAGCCTGGTTGTTAGGTTCTGGATCTAAGCAGATGCTGTGCAGGAAGCTAAAGATGTAGAGTTTCATGAATTCTGCAAATTAAATCTTTTCTCCTAGGAACTGTTTGGCTGCAAGTAACTTTGCACTGGAGTTTCTCAGATCAACGGTTCCAACTCCAGCAACTGTCTCAGTACATGGATTGGGATCATTGATTTCACTGGAACTTGGGCAAAGCTGCAGCATGTACAGCTGGGACAGGGACACTTCCTCGCCCAGAGCACATGGGGGAATCCACAGGGAATGGTCATTCTCCACTGCTCAGGGAGTACTGGAAGAAAGAAAATGATAAGGCAGGAAAAATATCAAGAGGAAAAAGTTGAGTTGCAGGAAGACCCTTTTCCCCTGACAAGAAGAAAGTCTACAAGTAGCGTTCCTCCTTACACACTGTAGACCATTCACAGTTTTAGGTCATTTCTCCCAGCTGCCAAAGAGCTAAATCTCAGAGCCTTTCATCTGCTCTGGGCGCAGCTGCCTGGGAACTCATTTTGGAGTTAGCAGACTTGAGGGTGATGAGAAAGGCAATCCTACCTTCTTACCCGGGGAGCGGATTAAAATGAAACGGTTTTTCTTTTTTAGTAGTGCACGCAGTTCCTGGCACTTGTCATAACTCTCCAGTTCCACTGTTTCTATGCACTTCTGTTCATCCTGCAGAGAGGGAATGAAACATTATTATGAATAGGAGGCACTGAAATCAATCATATACCATCAAACTCTGCATGTCTTCCCCTTGCATCTGTCTAAAAGCTCTCCTGCCTTAAAAATAACCTGCATCCAGACAGCAAGGCCCTATAAATCAGGCTGCCATCTCACTAAGAAAACACCCTAGTCTTTACGCTACAGGCCAATTTGTGGCTAGTGGTCCACAGCGGCTGAGCAAATAACATGTTGTGGACAGCAACACCAGCTTCTGCCGTCTCTCTTGGCCTCATCCAGGGATCTGCAGCCAGAAACAAGGTGGGAAGGTCTTTGCCCATCATCGGGTCCGAGCCACAGGCTGAGAATGTGCTGTCAGTCCTGGCATAGGAAGGAGGAATAACATGATGCACTTTTATAAACCTTCCTGGCATCATCTCAGAGCGTTCCCCATGCTTCACCGTAGCTTGGTGACATTACCTCCGACCCACAATGAATGCGGGAGTTATTCTGCTTTTTCACGGGAAAGACAACGCAAGCATGACAACGGTCCCAGCAGCCCCCGGAAACCCAAGGCAGAGAGGAGATAAGAGGCCAGCCCTGCCACTGTGCTGAGCCTCAGCAAGGTCAGTGGGAGCCACGTGCGACTGGGATGTGCTCCTTTTGCAGCCACGCTCTGAGCTGTCAAAATGCTTAGGATTGGAAATATGGTCCCGTACAGCCAGCAAAACTGTCAGGGCCAGCGTCTCGGTGGGGAATATTTATCTCTGTGTATCTCCACTGATGACTGCCGGCCACGATCTTGGCTCATTTCTCCCAGTAACATAACTAAAATTCCACACGTGCTGCGTGGCTCAGTTCAGCTGCGGAGCACCATCCCTAATAGGAGTTGCAGCATAACACCAGGCAGATAATATTCTTCATGTCTCAGTAGCCCAGAAGAGACCAAAGCTCCCTTTTGCTAAGCATTACACAAATAAGCAGTGAGAATCGCAGAGCTACGGTCAGCATGCCTCATGAACCTCTCTGTTACCATCCTGAATTAAAACTGCTGGCCATGACCATCCCCAAGGCAGCTCCTCATACCCGTACGAGTTTGTATTTAGCAATTCCTGAGCAGAGAGGGAGTGTGGGATGAGGAAACGTGTCGTAGCCAGGAAGCTGCTGCGTGGCTGGAGGCAGGGAATGGAGAGTTCAGAGGGAAGTGGGCTGCAGGGAATTTCCTCCCTTTACCACTTGACATTTAAGTTGCTGTGCAGAGCTGAGGCTCTGTTTAGGTTTTTTTAACCCTCCTATCTGGGGATGGAGGCCTGGCAGAACCAATGCCGATACACAGAGCAAGTTCTGAGCCACCAAGGGATGCGTGGATCTAATTTAGGTTTATTATTTTAATGACATTACTGTTTATTTCATTTAACGCTGAATGGGTGAACGTGACCAGAGAACTGCGAAAATGTATACTAGGAGGAGGAGATTAATCCTGCCCAAACCTAAAACCTAGCAGATAAAATCCTGCTGATGTTACGGAGCCCTTTGAAGGCACAAGGCTCCTGCTGCAATCCTGGTATCGCAATGTCACTGCAAAAGGACAGGGATGGAAATAATAACCCCTCAGCGGCCAACAAATGACAGAGAAGGGTGAGGTCAGGAATACATGCCTCAGGGATGGGTGATCTCATCCGGGCCTTTGGTGGACGACCGCCCACATCACAGCACTGCCGCACGGCCGGTGTCGTTACCAGCTCCGACGTGAAAGTTTGCTGGGCTCAGGATGTAGGCGGCTTGGCAGCGCTCTGACTGGAGACCAGCACGAAGACTCCTGCCCACCCTCCCCACTCTCGAGAGCAGCTCTGTCCCCAGCATAGCCCAGTGGCTCCGTGTCACCCTCCTTGTCCACGCCATCCTTCCTGCCCCTTGGAGGGGAACCTTCCCTTTGATCCCGTGCAAGCTGTCCTCTGCTTCCTAAGAACAGCCGAGCACTGAGCTGGGGGACAAGAAGGACTCGGCAGGGTGGAGAGCTGTGGTTTTGCTGTGACATTGCTTCTTGCCTTCCAGCTGCCCCTCTCCTCCCTGGGGAGGCTCTGGGGACTATGGTCTGGCCAGGGAACAAGGGCAGCAAGGACAGGGATGTGCCGGACCCCGGGCACTGGCTTGACTGTGCAAGCTATGGCTCCTTCATCTCAGAGAACTGAACTTCTCAAGCAAGTTATCGTCTTCAGGGAAGGCAAGGAAGAAAGCAGCCACAGAAATAAGAAAACTTCATGTCTGAGAGCAAAGGAAAAGCATCTGAGTTCAGGGAGTGCCAGAATGGGGCTTTTTTCTCTTTTTTACCCTTTGCATGCAGCCATCTCATCTCTGTGAGCCTACCTGGGTCACAAACAGATCCTTTATGTTTGCCCTGCACCACTAAGATAAAGACCAGAAGACCCAACCCTGCTGCAGGTCTCCAGGTCCCTTCAGCCTCCTGGGACCTGGAGGATACTCAGCATCACGCAGACACAAGGTCACCTCCAGAGTCCTGCCCTCATACACGGATCTCAGACACGTGTTCTGGACAAGCTACCACCCCATTTGGTCTCTAGTGTCCCACAGAAGTTAAAGCAATCCTTTTACATCATCCTGAGACACAAAGGTTGAGTCCGCACACAGTGGTCACACCTCCTGGCAGCACACAGCTCGCAGGGTTGTCCCACGGCCCTGCATTCGCTGCTGATCAAGGCAGGGAATTCTCTTCACGCCACCTTTCTCTTTTCCTCTACAGATTTTAGGGCTTGTTTTTTAAATTGCTTTTGTGCTTGCTGTAAGGGACAATCAATAAGACATTTAAAATTCTGGTACAGAAACCCCTACATTCATGATTTAATGCAGAAAACCCATTCCATTAGCTATTCACGGAGCAGATGCTGCAACTTAAACATGTATGTGTCTGAAAGCTTGGCCCTTAAGAAGAAAACTACTGAACACCTAAACATAGTAATGCACGCGCTTAACCAAAGAATCACACTTGGCAAACAATTTCCTTAGCAAAAAGTTGATACAAAGGGGGAAAAAGACCCACTGAAATTTTTATTTATATGAAGGTATAATTTCCAACAAAGACCTCTGCACTGACACACATTCATGGGCTGTGCCCCTCCATTCAGCGTACAATGTCTAGACTGCCTGAAATAATAATTTACTTCTCCATCTGAGGATCTCAAAGCATTTTAATAAATCACTTTTTGGTATACATTGCTATCACTTTACCAGGGGCAAAATCCAGATGTTAACTGCACCACTGCTAAATGCTGAGTGGATCCTCTGGTCTCTAGAAGACCCTTTGTCTATTATCTTTTCCCTGTCAAATAATACACTTAAGAAAACCCCAAAACAACAAAAAACCAACTCTAACCACTAGCTGCACTGTTTAGGGAAAAAAAAAACCCAAACCCAAGCCTGATGCTCTCTAATCCATGGAGTGATGATACTGATCTGTGTAGTCTCTCTGCATAGGACTGCCTGTTCTTCAGATGCCCTCTGTAGTTTTGCAAGGCTTAATTTTTATCCTGGCAAGAATATGCAGAGACAAGAAAACAAGAAAACCCATTAGGAAATAACGTGCCTGCTTGGTTCTTAGTTTACATGAGGGTACAGCTGTGGGGTCCTGTAGATGGAGGCACAGCAGATAACAAGAAATCCATCTCCCTTCATTTCACATCCGCTGAAAGAAACCTGAAGCCCAGTGGGATGACTTTCACCCCCCATCTGCTCCAGGTAATACAATACCATTTGCAATTTGTCTTCAGGAGGTAGCTCCGCTTTAAACCAAACCAAAGCCTGACTAACAGACGCAATATGGGAAACACACTCCGTGGGCAGGTGGGGAGCACATTCCAGGAGATTGCTATTGATGATGATAAATACAGTATTCGCGTTGTGCTCAGACTGTACTTTCCGGTGACACAGTACAAAATTATTGCCTGCATCTTGCGTTGGCCATCACCTCCGCTCTTATTTTGCACACACAAACCTCAGCAACAAGTGCAGCCCACCTCATGCAATTGCATAAAAAAGTGTGTCTGCATATGAAACAACTGCTAAAGGCAATATTAGCACCTCTTCGTGAAGGGCTGAAACACAGGAGGGATGATAAAAGCACAACTAGCTCAGTTCCTGGAAATCCGATGGGCTTAGACAAGTTGAAATACTCAGTCTCTAAACCTGCCCTCCCACATGGAAGCCGACCTCCCTCCCATTTAACCCATTTAGGTCTAACTTAGGATACATATGGAAAGATGCTTGTATTTCTGTTACCTGAAGCTTTATCTCCTTTCTTTTTCTAGGGCCCCAATTCAGCAAGCACTGAACAATCCCATTTTAAAATGTCTCAGCTTGTGGATCGTCTGGGATGCTGTGTCTGTCTCCAGGGTCACACAAAGCAGGGCAGGTATGTGGAGAAGGTACAGTGGGGAAAACGGCAGCTGGAGCTCCAGAAATAAAAGCCACCATAGCACGCTGCACCACAGACTCTCCTTTGACATTGGGCAAGGCCCTTCTCATCTCAAAAACTCAGTTCTCCAATTGTAAGACGGAGACAGCAACACTGCCCTAACTCACGTTAAAGGAAGATAAATACAGTAATAAACATGAACTGCCTCAATTCTGTGGCAACAGGACCCCTCCTGAGTGCAGAAAATTGCCATTTCCTTTAGTTCCCCTGTAGTAAGTCTGCACAATCACATGCTATCCTATTGTGCTACCAGATAATTTTGTAGCAATTTCCTCTCCTAAGATATTTGACTTCACTGTAAGCCAGTTTAATAGCCTATAGATATTAACATGATCCCTTATTTACAATAATGGGACCTTGTAGCTACTGTAGCTTACAGATGCAATTTATTACAGGATGTTACCTCAATCCGCAAGCTACCAGAAAACGTTACGCCTGGTTGTTACAAATGCCATTTTCCTTGTTGAGATAATAAAATAACCCTTTAAATGATTGGGACTTTTCCTTCTTCTGAACATCTGTGAATATTAATCTTACTTTAAAAGCCTCCTTCTCCCTTGTGGTAATGAGAGCCTGCATATATCTTGTTTTTAAAGGCATGCCCTTTAAAAAAACCTACGTCACATTTATAGATTTTGAATCTGTGAGCTCCTGAAGCTTCAGCTGGAGTCAACAGGTGTCCAGGGCACTGGGAAGCAATCTGCAGGAGTCGACCATTTGCAGGACCAGGCTGCATCTCTCTGCCTAAGAGAAAGCCCCACCACTTTGCCTGCCTTCCAAGAGGCTCATCACCTGACATTGACTTCTCCTTTCACTACTCTTGCACTCTTCATGACATTTCAAAACTAAGAACAAATGCCTCCAAAAAGCTTTGGGATTCAGGAAGAGCAGGAGGGTTCAGCATATGGGAGGAGGTAATACCCTTTAACCTAAACTGTTTATACCAAAACTTCTTTATTAGGCAATAGTATGTTTTAAAAAAAAAAGAGAACCAAACTCATTTGTCAGTCCTGTTGTTCCTGAAACCATTGCAGCAATGCAGCTGCTGAAACGTTTCCCCATTCTTCCCTTGATAGGCTGCACAGAGGCTTTACATGATTTTGGTTTTATGTCATCCTGATGCCCACGAATGACCCAGATCCCCTTCTGTCAGACACTGCACAAGCACGTGGTCCTCAGGCAGACCAGGCAATGAGAAACCCTCCTCCACCCTGGTGCACACATGAACTTCTAGCCACCATATACCAGCAGGGCTTACGACTTACCCACCCCTAATCTCAAACCTCTCTTGGTTGTAGCTTGTCCTCTGCACCATAATTTCTAACTTTTGGGGCAAACTCTGCTCTTGCAGAAGCCCCCTCCAGCCCAGGAACTGAGGGCCTGACTCAGGCAAGAGCCACCTTTGCAGCCTGGCAGAACCAGCCATGTACTTCTCATCCTTCTCGCATGAAGATGCAGGACAGATTTGGCTCGGCTCTCATTTCTCCTTTCATTGGAAACAGCTTTAAATGAGGCCATGAACTTAAGGCATGCAATTTATCTAGGGAAGTCCAGGACAAGGCTCCCAGGGGTCCTTTGCTCAGTACTGGCTCAAGTAAAGGGAAAAGATGAGCCAAATCCAGACTGTGTCCCTGCTTAAGGACAGCAAGCACTCACAATTTCACCCTGCATCCATGAGTGGCTAAACAAAACCCTGAAGAGTCTGACTAGCAACAGTTTGAGCTGCTTGAGGGGTGCCAAACAGCTGCAGGGTTGCCTGCCATTCCCTCAAGCAGCAGGTGGGAAGTCAGCCTGCTACAATCCAGTTTTATCCTTTAAACGCCAAAAAGGCATAGCACATATCCTGCTTCCGCCCAAAGCTTTACTCCGTTCGCCTTCTCACAGGATGTCCTGCCCCCATTTTTTTATTTTGGCAGTGGCACTGTCAAAATATTTACTGGCTAAAATATTTATAATACATAATATACTCTAAAATGCAGCTGCTGTCTCTTCTTTATAGCATTTACCCTTCCTGGAGATAAGTGGAGAAGCCTTTTTGAAAGGCAGGAGGAAATAGTGAAAAACACAGGAACGTGCATCACCAAGGGCCTGATCCTGCCCCTCATTCACAGCCATTAGCTGTGACCATACCTCATCCTCATAGACCACGAGCTGTGTTTTCCGTAGCTGGATGTAACGATCCTTCCACAATCCCAGGAGTCCCCCACTGCTTTTCTTAATCCAGCCGTATTTCTCTGCGGTTGGAGCAGACTTTGGTTTCTCTGAGACCTCCTCCTTTGTATCCTGCAAGGACAGAAGGGAGAAGGAATTACATCAAAAGCACTTTCCATCCATTTAATGAAGGTTGTCAGAAAGCCTGCCCAGAGAAGACCTCAGCACGCACCAAACGTGGTCCCTCCCCACCACATCACAAGGCAAAAGACTGGCATCTTCCAGAGGAAAACTCAACCAGCTCCCACAGGACCGGGGAGTGGGCATGGACCCTGGCCACCGCTAGGGACACTGCTGGAATGGCAGCAAGTCCACCTCCTTCTCTCTGTGGAGGTACTCCCTGCTTGCTTGTGCACCAAGTGCTCCTTGAAAACAAGCACCCTCCTCTCCGCTTTGCTCCTTATGCTTTCCGATGAGTCCCAATGGGACGGATCCTGCTGGCATCAGTAGCAACACTCATATTTTAGCCCCTGGCCACTTCTGCAAGCTTCTCCTCTAGGTCTCTATGTTTGGTCATCGCCCCCAAACCAACTCCCATGGGCAAATCCACAGCACGAGGGCCACAATTTCATCATATCCACACTAAAATGTTCCCGGCAGGCTCCTGTGTGGTTTGTAGGCAGAGAGAAGGACCGGCAGAGAAGGCAGCACCAAGAGTGGGTGGGGGTTTTTTTGTCCTGCCTTTAGGTCCTTGCTGTTTGTCACAGCCTGCTCTTGCCCACCCACAGCAGCATGGGGAGCCCCAGCATCCTGCACTGGGAGGCTGCTGGCTTTCCAGGCCTGGGAAAAACCAGGAGATGCATAACTTCCCTGCTTTGAAAAAAACATCAGAAATATCCAATATCAATATTCTCATCAAACGGAGACAGGAAGCCTAAGATGGTGAGCGGGGGCAGTCAGGCTTATTAGCTGACTGCCTTCACCAGCAGACTTGGTTACAGATGAGAGTTTTCCTCCTCTCCGGTGCACTGGAAGAGCCTTTGCAAAGCCAGGATCCCTGTTTCCTCTCCCTTGGAGTGCCCTGCTGCTCCCAACACCCCATGGACCCCTCAGTAAGCCTCCTTCCCGAGAGCAAGGTGAGCGGAATCCCTTGCTGAGCCAAACCCCCTTACACAAACAACTTGGAGAGGCCAACCCCAAATCCTCCAGCCTCCTCCCAGGAACCCCACTGTCCCCCCCAGACTCAGTTTCCTCCACATCCCAGTCTGTAATACCAGCAATCCTGCTGCAGAAAGCCAGCATATTTGCACAAAAAGAGGACGCGCAACAAAGGCAGAGCCCCAGCCATCCCCAAACGGCCCTCGCTAGCTGCTGAATGAAACCTCTTCTCATAGGAAAAAAAACCCAAACAAAACAAACTGGGGCGGCTGGAGCTCAGACATCATGTTTCATAACATGAGGAAATCCCATGTGTATGGAAAGGAATCGGAGCTGGACACTCCCGTGGCCAGGACAGAGCGAGTGCATACAGATGAGCTCCAAAAATTCAGAGGAAAGCTTTGCTAACAAATTTGTTTTCATGCACCAGACTCCCAATGAACACGCCCTTGGACAGCAGCTGCCATCAGGGTGAGCTGTTACTCTAAAGAGGGAGCTCACACCCATAAAAAGAAGAAAAACAGATTAAATACCCCATGTACCCACACTTATTCTGATCCCTGCAAAGGTCGGGAAGAGGCTTTGCTTTGCAGGTAGGCTCAGGTGCAGACTGGGAACAAGAAACTCAAATAAACCTCAAATAAAAGAAAATCAGGCGGAAACCTGTAACATCCTTGGCGCCCTTTGTAGAAGTTATTTCAATTGTACCGAGCCGCATTTGAAACGGCCACAATACAGGATGACAGAGCATGAAAAAGTTTTCCGGGAAACGAGGGGTACTGCCTGGGTTTTTTTTTAACTTGACTTTTTAGGTTGCCAGGAAGTTGTATTCAGTTGTGATCTGCGACTTCAGCAAACATCAACTGCTGCACAAATATAGACCTGCTCGTTTCCTGATTGAGCACCCTTTTGATGTCATTTTTAGATAATCAGGCATGGACTTTAACCTCCCTCGTAGCAGTTTTGCATGGATGTAGCTGCACGAAGAGTTTATTCAAGTGACTCCAGACCAACAGCTGCCAAAATGTTTCTACTCCTTAAGAGTTTTTTTTTGCTTTACAGATGAATTTTTGCTGTTCTTTTTCCCCACCTGGCAGAAAGGCCATCTGAAATCACATGGCAAATAGGTCTACCCGTGGCCTCTCCCGGTGCTCTGCAGAGTGAAAACTACCCTGCCTCCTCTGGTTTTAAAATAAAAGTACTCCCTGTGAAGACACAGCACTTAACATCTACCTCTGAAAAAACAACCTGCCCCAGTAACCGTTTTCGTTGGAGTTGGGGCTCATGCCTGCCCTTCTGCACAAGGCAGAGCTGCAAAGCTAGGGCAGAGCTGGTCTGGCAGCCCACGCTGCCTGCTCGGCTACCTGCTCCCCTCGGGCTCAGCAGCTCTCCAGCCTTCTGGGGATGGCACCTGCCCTGGCTTTGCAGCTCACCCTCTCCCCAGGCCACTCGGGAGCCCTGGCTGGAGCCACCCACCTGGAGGGAGCCATGGATGGGGTTCCCTCCACACCAGGCAGGACTTCCCAGCTGTGCCAGCACCCGGGAGCATCCGCAGAGAGGATCCATGTTGCCGAGCCCCCGACTGCCCCAGCTGAGCAGCCCAGGAGAGGGAAGGTGAGAAGAGATGGAGAGTGCTGGTCTCAGCAGATGACAGCAGCCAGGAGCAAAGGGCTCTGTCCCCCGCACTGCACTGCACAGGAGTCACCTGAACCTGAGCTGCCTGGTGCCTCCTCTGGTGCCCACTATATAAGACAGATGTGATGGGTGTCTGGTGCGATCCTGCTCTCTGCCGGTGCCAGGGGCTGCTGAGCTGCCCGGACTCTGGGTCAGCAGCTCCCCCCTTGCACGCACACAGCACATCGCAAGATGGGGTGCAGCTGCTGTAATCCCTTGCCTGCAGGTTAAGGGCGTAAAAAACTAGATGATGCAACTTGACCATTTGTTCCTGCAAAAGCAAGAAAAGTCTCAGAGACGGTACCTGACATTTTTGCAGATTATTTTTACGCCACCCCTGCACCAAATCAGCAAGGGGAGGTTGGCCAGGGCAGGGCACCGAAAGCAGGGCTTTGTGTCCGTCCTGCGCTCTCTGCCTGCGATTCCACAACTAAAACCGGAGCACAGCACAAAGAGATGAGTTGCTGTTGTTAATTCAGCTTTATGTGGGTATTCCTTTTGCAAGAAATACTAAGATATGCTTTCCGGGATGTTCTTGGCCTGGATTCATTCCTAATGCTGGTGTAAATCCATGAGAAGAAACCCACTGGCATCAGCCAAGCAAGCCAGCATAAATGAGGGAAGAACTGAGTTATCCCGTTGCTGGCTCATGCCAAAGGCATCGCTCCCAAAGCCAATCCATACGAGTCATTTTTGCAATTTATATCACAGTGGCATTATAAGTGAAACATGAGTTTCACTCTTCCAGCCTGGTTTAGACATACATTTCACAGCTCAGCAGAGATGCCAAATTAGGGGGACAGGACAGCTTTTTACTTAACAATTAGACGGTTATTTCCCCCCTCCCCTGCCCCTGTATTTTAAGGGCCCACAAGCCCACGTACTTTTCATGTCTTCCAACACAAAAAAAAACCCAACAGCTGAATCGCAGTGGTGCTTTTACAAACTACATATAGTGCACAGAAGTCTCTTGCCCAATTACAGTAACTTCACTTCAAGCAAGTGGCTCATTTACTGCATACTCCTCTCTAGCAGGGCACGGATGAACACCTCCCAGGAGACAACCTGCATCTCCAGACCTCGGCTCTTTCTCTCCCTTTCCACATTATCTTCTGAGCCCGGCTGTCAGCACTTCCACTTCTTCCTGACCCGCAGGAGCAAAACCATCTTACTGGAAATAAACTGCTCAGATCCACGTGAAACTTGGGGAACTGCATCTGATGCCCCCACCCGCAAGCGATCACTGGAGGATTCATTCATCATTAACAAAGAGTGGCCGGTGAGCCGGTCAGTCGATGCCAGGGTGGGTGTGAAGCCCCTTTGGCCAGCGGCCACCAGCTGGAAGCAGTTTCTCTGCTGTGGATTAATTTCATGGATGCCGGCGGATAATAACAACTTTCAGTCGCTACCAACTTGGGCTGCTTTGCCATCTCCCCGCTGTTTTAAAAAAAGCTCTCATTCTTGCCACCAAATGTTGGGAGCTGAAATAAGGGGGTGGGGAGAGACAAGCCACAGCTACCGGCATCGCAAGTCCTCCGGCGGTCCACCCTACCAGGAGCTTGCTTTCTTTGTGCATGAGCAGCAAAACCTCATTTAAGGAAAGGAAGCAGGAATAATTGCACGGCCAGATGAGGGGAGAAAACGACCTGTTTAACTTGCTAATAAATTTGTGGCATCTTAATCAATCTGCACAGGGATGGATTATTGGGGTGTGATCTCACGGACGTGAAAACCTACATGTGAAAGAAAAGCACTGCTGCCCTTCTCCGAGTTAAACCTGTCCCGGGCAGAGACGGAGGAGGAGGACAGACTTGGGGAAGGCTGCTAGGTATGTGGACATGGCCAAGCTTGCGGTCTGACCCAGGCCCAGCTCCAGTACGGAAGTACAACACCCCGGCAAGAGTCAGCACAAGGTGGCCTGAGCAAGCGTGGCATTTGAACAAGCCCGACTCTGCCAGCACTCGTCCTCCGGCAGCTCCGACGTTTGCCCGTCAGCCTCACCCGGCCGCTCAGAAAGTTTAAAAGCCGAAGAGCTCGGGGGATGCTCTGTCCCAGCGCCGGCCGGCAGCTCCAGCGCACCCGGGCGAGCGCGGAGGGCAACGGGGGGGCGGCTTGGGAGGAGGGACCCCCATCCTCTGCCTCTCCATTTCTGCCCCCCACCCCACCCCCGTGCTGCCCCCGCCGCCTCCCGCTACCGGACCCGGGCGGAGCGGGGCGGGGGATGTCCCAGCGCCGGTGGAGACCCCAAAAAAGCCCAAAGCGGTCGGTGCGGTTCTCCGCCCCCGTTCCCGGCCGGCAGCGGCAGCGAGGGGCTCCAGTCCCGCCCCGGGGGTCCCGTACAGCCCCCGTCCCGGGGCTTCCCCTCCTCTCCCCGTCCGGCCCGGTCCGGTCCGGTCCGGTCCCGGTGGGACTCACTTGCTCCATGGCGGGCCGGGGCCGGTCGCTCCTCACCGCCCCCTCAGGGGCTCCGCCGGCGCCCCGCTGCACCGCTCGGCTCCGGGCG
>NW_010972775.1:20587292-20608526 GCF_000737465.1 Haliaeetus leucocephalus | reverse complement strand
TGGGCCTGGGACCCCCCGGGATGGGCTGGGTCTGAGGGAAAGGGGGGGTGGGGGTGGGACTGAGCCCAAGGGAGGGGGTCCGTGGGATGAACAGGGTCCCTGGGGTCAGACGGTGGCTGCAGGGTGGGGCATGGACCGTGGGGTGGGACGGGGTACCCGGGGGTGGGAGAGATCCCCAGGGGCAGGCAGGGTCCCCGGGGATCAGGCTGGACCCCCATCACAGAACAGTGTCCCTGGACTCGGAGGGTCCCCAGGGTCAGGCAGGGTCCCTGGGGTCAGACAGGGCGCAGGGTGGGACGGTGTCCCTGGCGCTGGGGTCAGGTAGGGCCCCAGGAGCAGCAGGGCAGGGCACAGGGTGCAGAGAGGTGAGGCATGCCATCTTGGCACTCTGGGCATCATAAAGCCCACCTGGAGCAATGCCAGGGGCTCAGGTCCCTGTGGCAGCCTGGCTCCCTCGGCCGCAGCGGCGGCTCCTGGCACTGGGGTAGTCTCAGGACAGTGGGTTTTGGCAGAGGGGTGATGCGGTTCATTAGCCCAAGGGAAACAGCTGGGGAATGGTCTTTGGTGGCAGAACTGGTTAACGCAACTAGTCATGCTTGGAGCTATTGTTCTCCACTGGTATTCAGCTTTGCAGACTTCTGCTTCTATTTCAGGCCTGCTGGAGGGCTCATGCACCCAACAGCCTGCCTGTTTTTCCTTCTAATTATTTCAGTCAGTCTAAAAAAAGATATTACCTCCCTCTGCAAACCTTGCTTCCATTGTTCTCAGCAGAGAAGATAAGAAGAAAGGAGAAGAAAAGTCTTGACACCCGTTACCTCCAGGTTAAATGCTCTTCTGCATAGGTATGGCAAGCGCTGGGAAGAAAAACAGGAGACAGCTTTTGCTAACCAGAGGTGGAAGAGATACCAGAGCATCCATCAGGGCTGGCTACCCCCATCCTGCAGGGCCAGGGGTTAATGGAGGAGCTGGGAATGACCCTGGGACACACCAGGGTTTGAAGTGAGAAATCCTGGTGCTGTCAAGGCATGTTGACAGGGAAATGATTGCCATGTCAGCAGAAAGACAACCCGCACAGGGAGGGGGGAGGAAGCCGCTAATAGACATGCTGTGATGAATCTGGGTTTTGACAAGAGGCTGAGGTACCAAACGCACTCAGAAAAGCGAAAGGAGGACAGATGTGGTCTAACTGGCTGTCACTCGTGTGAGCGGGGAGAGGACGGCATGGGGGCAGGGGGATGCATCATGCCCACTGCCATGGTCGGGGCATTGCCCAGGCATCGCACTCGCCCTCCCTCTCCTCTCTCCTGCAGGGTTTTGGGGCAGGACTCCCCTGTTTGTTCCACTTGCACAGGGCTGCAATAGCAGCAGGGGCTGAGCTAGGACCAGAGCTCCTACGAGCAACTACACACAAATAATTATTAGTGATAATTAGCAAAAACACGCTGATGGCATCTCCTTCGTATCAGCTTAGCTCTGGGTTTGGCAAAGGCTCCGGTCTTGTCGAGATGATCCTCTTGTTGTGTAAACATCTTCTGTGGCCTCGCCTGCTCCTCCTCTGGGGCTGAGAGCCCAACTGGGCAAAGAAAATGCTGCTATGAGCACCAGCGATGGCACAGAGGGGCCTGGCCAGTGGCCAGGGGGTTGTGAGCATCCTTCAGATTTCTCCTTTACCTGGCACAACAGGCACCTCTGAAAGATTTAACCAGAAAATCGTGGCTGGCCATTGTCATTCAGAGCTGTCGCCAAGGCAGGGTTAGCTCTCTGCTGCCTAACACCAGGTGGGAGCTGATTTTAAAACATATTTTCTTTGTTTAATTTTCCGAGCCATCAAAATGGGGCTTCGGGTGGGGAGTGGGAGCATCCCAGGTCACCTACAGCCTTCTCTGGTGGGTGCATGAGAGCAAGGCGGGGTGCGGCAGTGCTGAGTTTGGCTCCAAGAAGGTGCCAGCCATCACAAAATGAACTATTGAAAAAAGGTGATATTTTAGCCAGGCTTTTAAAATTACCAAAAAAACCCCACCCCAAAGTACCAGAAACGTTGTTCAGTATTCTCTGTTTTCCTGGCAGGGCTGGGGGAGGTGAGGAGAAACCTCTGGCTTTACAGATAGGGTGTGGGCTGTGGTTACAACTCTCCTGGAAAATTTTAATTGGTGAAAAAGTGAAGAATATTTTTAGCATGCCGTCAACGTGCATGTGAGGAAGTGTGCGTTGTAAGAGCATGCGACACGAAGGCTGCATCCTTGTGATCTATCAGCTATCCTCACCCTTGCAGGCAGATCTGGAGAGAGCCACCGTGACCCCGCCAGCAGGAACACAAGAGCAGCCGCTGCAATGGGACCTGTTGTCTGCAAGAGGATGCTCATTGCACAAGAACATGGAGGCTGGTCCAAAAATGCTGTGGAGAGAGGGGTCAGGCTGTTCCTTTGGGATGGGACACGCTGCCAGACCGTTGTCTTCTTCATTGTTAAGGGGTGGTGCAATGCTGCTCCAGCAAAGTGAAACGGAGTCACGAGAGACGCTGAGGAGGTTGGGCTAGTGAGTCACAAAACCGAGGAAGCTTGTTTGCAAGGGGACCCATGAGTCCTCCTGCTCTGCGCCTTGATGGCCTCGTTTGGGGTCTTGCAAAACTTGGGGGGCAGGATGCAGAGGAGGATGGCGGTGCCGGAGGTCAGGAGCTCCGGCCGCAGAGACACAGCTGCCTCGAAGCTGCTTGGGGCTCATTTGGGACCGGGATGGGTGGAGAGTCCCTCCTGTCCTCCCAGACGTGGGCAAACCTGTCTCTCCAGCCACAGGCACCACATAAGAGAGCTGTGGTCGCCCTTATGTCTACCTGCCATCCTTTCTCTGCTCCAGGCAGGGAGCTCCAGCTCCTGCATCCAGCCTGAGGTACCTCATGACCAGGGTCAGCCACTCCACCTGCTCCCACCTGGGTTTCCCCTCCACCTGAAATGGTAATAACCCATCTCCGAGGTGCCGTGAAGCCGAGTTCGTTAGCGCCTGGCTTTGTTAAATGCTCTGAGCAGGGCTGGAAGGGCAGAGGCTCATTATTGCAATTGCCCTGTTATCTGCTCAGCAGTGGGGAGGAGGAGGCGGACGTGCCAGCAAGGCTGGGAGCCAGTGCTGGGCTTGGGGAAGCCACAGGACTCCTGCCCTCAGCTGGAGGAGAAATCCTCAGCCCCTTCACGTGCACAGCAAATTAATGTGGATGTTCTTAATTTAATCTGTCCGGATGGAGCTAAAATAAAGAGGCCCAGAGAAAGCACTGGGTCTGAATGGTTCCCCTAGGGTAGGGCTGAATTCAGGCTCTTGATGCCAAGTAGAGCCCATGGCACCTTCTCCTCACAGCTGTAGCATGTTTGTGGGGATAAACCACTTCTCAGGTGGAGTCCATTCCTCTAAACTACCTGTGCTAGACAAGAAATGTGCAGGTGTCCCCATCCTCAGGTGATGCACTGGGAATTACCAGTAGCAAAGGCTGGGGGAGATGGGAGACCACAGACATGGGGCTAGTGTGGAAGAAGGGCTCTCTTCACCTCCCCACCTGCTTTCTGGGCTTAATTCTTATGTTTTATAGACAAGCCCTGTGAAAAGATGGTGTTACCAGCCACACTCCCTGCTGTGGTGGGGCCATTGAAATTAGCACACCTGGTTTGGGGTTTGGCCAGTAGCTCCTGACCTACTGAGGTCCTGGTTTTACCTGTTTTCCTCTTGGCTGATAGCAGTCTGAGCTTCTGCCCAAATCAAACCTGGACTTTCCTGTCACTTGTGCTCTGTATTTTACTCATATGCTTGAAAGAGAAGACCCAGCTATCTGCCAAAGCCATCAGCCTGCGAGCGCTTGCAAGAACTCATGTGCTCTCCTTGCTGATCTTGTAAGGAAAATAAGTCCTTGCCGCAGAGGACATCTGGATGTGCCACCACAGACCAGGGATTTCAGCCTGGGCTCACAGGGGGCACAAAGAAGATCCAAAACCTTGGGTGAGGAGGTTGCTTGCTGGGGCAAAAGGGGGGGTGGTTTAAATTATCTTAAAACCAGCAGTGAATTGGTATCATATGGCCAAGCTCTGTGTCATGCTGGCAAGTGGGGAGTGAGCAGTGCTGCTTTGTGCTTTCTTCTTCGTTTCTGTTTTAACTCACTGTTAGCAGTAAGCCCTGCTGAAAGGCAGCGGCTGTGGGCTTGAAGAGGTGCCTGATGATGCCGGAACATCGCTGCTGGTGTCCAGGTGATGGCCATGTCGCTGCATGGGCAGGACGGGTGGGAAGGGGTGAAGCACCTGGTGGGCAAGGGCTCAGGGCAGCTCTTCTGCTCCATTGCTGCATGGGGTGAAGGGGAGCAGCACAGGGCTGGAATAGGAGGTGGCTTGGACAGGCTATCCTAGTCCATGCTGCTTTTAATCCCCAGGGTTTTCAAACACAGGGACATGCCCCATGTCCTGCAGGCTAAACCCAATCCCTGTGTAAACGGGCTCAGAGCAGCTTCCCGTATCTCTCACTGCATCGCCCCATGCCTGGGACAGTCGTCTCTGGGCTTTCCTGACAGCTCTGTGCCATTCCTGGCCTTCACCGATGTCTCCAGCAGTGAAAAAATATGCCAAAAATACCCCCCCTCTCTTTGCTACTTCAGCAGGAAGGTGGGATATAAACACACTGACTGTTTGTTAATGTTAGCTCTTGCCGGGCTTTCAAGCTGGGCTGGGTTTGGGGAGATCGCTTCCTGTGCCCCAGCCCTGATCTCCCTCTGGCTCCCCGCTCCGTCTAGGCAGGAGAGCTCCCCAAAGCACCTCTGCCCTGCGTGTACCTCTTCAAGACGGAGAGGCTGCAGCCCCAGACATGCTGGAGGGATCTTTCTGGGTGAGTTTAAGGTAAGGCAGCATCTCTGGGTGCATTGCAGCCACCAGCTTTCCTCTGTGCAATGCGTGCAGCCAGCGGGGTCCTCCTGGAGCTGCTGGGAGATATAGATATATATATATATAAATAAATAAATATGTGATAATACCCTTAGAACCTGATTTTGTTTGCTATGGCGAGAAGCAAACCCTCAGAGAAGTGTAACCTGGCACTGGCAGCACTGATGACCCCAGGTAAGGTGATGTTGCTGGGCACGCTTTTGCTCTCGGGGCCATCCTGATTCTGCCACCCGTACCTGCCACCCTGTCTGATTCCCAGGACCAAATCCTGCTCCCAGTTGTGCCCAGCACTACCTCTGAGGCTGGCAGGTGCCCTCTGTGTATGCTGGCGGGGGAGCAGCTGGGGACACACCAACTGTCCCTGAGCACACAGGAACCCATGGGTTTTGGGGACCAATGACTTGCACAGAGAGCGACCATGGACTTTGTCTAAAATGATGTTCTCTGTCATTTGGACGAGCACGTGGGGAATGCAGCAAAGCAGCAGAAGGGGTTAAATCAATACTTATGTTTAAATCAATATTCTGATTTATGCTCCTGTCCCAGCAATGCTGCCTTCTTTTGCCCCCTGGTTGAAGGGCATGGACCCCAGTGGCAGACTCTGAGCCACCATTTCTGTTGTGAACGTGGATTTTGGCAGGCATGCTGCAGGATTTGGGCTGACTTGGGTTGGGGAGAAAAAAAAAAGGGGCAAAAATGAAAAAAAACCTGACCATGGCTGTGGTCTGTGCACCGAGCAAGCTGGTGAGACCAGCTCGCTGAAATTGGGTGTAAAAAGGCGTCTCAGAGGTTGATCCTCACTGCTCACCTTTTTTGGGGGTCGCAGGATGCTCTTTCCTGGCTTTGCCTCTCGCTTCTGCCTTTCCCAGGACCGTTTGGGCCCAAGGCTTAGTCCTTGCTCCTTAGTTCCCAGCCTTGGTCATTTGGGTGCAGCCTGGACCCTGTGCTGGGATGTTTGGCTCTGAGATGCAGGATTTGCTCCTTTTGTGCCACGGGGTGGACAGTAGCCAGCCTCGGACCGCCTCCCTGCCTTAGCCTTTCTGCAAGGTCCTCCTCCATCCCTTGTCCCTGCCTCTGTCCCTGGTCCCTGCTCCTTGCCCTCAACCCACCCCAGTCCTACCAGCTCCTCGTGTGCAGGCAGGAATCTCCAGCTGAACCACCACCTTCCCACCAGCTGCTGTGGGGGTCCTGGTCCTCTGCCCTGTGCCCGGAGGAAAGCCCGATGGTTGATACAGGCTGACCTCCCACCGCCGCTTTTTGGGGGGGGGTTCCAATATCATGTTTCCTGGTGAGCTGACTGCGCGCTTCCAAAATCTCACCCCATTTGAACAGAGATGAGTGGCTAGTGGAGCACATCAAGGTCCCTGCAGTAGCAAGAGTGGCTTCACCCGAGCAGCATCGGTTGCTGAATCTGACCCTGGCTGGTGCTTTCAACAGGTTTTGAGCTCCACGTGGCTGGGGCTTGCTCAGCCCAGCCGGCTCTGCGCGGTTGCAGCTGCTGCTACTGTTTTCTTAGATCCTTTTCTGAGGAAAGGAAAATCGCCTCTCCTGATGTGTGCGGTTCAGGTGTGCAAGACCAAGGCTGGGAGAGGAGACCCTTGCTGGTACCTCAGGGTGGGAGCACCAGGAAAGGGGAAGAGTTATTTTAAGCTGAAAGACAATGTTGGCACCAGAACAAATGAGATTAAAAGTGGACAGGAATAGAGACTGGAAATTAGGAGGGTTCTAATCCTCCACAGGTGCTGCCATGGCTTCTTGGGAGGCGTAGCGGGGATGGGAGAGCGTGAGGTTTGGGGAGTTTGATCCCGAGTGCAGGGATGGACCCAGCTTGCTGACCTGACAGGTCCGTGTCCCCTCCCTGGGGACACACAGGCACAGGAGGGACCTGGTGCTTCTGAGCCCTCTGTAGCAGGGTGAGGAGGGAGCAGAGCTGCTGCCCCAGGGCTGGAGGGATGCTTCCAGCAGCTAATGTGAGGTTTTGGGGCTGGAGCTAGACTCCTGGGTGTGACCCCAGCTCAGTCTAAGGCTCACCCCACAACTTTGGGGGATCGACACACAAAGCGGGAAGCTCCCCATCCCTGCAGCCCTCTGGCCTCTCTTATTCCTTCCCCAAGGGGCTTGCTACGCCAATATCATCTGAGAAACCTGCTCGTCTCCAGAACATCCCCACCATGGAGGGATGTGGTGCTCCCAGCACATGCTGAACCATGATTTCCCAGTGTACTCTTGCAGCTCACACCTGTGTGTGGACTTTAGAGCTGTCAAATATCTGGAAATGCTGTATTTGTGTAAATTTATGTTTGACATTGTTCTCACATAGGATAGATTTTGGGGTCACTTGAAAGGCATGTGGTCAAGCAGGGTGACCCCACCTTGTGGCACTCCGTGTGGAGTCAGCTGAGGCCAACAATGCAAAAATCCTGTGTGCTGGGAGCGAAATACAGAAATACAGAGGCCCTTCCACTGATACTATCCAAATGCAGTTGTTTAAGCTACTGCATGTCACCAAAATCCCAAGTGAAGTCTCTGTGGCAAAAAGTGTTTTCACACAAGCCACTGAAGGCCTCAGTGGCCCTCAGCCACCAGCATCGCCCACGCTGCCTTCAGCACTCTCGCAAAAATACCAAAGGAAGTAAACGTTCCAATTTTGAAATGCAAATAGTTTGTGGTCATTGCATTTTTTTTCTCCTTCTATGGTTATAGGTCATCCAAGCCACAGCATCCCAGCTCTGGCTTTTGGATGCTTCATTTTAGCTGGATCACTAAGTCAGTGTGTCAGCTGCGAGGTGGGAGCAGGCTCGGGCAGCGATGCCCCAAGTCTGAGAAATTTGCAGTGATAAATCGGGGCAGATGCATCTCAAAGGCAGTAGCAGATCCAGGGTGATGCTCCAGCTTCCCAGGGGCAGCTCGAGGAATGTCTGGCTGCTGCCCAGTTGATGGTAACATACTTGTGTGTGGATTTAGCTGCAAATTGATGCTGGTGCATGAATTTGGCAGAGATGCGGTTGGTTATTTGTGGCTGGGTTTGCAGGGAGCATCGTGGGAAGCTTGTTTGGCTCAGGTTTGGTTTTGTCTTGTATCTGAGTGCATGGAATGACCTTGGAAGGTCGTGTGCTGCAGGGTTAAAAGAGGGATTCTTCATTTTTTGGTGGATCTGGAAAATATAAGGGGGAGGGAAGGGGGGAAAAATCAATTCAGCTTAAACTGAAACAACCTGATTTAAAAAAAAATCCCCCAAACATTCTGGTTTTAGATCACCCCAGAATAGTCAGTCTGACAAAAAATGCAAAGTTTGTGTTTGCAGATCAATTAGCCCCTTTCTAAAAC
Organism: Haliaeetus leucocephalus; assembly: GCF_000737465.1. Classification (NCBI taxonomy): domain Eukaryota; kingdom Metazoa; phylum Chordata; class Aves; order Accipitriformes; family Accipitridae; genus Haliaeetus; species Haliaeetus leucocephalus. The sequence continues at coordinate 20,600,292 of NW_010972775.1, read as the reverse complement.
TTTAAAAAAAAAAAAGCCATTTCCAAATAAAAAGTCAAACTCCACCATTTCTGAAAAAGCTTCAAGATCAGAGGCTGGGTATTTCTGAGGCACTTCATTTTGGGAACTCCAGAAGAAACATTTTGACATTTCCAAACCAGCTTCTTGGAGGTTAAAACCTCCAAATATTTTCCAAATTTGCCTGAAATCAGTAAATAGCTTTGAAAACTACAGCGAGCAGGAAACCCACGTCCTGCTGCTGGGGAAAGGCTGCAGCAGGGGAGCCCAGCATCCCCAGTGATTGCACAGAGAAGCAACCTGCAGGTTTATTATCTAGGGAAATGTGGGACATGGGTGCAACCTGCCCATCCATGCCTTGTCAGAGCTGCCTCCGGGTTTCCCTGAAGATGCTGATAGCCAAGAGCATCCTCAGTCCCTGCTGCCAGTGCTCGGGTCCCTGCAGGAGGAGGCTGGGAAAATCCTCTGGCTCCTGGATCCGGGCTTTGGGGCGATGCTCCCCCTGAAGATGCCTCATGCAGAGGTGGCAGACGTGGGCTGACCCTTGGTATGAGTAGGGAGGGGGTGAGATTTCTGGCTGTGCTCTGGTTTTGGTGGTGACTCAGGAGGTAGGATTGGATCAAGTGGATTCCGGAGAGATTTAAAGCAAGTAAACCCTTTCACGTGAAGGGCTTATCACGTTGGCCCATTGTGTCCAAGATAGGTTTCAAATAAAATCAAATCATTAAGTTTGGAAAAGACCTCTAAGATCATCAAGTCTAACTGTCAACCCAAGACCACCATGCCCACTAAACCATGTCCTGAAGTGCCACGTCTACATGTTTTTTGAACACCTCCAGGGATGGTAACTCCTCCATTTCCCTGGGCAGCCTGTTCCAATGCCTGACAACCCTTTCAGTAAAGAAATTTTCTCTAATATCCAATCTAAACCTCCCCTGGTGCAACTTGAGGCCACTTCCTCTCATCCTAGTTACTGGATAGAAGAGACCAGTACCCACCTCACTTTCGGAGGTATTGGCAGTGGCTGAGCAGCCAAGGTGAAGCAGGGAGTGTGAAACGTTCTCCCACAATGAGGTTTTCCTCCTGCCACATGCTCATCCCTCCATAAACCTGCAGTGAGGTGGCACCGGGACTACAAGTGCTTTGCATCCCCCTCCTGGTACTGCCGCCACCTCCCAGCCTTTCCAGTGAGGACAGGAGCTTGGTGGCTGACCGCCCAGCTTGCAGCCGTGCCCGTGTTTCCCCTTAGTGATAATCCAGCACAGACACATGGATGAAATAAGCTGCCCTGGAAGAATGTCTGGCCGAAAAGTACTCATGGGAAATATTTCCTTTCTGAAACTGCGAAATGTAATTAATGCCGGTAATAAACGTGGATACTCGTTAGCTCTGCGGCTGGACTGGACTCTCCCTGGCTAATGGCAGCCTCGGTGCTGCAGTCTCTTCCGAATGAGGGCCAGTGGGGTGGGGCAAGCCCATTCCCTGCCTTCATCCCTTGGTTGTGACAATGAGGAGGGTGGCACCACAGGCAGGATCTCCTTGAAGGGTCCAGATACCATCAAATGTAAACCAAATCCCCTCTGCCTCTCTCTGGGGAAGCACCTTGGCACCGGGAGATACTGGTGAGGCAACACCGAAGGGCCCACACCTGTCCCAATCAGTCCCAAAATACCCACCAAGCCCATGGTGCGGAGAGCTGAAGAGCAGGGCCCTTGGGCAGGATCAGGCCCATGGGAGCCATCAACTGGCTCTGGCTGTTTTTCAGGGAAAAGGCTGCGATGTCCAGGCTGTGAACTTTGCAAATTAATTTCTGCTCTATGTAGAATTGGACTGTTTTATATTCTTCCCCCCCTTTTCAGGTGGTTTATGGGCATTTGCATCCCTCCAAGGTATGGGCTCAGGGACACCAGCTTGGTAAGTCAAGTGACATTTGTTAATGCCTTTCTGCAGCCTGGACCAGGCTCTTGCTGTCCAGAAGAAAGGATTATTTTCCTTTTATTATGGTGTTTCTCCCTGGGAACCCTTTGGGTATGTGAATCCCTCCCAGTACTGTTTGGGGCTGATCTCTGTGTGGCACCAACTGACCCAAAACCTGGGTAGCATCCCCTTCCAGCAAGGCTCTTTGGGAGGGCAAACGGTACCATTCAAGAGGAGAAAACGCCAAAATTTCAAATACTTTTTAGATCCCCTGGCTGCCTGCAGGACCTGGGTGCTGCAGCATCTGTCAATGTTTGGCTGAGCCTAGCTGGGAGCCTGGTGCTCACCCCACACCAGTCTTTGGCAGGGATGTCCTGGGGGTGCATTTACCTGCAAGGGCAGGCTGGGGGGCTCAGCGCAGCTCCCCCGGACTGTGCTTGTGCCCTTCCTTGGCCACGCTGGCTGGAGCAGGTGCAGAGGCCAATTCTGCCCCGGCTTGGGGCATGTATGAACTTGTGAGGGACAAGCAGAGAGGGTCAGACTTTCTGACAGCTGCAGCTTTTGCAGTAACGCCCGTCTCAGCAGCCTGACTTGCTACTGGGTCACTTGCTGCCTCCAGCATTCCTGCCATGCTGCTACCCGCATCCCTGCCACGCTGCTACCTGCATCCCTGCCACGCCGCTGCCTGCATCCCTGCCACGCTGCTACCTGCATCCCTGCCACACCGCTGCCTGCATCCCTGCCACGCCGCTGCCTGCATCCCTGCCACGCTGCCTCCATAATCCCTGCCATGCCGCTGCCCACATCCCTGCCACGACACTGCCCACATCCCTGCCCCGCGCCTCATCCCTCCCCGGCATTCCTTCCCTTCGGCCCCTTTCAGCCCAGCCCATCGGGCCTCCGCAGCCCCGAGACCCCTCCGCTCCCCGGGCAGAGCCCCCAGCAGCGGCCCTGCCTGCAGCCCGGGCCCCGGCCTTCCTCCCGCCCTTCCTCGCCGGGTGCGGGCCGCAGCAGCCCGGCGGCGTGCTGCCATCCCCACCTAGTGCCGGCCCGGCGCACAGGCTGCCGGGCGGCTGGCGGGGTGCGGGCAGGGCTGCAGCACCCCACGGGCTGCCCGGGCTCGGGGTGCCGTGACACCTCCTCGACCCCCCCCACCCCCTCCCGGCTGCACCCGGACACCCGTGGCACGGCCCCGCGGGGGATTTTCCTGCCCTGGTCCCGAGGGATGCTCCGGGGTAAATGAATGGTGGGAGGAAACGGGCTGATGCAGCTCCCACGACGCTCCGGAGGATGGGTGCGGGCAGGGACCGCCACGGGCCCCCCTGTCCTCTGGGGCTGTTTGCCTCTTCATGCCCCGTCCCGCAGCTCCAGAAAAAGGGACGCCCCCCCCCCCGCACCGGGAGCCCAGCTGGGGACGAGGGACCGTGCCATGTCCCGTCCCCGGTCACCGAGCTTGTCCCAGCACCGGGGCTGGACCCCCTCGGATGTCCCTCTGGGGATGCTTCTGCACATCGCAGGTTTGGGGTCCTTATCAGCGGCATTTCCCAAGGAAATGGCCCCATGGACACCACGTGCCTCAGCGCCAGGAGACCATCACCTCCCTTGGCCCCCTCAGACCCAGTAAGTACCAGTTGTAGATGTCTAGGGCAGAGTATGAGGCCAGGAAAAGTCTTCAGCGATGCCCCCCCATACCAAGTCTCCCCTTGCCCCCTCCAGCCCGTTGGGGACTCCCAGAGCTGCAATGTCTTTTAATTTTCCTTCCACTCCTTCACCCCATTGCTCCCCAGAGCCATGTACAGCTTCACGCCCATCACGATCCTGTGGCCAAGGGCTGTTTGTTCTGCCCAGGGTGCTGTGCGAAGCCCACCTCCCTTGGGCTGGCTGAGCCACCCAGGTCATCTGGAGGCACCTACGCCTCGCCTGGGACAAGGCAGTGAGCAATCATCCCCTGCTCGCCCATGCCAGGCTCCCTGGGCTTGCAACATCCTCCATCCAGAATAATTTTGGTTGGATGGAGCCTCTGCCGGTTGCTGCACCCAGTCCTCAGAGGGAAGTGGCTCTTGGCACTGAAATTTTCCAAAATTTGGCTCGCTCTTGTCCTTTTGTATCTTTTCTCTGGCTTCATCACCCTCAGGCTGTTGCATGGGTACTTTCCTCAGCTCCCTTGGCTTTGCTGCCCTGGCCCCACGGGAGGGATGCAGGGTCCCCTGGAGCTTCCCCGTAGCCCAGGGGATGCTTGCTGGGGGGACACTCTGTAGCCCACGGGGTGCTGTGGGGCATCACGGCCAGCTGTGCCCCTCTGCCCGCTGCTGGTCACTCCAGCGTGATCTGCTGCTTGCAATGACAAACCGGGCTGGGAGCGGGTTGGTGGCCATGAGTCATGTCCCACCAGGCTTGAAAACCTCCTCCCTCTCATCCTGACTGCAGCAGAAAATTCAGAGCTTGGTGGAGATGCCAGAACAAAAGCAACTTCAAGGAAAGACCCTTTGCATTAATGTTTCAAGGGGGATTTTGAGGGTTTTATTTGTGTCGTTTAACTTCAGACACCAATTATGGCTGCGGAGGAAGTGCATCTTGGGTAGAGACTGCAAAGTGCCCTCTCTGCATGGAGCTGGAAAGCTGGAAACATGTTCAGAAATCTGTGAAGACCACAGGAAAGCGTGGGAAAGAAGGACCGCAGCATGGGAGAGGAGGCAGAAAGAAAGGAAGATTAAGGGGCGATGTGGCCTCCTTCATATGTCCTGATGAAACAAGGAAAACACCCAACACTGCCCCTATTTTGTCTTGGAAAACCCCTTGCAGCTCAGCCCTGAAAGCAGGATTTAGCAGCTCGGCGTAACCCAAACGTTTCCTCTGCTGCCTTAAAGAAAATGTTGGAACAGAGGGGGCTTAAAGCCTGCTGAAGAGGCCCATTTATCTGGGAACTGAAAGAAAATATTGGGATAATATTTGGAAAAGCCTGTGAACGGGCATGGCCCAGCATGTGCCGGGCAGCAGCAACCTGCCGAGCTGGTGGGGGGGAGAAGCCACCCTCTGTGTGTGGCTAATTTCCCCCTTTTCCCTCATTTCCTTCCCATTTCCTTCCTGGCTCCAAAAGGTTTTGCTGTGTCTGGGTGGGTCTTTGGGATGTGTTTCCCCCAGGAGAGTGGCAGTGCTGAAAGAAAAGGGGATTTTTCATAGGCAGGGTGGGCAGAAACCCTGCCCAGTCTGAGCATCCTGGGGGGGCTGGCGGGGGGAAGGTGTATCTTTCCCCTGGTTAACAACAGAGGCTGATCTGCAGGACCTGCTTAATCGGATATCACTTAAACCCAGGTTGATTTCTGCCTAATTGATCGGTAATAAGCATTTAATTGACAAAGCTGCAAAGAAGCTGCAGCCCCCCCTTCCCAGTGCAATTAGCAGTGTCTATTTTAACACTCAGAGCCTGGCTGGGATTTTTTTTTTCCTCCATGTAAAAACATTAATGTGTATTCAAAATTCAGTTGGGCATCTCACTTTGGTTTGAAGTATAATTATGTTTGATGAGGACTAATAAGCAGCTTTCAAAATGAGGCCAGGTTAGCATCTCTCCTGCTGTCTCCTCCAGGGAAGCCGATATTCCCCACTAGCGGCTGATGCTGATTTTTATGGGACTAATCCAGACACGTCCAGGGCTCCATAAAACCCTGCTTTGCCTTTGACTGCTTTTTTTTTTTTTTAAGGGTCTTTTCCACCTAGGATGTGTTTTTACTGCTGTGGAGTTTTGTTTCTTGCAGGATTTCCCCACTCTCTAGGTCTTGGGGTGCTTTTGCAGGATGCAGGTAGTGATTTGCTGAAAACGGGTGGGTTTGCCCCCAGTTTTTCAGGCTTGTTGGGAAAGAAAATAAACATCATGGGTTTTTTAAATGTGCAAAAGGGAAACTTTGAATTCTCAGCCCCAAACTGACCCCAAGACTTGGGACCCTGGTGTTAGTTCAAAGCCCGGCTGCAGGTTAAAGCAGACACTGCCAGCGCAGTCGCTGGCAGAGATGGTGGTTGATGGTTAATAGTCGATGGTTGATGGTTGAACTGGTGTTGAGGTCGGCTCTGTTTTAGCACCAGCGCCTGCCTAGGTGGAGCTGCTTCTCTTCGGCATCGCGTCCGGCCAGAAAACACTGGATTTGCTCTGATGTCCCAGCCTGGCTGCAGCTTCTGAGCAGAGCTCAGGCAAAAGAAAACCCACCCAAGCTGTGGGTTTGTGTTTGTTTTCCACGCTCCCCCTTTGAAATACCATGCCAAAGGTAAGCTTTCTTGGAGATCAGGCTTTGGCAAGTCTTGTTACGCTGCTGAAACCTCCAGGAACGCCCTTGGGGATCCCCAAGCATACCCTGCTGCTGGGATGGGGAGCAAGTCCTGGCCTTGGCTTGCCAGGGGATGCGGGGACATGTGTGACACTAACTCACAGGATACCCTCTTCTCTGCCAAAACCTGTCCCTTCCCAAGGGAGAGGCAGCAGACCCCCTCCGCAGCCCTGCGGGAAGGCACCCACCCATCGCTCTCACAGCCGCTTCTCCGGCAAACCCCGAAACTGCTGCCCATCAGGCTCTGAACCCCCAAATTCCCAACTGGGTCAAAATGCTCCCAAAAAGCCAAGATGGTGAAGCAGAAAAAAACCCTCCTGGCCCCCTCCTGGCCTGTCCTGGCACTGCCAGGCATGGCTCTGGGGGCTGGCAGGAGGGTTTAATGGCCACCAGCCGAAAGCTGGGGGGGAAACAACTTTAATTGGGAGTGCTTAGTGCTTGGGCAGCTCTCCTGCATCTTTTTCCAAAGCATTTTGCAGCAATTAAAGAGCTGCAGGTAAATAGCCAAACCCCAGCGCCTGGCGAAGGTGCCAGCTGCTCTGCAGTCGGGACAGACCCAGCCACTGACTCCGGGCTGACCATGTTACAGCCCTAAATAGCTGGTTTTTGGGGACAGGTGGGTCACAGCAAACTTTATTTTTCTGGAAACAGCAAGCACATTGTGCAGGGAAGGCTTTCCAAGGATGCTCCCCACACCCTTTTCAGGAAATACCACGCAGCTCTCCTTAGTGCCATGCCAATTTTTTTATTTTTTTTTTAATTGGCATAATTGATAGCCTTGGCAAGGACATGCCATGTTTTCCCTGGACTGTTGGATTTTATTTTGAAATCGCTGCTGGTTTGATCTTTGCATCTCTCCACCCCCAGGCTTGTCTCTTTCCCTGCGCGTTCCTGCTCCTGGCGCTTGCTCCAGTGCAACGGGGTTTGCTGGGGAGTGAAAATGCAGTGGGGGGGGTCTCATCCTGTGCCGGTCACAGCCGGGTCCTTGGGGATATCACCCGACCTGGGGATGAAGTAAAAGAGTTGCATTTGATGTGACAAAGCCATCATAGCGAGCAGACAGCGGCCATCCCTGCCTGGTGACCCCCAGCCCTCACGTGAGTCCAATTTTTGACCCAATTTCAGCCTGGGAGCCGCCATCCTAACAGCAGTGGCCATGCTTCCTTTCGGGACGGGCGGGACGGACCCAAAATATCCTCCCCCCGCACAGTGACGACATGGCCGTGGCGCCAGCGTAACTGGCTTTTCCAAGACCTGCTATTCCAGGGGTGGGGTTGTGTTGGCCCAGGTTTATTACCAGCTCCCTCTTGGCTCTGATGCTTTTCCCGGTACGGTGCTCTCGGATGAAGCGGGATGGCGGCAGGCACTGGGAGAGGAGGAGGAAGTATTCCTACCCCATGTGCAGGCAGTGTCACACGGGGTGGGTGCCTCGGGGTCCCTTCGCTGGCCCAGCACCCTCTCCTTGGGGTAAGCCCTCTCGCACCCCAAGTATCCCAAAACACAGCAGGTAGGAGCCAGAACAGCCCTGGTGCAACTCCACAGGGATGCAGCAGGAGCTGGAGCATCTCCCCATCCCACGATCCCTCGCTTGGGCATTTCCTTCCTTGCCCTAATTTCCAAAATAACAATAAGCCCAAGAACTATTTGAGGTAGGTGAAAAAGTCTGGGTTTGTTCCCTTTTAATTCAAGACCAAGCATACAGGCAATTGTTTTTTAACTTATTGATTTTTTCCCCCCTATGAATGTCTGTGCTGGGCCTGGCAGTCCCCAGAGTGCCCTTTTGCCGCTGAGCTTCAATTGTTTCTAAACTTCCAGATTCATCTTTCGGATATTTTTATAGGCCTGAGTCCATAGTGGGCCATTTCTTTTTATTTTTTATTACTAGCATTTTTACCAGGATGACATTTTGACTAGTCTGGGAAATCTTCTTGGCCAGAAGACCAGTTCCTGACAATCAAGATTTAGTCTTTCTGGAGAGGAAGAATGCATCAGATTTTTTTTTTCAGATCAGAAAAAAAAAATATCCAGATTTCTCTGAAATTGCAGGGAAGCTGAGCAGGAGGAGCCTGCGGGAAATCTCTAACCCAACCTGGAGCAGTGCAGTGACTGCGCAAGCCCTGACCGTTGCAGGACAGATGTTGGTCTAATTACAGCGAAAACCTCCGGCGCTGGGGATGCTCTGCTCTCTGTACCCTGAGTGTATCATCACAGTTGGGCGGCCTCTCTAATCTCCAATTTAAATCCCTTTTGCAGCTGTCTTTGCCGTTTGGAAGAGATGCTGAATGGTAGAAAACCATTAGCACATCCCTCCTTGGTCATCCCCATGGTTTTGAGCTCTTCCACCCTGGCAGGTGCCCTTTTTGCTCCATAATTCTCCCCATTTCTCACCAAGAAGTGCCAAGGATCAGAGATTTCTAAAACGGGTGTTTCAGGCACTTTGAAATGGGTTTCCCCATGCCTGGGTTGCCGCAGCCAGGGCTGGGTACCAGCACAGAGCTGGCACTTGTCCCCCACCTCCCTGGACCTTCCTCCACTGCATCCCCTCCTTCCTCTCCATCACATTTGACATCACCTCTTTGGTCTGAAAACAGTTTAATCCAGATTTAGGAAGGAAAGGAAAAAGGCAGAGGCAACATCTTATCATTGAGCACGAACCTCCTGGGAAATCACCCAGGAGTTTCCCAGCCGCAAAGCCGGTGGCTGCTGAGCGGTGGCAGCGGTGGTGGCGTTGCCAGAGCCCATGTGCTGCCATGACACATCAGCCGTGGGGATGCCACTCCACAGCGGCTCCAAATCTTATTTTCCATTGGCAAGCTTCACGGGCAGCTTACTTGCATGCAGGATTTTACTGCTAATACGACCGAAACCAAACCAGCTGGTCACTAGGGAGTCAGGGGTTATTTTAACACCTAAAAGGACAAGCAGAGAAAAAAAGAGATTGTTTGAGAGGTGTGAATATAAATGCAAAAATACTGATTTCTCCTTCAGATTTACAGGTTCCTGGAGGGGAGCAGTGACAGTGGCCAAGAGCCCCATGCTTTGCCATCGCTGCCACGCGTACCCAGAGCAAGCCTGGGGGGCTGTGGGAGGATGCTGAAGGCGTTGGGCTGCTGGACAGGTTTGAAGGCTGATGTTAATGTGCTGGTGTTAATGGGCTGGTGTTAATGGGCACCGTGATGGTGAGAGGTTGGGTTAGGCAGCGCTGGACCCATCCAGGGGCCAGAGCCAGAGCTGGCCAGGGTTTTTCTGCGTGGGCTTTCACCGGAGAGCGAAGAGTCAAACTGCACAGTAACTCCCCGGTGCAGACAAGATCATGAACCACATCGCTTTAATTATGCCAGTGCAAATTTCATTCATTTGGTTAAGCCTGGGAGCTACAAAAAGAGCTATTTCCAGGTGCGCTGGTTTAATTACGGCATGCCCTTTATTAACCATTGCACACAGCCGCGTGGCCAGGGATTGCCGGGCTCTCCAGCCAGGGCAGGTTTGCAGCCACCAGCACTGTGATGGCCCCGCTCACGCCTCTGCACACCCCTGGGACACGTACAAGGGCTCCGCTCGGGTCAGATAAATGGGTTTTAACCTGATTTTTGCTGTAATCTCCACGTTGACAGGCCCTCATCACGCAAAGGATAAAACTCCAGCTCCTGTGGCTGGGGCCCTGTGGGGTTTCACCAGGCAGCTCCCACTGGCCATGCTGGGGGTCCGGCTGGCTGATGCCCCTGGGCTGAATGGCTGCCCCGTACCAGCACCCCAGGGGCACCTCGAGCCCGTGTGTGTTTGCAAAACGGCTTCTGTTTGCTTAACTTCTTGCACTTCAGCATGCAGAGGCACAGCTCCCACTGCCCCGCTCCCTCCGCCTGCCCCACGGCCGCAGGCAGGGACAAGGTGACAGTCCTGCTGCCCAGGGCGGGCAACCCAGCACCAGCCCTGCCATCCCACTCCTGAAAAAAATAGCAGCTTTCAGGTGCTTTATTTGCACTTTCCTTTTCTGAACTTGCCTTAAAAAGACACAGAAGGGCTCAGTTTTCAAAGAACCAGGGTTTAAATGACATTCTTCCCTGCTCGTCCAGCTCCATCCTACTAAAACTCTTCACTGTATTCTTATTGCCGGATGAAGCGATGTGCGTGGTACGTGCTGGGGTTTTAACTGTAATTCATGGACAGATATAAAACTGCCAGGGTTATTATAAATTTCATTCGGCAGGGTTTGAACGTTACTGGTTCAGCAGTGCCTCTTTCAGTGCTGTCTTTACAGCGGCTTCTGTTTAACCACTCAGCTGGCAAAAATTTATTGCGTCACCCGCGTCTTGCAGTAACTCTCCAGGTTTTCAAATAATCCCAGGAAAAGAGTTAAAACGGAGCCTCTGCCTTAGTCATTGCAAAGCACTTGGGGCCAAAGTCTGGTTTTTCCTGACACCCCTGGTAAATCCTGCAGGCTCGGCCAGGAGAATTGCCATCTGGGACATAAGGGGATACACTCTGAATTTCGAAATCATGCCAGCGGGAGAGGGGGCAGGAGAGCTGTGGGGACCGGGGGGCACCAAAATGCGGGTCCAAGCATTGCAGTCAGCACTCAGGCAAGGCTCTGACCCCCTTCGCCCGCTATTGCAGGCTGAGCTGGGCACCGCCAGACCCACGATGGGGCACAAGGTTTTACTGGTGACAATAACTATCCCCCGGGCCGATACGTCAGGAGCTGTGGGTGATGGCCCCAGGGTGGAAGGTTTGGAATGCAGGATGCTGCTGGGTTTCGTTGCCTGCGGGGCTGTTGCAGGGAGATGCAAAGGCGCTTCCAGGGTTTGCCCATATTTTATCACCTGAGATGGAGGTGATGGGGTTTTGCATCCCCCCCAGGCAAACTCTTTCTCACTCTCTTTGCTGTCAGAAAGCTTTTCCCAGCACCAAACCCTAAGCCCTCCCTGCCACCACTGGAGCCCGTTCCTCCTTCTCTGCTTCCCATGGCAGTATTTTTTCCCTCCTTTGCAGCCCCTGCCAACAGCAGGCAGCCCCCGCAGACCTTGCCCAGCAGAGCGAGGTGGATATTGCGAGACCAAAGGAATGGGGTTTGTTTCATCTATTCTCACCCTTCCTCTGGCTCTGCATCTTTCTTGACGTGCATTGTACACATAGCACACACAGCACCTGCCAGCCCTGCTCATCCATCTCACACACCTTAACCAACGGGAAACTCAAGGAAAAGCCCATAAACCAGATAGGAAACAAGGATTGGATTCGCAGCATGCTTGTACTAACAGAAACCATCCTTTACTGCTTAATCAGAAGAAACGGCCATGCACAAATCTTCTGGCCATGCTTCTGCCCAGGCAGCACATGGGGTGGCCTTGTGAGGATGCCTGGGATGATGAGCCCTAACATGAGCACGTGGCTCCAGTGTCGCCACATGCCATGACTGATACCCTCAGTGATTTCCACAAGCAACTGCTTATGGTGGGTGCAGAGAGTCACCAAACTCCACTTTGCCTGTGACAGCAAATTGTCCCATCCCCGGTGCCAGTGCAACGCACTCTGTTTGCACACAGAAACTGTCCAAATCCTTATTTTGCTGATATTTCTAATAGCACGGGACAAACCTGTCACTGGCACAGGGGGTCACCTCCGTCTGCCCCTCTCCATGTATTTGCTGCCTGCGAATGGGCCAGACCCAGCCCAGCGCGGGAGCTGCCAGAGGATTTCGGCCCTGTCTGATGCAGAACAGGCTCCCTATAAATTTCCTGTGGTTTAATCTTGCTGCTGAGCTGGGGGGACTTTTCTATTAACTCTGGCTGTCACTAGCTCGCCTGCCTGCTGGCAGGGCTGGTACAAACCGATGGCAATGAGACCGTGATTTTCCCCTCCAGCTCTGGCGATGGGATGCAGGATGCACTCGGTGCCCCCCTCCATCCACCCCATGCTGCGTCCCCACCACTGGCATCGCTTTCCAGATGCCCCTTGCCTGGAGGCTGCACCTAGGTGGGTTTTGCAAAGCTGTTTGGGGCTTGGGAAGGTGTTTGCATTCGGATGGATGGGGCTGGGGGCAGCTGCAAGGGCATCTTGTAAGTGCTTTGGTTGGCAGGCAGGGCTTGTGCCCCAAATACCTCTCAAATCTGTTCAGGGCCTGGAAAATAGACGACACCCACTCCTGGAATCACAGCCACCCCAAGGCTGTACCGGCCAGAGCCTGTGGTTGCAGCCGCAGCACCTGGCAGGGCTCATCAGCTCATCGCTGGGGCCCTGAGAGCCCCCGGGGCTGTGCAGGGTCATTTCTGAAGCTCTGGTGTGATGCAGGTGAAGCTCTGATGTGACGCGAGTGAAGTTCTGATGTGATGCAAGTGAAACACCGCTTCATTTTGGGCAGTTGTCAGCTTTCTGCGGGCCTCTGCCTGTGCTGGTAGGGAGGGCTATGGAACAGAGCATCATTGACCCGCTCCTGAGCCCGTCCTTTGTATGTGCCACCGCCTTCTCCCTAACAAAGCCTATTTTCTAATATCCCACGAGCTTTCTGCCATCCCCTGAATGGCATCCGTGGGAGGCAAAGACAGCGCTCCAGCCCTTCTGCCTGTGCCCACAGCTCCCTGTGGTGCCCTTTGTGCCTACCACGGCCAGGAGCCTCCTGCCCCGAAATCCTCCCCATCAGCCAGCCCCTCCTGGCCTTTCCCCTCCAAGTCCATAAGGAGCTGGCTGTGGTTTGCCTGGGGGTGCAGAAGGGATGCCTGGGGTTATGGGGGGAGGGGGGCTGCAGGGGAGATGCCCAGGGCATATGGGGG
>NW_010972775.1:20586672-20587282 GCF_000737465.1 Haliaeetus leucocephalus | reverse complement strand
TGACAGTGGTGGGGGGGGTCAGGTTGGCTACCCAGGGGTGTGCAGGGGGCTACCTGGGGGCAGAGCCAGGGGATGCATGAGGGGTTGGCTGAGGGTATGCAGGGGGCCTGTGGGGGTTCTGCCCAGGGGGGTGCAGGGGGCCACCTGGGGAGCAGAGCTGGGAGGACGCATGAGGGGCTGCCTAGGGGGATGCGCGGGGGGATGCAGGGACACAAAGGACGATGCAGGGGGTACAGGGGGAAACCTGGAGGGCAGTGCCCAGGGCATGCAGAGGGATGCAGGGGGCTGTCTGGGGAGCAGCACCGGGGCACGCAGGGAGGAGGCAGGGGGGTACAGGGGATTGTCCGCGGACACGCAGGGGATGCAGGGGGGTTTCTGGGGAGCAGCACCGGGACATGCAGGGGGGATGCAGAGGGATGCAGGGGATTTACCAGGGAGCTGCACCGCGGCATGCAGGGAGGATGCAGGGGGGTACAGGAGGGTACAGGGGGTCGTCCGGAGACGTGCGGGGGAGATGCAGGGGGAGAGAGGAGGTTGTCCAGGGACGTGCAGGGGACATGCAAGGAGTCGTCCGTGCACCGAGGCACGCAGGGGGGGACGCAGAGGTGGG
>NW_010972775.1:20545822-20586461 GCF_000737465.1 Haliaeetus leucocephalus | reverse complement strand
GGGGTACCGGGAGAGGGGGTTGGCGGGGGGGGCGCGGGGGGGCTCGCACCGGGACCTTGTGGGCGATCCCCGGAGCGGAGAGGCGCTGGGGGTCCCGCGGAGCTGCCCGGTCTCCCGGGACCGGGGTGATACCGGCGGTTCCAGGACGGGGAGATGAGCCCCGGGAGCCCCCCCCGGCGGAGCGGTGGGGATGAGGGCGATGCAGCCATGCTGGCCGAGCGCTTTGGCCCCGGGGCGGAGTGGCCGGGCAGCCCCGGGCCGGCTCCCCGCCCCCCCCTCCGCCTCCCCCGGCGCGGTGCCGTGCTCCGGCCCCGGTAGGACCGGGCGGCCGCTCCTCGGGGTGCCCTCGCCCCGCACTGCCGGCTCCCACAGCGGCTGGGGGGTTGCACAAGTTCCTCCCATCCCGGAAAGTTACATTTGTGGATTTAACAAACTTCGGACTCTCTGGCCCGGGTTTATCGGAGATTTTGGGAACACGGAGAACTCTTGCTTTCAGTCCCCTGCAGCACACGGGTGGCTTAAAGGCGACTTTCGTCACGGCAGCTCCTTTTCCTCTCAGTTTCTTCATCCTCTCTGTAAACCCAGATATGGGCCGATGTCCTCAGAGTTTCCTCCGGAGTTTATCGCCTCCCGCACCGCCCGGCTGCTCAGCACTTTTCTGGCTGGGTGGCACTTCAGGTTGTCTTCCTGCCCAAGGTGTCTCCTGGACTATAAATTATAACCTTGCTTTATATTGCAACCCTGCTTTTAAGTATAATTAAAGTCGCGGGGGGCAGAGAGGAAAAACGTTGGTGGGGGGCGGGGCAGCTGAACTGGGGACACTGTCTCCTGCACTGGTGTCCGTGACCTCCCGTGGCAGATAACCCCTCACAGCCCACGCTCTGTCTCCTACCTGCTGTGCTTTTGTCCCACCAAGGAGAAAATCACTTTTATTATTCAATGCTTCTATCACAGGGCTGGGCAAATGTGGTTGTGCAACCCAAAGGGCTTTTCGGTGTTTATCTCTGTTCAGCCAGGGAATATCTTGATTGAGCTTCCCACTCTCCTGATCTGCATCAGCCTAACGTCAGCTCCTGGTCTGGGGTTCTGCTGTCTCCCTTCCCCACTGGAGCATCTGCTCCCCCGGCATTCTGGCTTTCCAGAGCTTGTCCCCGCGATGCTGGAGGCATTTGGCCCACGGGCAGGACATGGCCCCGCCGGAGCATCCATCCTTCCCTCCCCCCGAGCCCTTTCCTGGGACAGCCCAGGCGCAGGCTGGAGAGCAAGGGAAATAGTTCTGTGGTTGCATCAGGGTGTTCCTGGCTCCCGCCTTTCCCGCGGACGCTGGGAGCTTGTGCACCTCTGGGGCTTCCCCAGCTGCTCTCAATGCCCTGCCTTCAGCTCCCCGAGCCCCTCGGGCTTTTCCCACGGGAGCTTGCCTAGGGCCAAGCCCTGAGGAACCACTTTCCCTGCACGTGTGCGCTCGTGGGTGACGTTTGCTGCATTGTGCCCGGGGTTCGTGGTGTGCTGAGCCCCGTGGGGAGCTGGGCGTCTCCAGCTTCCTCTGCTTGTGTAGCTGCCAGGGATGGCACCATCCCCAGCGAGATGTGCACTCCTGGGGGGCCTGATCCTGCACAAAACTTGCTGGAAAACCCTGCTGAGGGCATATCACCCTGCCCTGGGGAGATGTTTGGGTGGAGAAAAGTGGTGGAGTCCAGCATGGCGAGGGAGGAGGAGAGGTGATGGTCACAGGGTGACCCAGCTGGGTGCAAGGGAGGCTCTGGCCTGCGTTGGTGGCTGGTGACCGCTTTTCCTCCGAGCTGCAATCCTGGGGGCTCCTGAAATGCTCCTGGCTGGGAAGGGAATGCTGGGGTTTGCACACACAGGTGTCTGCCCCGTCTCTGAGCTGTCCCCACGTGTTCCCGTGCCCAACAAGTGCACCAAGACACTCTTAAACCCTTCTGGGTCATGGCACAGTGACATTTCCTTTCGGGAATCACTTGCATCAACTTCTATTTAAATGAAGCAAACAATTAAACAAAAGGAAAAGACTTTACACCCCCAAACGCCTGCTCATTCCTCCCCGCCAGTCTTTGTTTGCTGTGCCGTGCCGGGGCGAGCCAGGACAGGCCCTGGCCAAGGGCTGTGTGGTGCTGGTGCCCTAGGCAGCGCCTCTGCCGCTGTCCTGGGGGTGGTGATGAGCCTGTTCCTATCCCAGTAAAAAAATCATAAAAATATGAATTTTTCCTTGTGCTGTGTCCAACACTGTAAGTTTTGGGAGGGCTCAGCAGTCTCACCTGCAGTGCAGGAGGAGGACAGGATTCATTTTGGGCTGGAATTGGAGCTTTCCTGGATTCCATCTGGGGATGCTGGAGCGATGGTGTCCTTTCAGCCCTGGGCTTGGTCCTTACTGGGCTGAATCGGGCCATGACCATCTGAGAATGATATTCCTGAAGGCAGGAGCACAGCAGCTGGAGTGTTTGTCCCCAGTGGGGACAGGTGGTGTCCCCAGGAGGGCAGCAGGCACGGCCTCCCCAGCTGAATCCGTCCTCCTGGAGGACACCAGTGCTGATGCAGCTGAATTTTGCAGAAATGAGCTGATTTGGGCAAGATGCTGGAAGACTTTATTGATGAGGAGGGAAGAAACAGGCTCAGCAATGCCCTGAGTGGCTCTAGTGCTGCCCTCGGTGGTGTCCAGCTCCCAAAAAGCTCTCCTTTGCCATGTCTCGTTAGCTACAAGGGATCTTGAACCTGCTCAAAATACTAACAGCTGCTAATGAGGCAGGGCGGGCGCTGGGCTCATATCTGTCTGGCAGTGCATGGGGAGAGCTGGGTGCTGCTGCAGGAGCATCTTCTGGGTGCCTCTCCCTGCCCCAGTGCTGCTTGTGGGGGCTCACAGGTGGCACTGGGATTTGGAGGAGAAGGGGAAAAGGGGAGTGGAAAAGGAGATCAGGAGGTGGCCAAACCCCTTGCAATCATACCTCTTTTTAACCCTGTTAAGGACTGTATTTGTAGAGTAATTCCTGTTGGCAAGGACCTCTGGAGGTCTCTGGTCCAACCCCCCCAATTAACTTTGAGGCTGAATCAGGCTGTGCAGAGCCTCAGCCGGGTGAGATATGAAGCTCTCCAAGGATGGAGATCCCACCACCTCCCCAGGCCTGTGTGTCACCACCCTGCCCAAAGAATTACTCTCTTTATACCCAATTAGGATTTATCCCCTTGCAACCTGTTGTTTCTCATCCTTTTGCTGTGCATCTCCACATCTCTCTAAGCACCTGGGTCACGTTGGGGCCATGAGTAACCCCTTCAGCTTCAGACTCTTCCCCATTTGGTCAGATGACGTGGCAAGCATGTGTTTTTTTGGAAGCGGAGCCATTGACACCCTCAGCATAGTGGCGATGGCTTTGTAGGGTGCAAAACGTGTTCCCATTGCTTCTGGTTTTCTCCACCTGCAGCCCAGCTGAGCTGGGCAGCACCAGCCAGGGCTTCCTCTGCCTCAGCAGCAGGGAAGAAAACCTCTGTTTTTGTTAACGTACAAATTCAAGTTGCCTCAAAAAAATCTCAAGTTTCCTTTGAAACTTCAGCCCAAAACTGCGAATCAATTGGGAAAATTAAAATCAACCTTTGCGGGATTGACCTCCCGTGCACATTCTCAGCAAAAGTTAGATGTCTAAACAATCAAGGCTGAGAGTTGTAAATGCGCTTGGGGAGGGAACGAGCGTGCCCGGAGCTGCTCGGCGTGGTCTCCTGGGCTGCGGGGGGGGGTGGGCTGGCTTTGTAACCACAGTTGACGGCAACCTGGACTATCTGCTCTGCGGTGGAGCTGGGACCTTTCAGTGTGCGCAGCTGTCTTCTGGCTGATCGGGAGCTGATGGGTACACTTGATTGTCTAGGTGGGCAGGAATAATCGGCCCTCGGTAAAGTCCTGCTCTGTGCCGTGCCTTTCGGGCGCTCCGCTGGGTTTTCTAGCATCACTGTGGCCACGCGGCTGTGGCCTCGCTGGTGCTGTACGCAGGAGAAAACCCAACCCTCCTGGGCATCTCCCATTCCCAGGGCTGCACTGCAGAACTCTCACTGAGCTGACTGACCTCAAGGAGGAGAATAAATACTTTTCCATTAAAATAAAAGGCATTTAAAAATTTTTCTCCTTATAATAGCTTAGGTAGAAGGGGGCCTCTGGAGGTCACCAGGTCCAACCTCTGCTCAGAGCAGGGCTGGCTTTCAAGTTAGCCCCAAAATGACAAGTTTTTTCTTAACTTTTCCTTCCATAAATCCCAGGAGGATAAGGAACCTGGGGCACACGGTGCTTTTCCTTCTGCTCTGGCCACATATCCCCAGGGCCTGGGAGGGCATCATCTCCCTTCCCGTCCTCTTGCTGCTTTGCATTGCGTGGTAATTTCACATTTATTTCCAAAAAACCTCATGCCCGCTCCGGTGGGGAACAGAAGCGCTTCTTCAGCCGATGCTTGTTTATAGAGTGTGATCCTGTTACAATGAGTGCCAGAGGGACCGGAGATGAGAATAAACTGAATATTATAAACCTGCAAACTGCAGGCTGAGCCAGCGGATGCGGAGCTGAACCACCCGGGCTGTGGGATCGGGATTTCCAGGCAGAGTGAGCAAGAGGCAGGGTGGCCTCGTGCAAGGTTTCCCTAAAATATGGGGAGGTTGGAGCATCCTCCTTCCCTTTCCTAAGTACAAGAGGATTTGAGGAATGGGTTTTAAAAGCCACGTGCAGATTGCGGGGAGCAACCACTTTGCGTGTAGATGGTAAGGAAAATGCACAGCGAAGCTGTAATGCAAAGAAAAAGGTGGGGGGTGGGAGGGTTTAAATGAACTTGAGTGGAAACAAATTGCAAAAATCACACTTAACGGCAGTAAAGTCAGTGAAATGACATTCTGGCATAAAAGGCAGAGCAAAACTAATTAAATATTTAATGATCCTAAGAGGCACTGGCATATCTCAAGGTATTAAGTGTGATAAAGATATAAGTAGTTGTCATCATCTGCTTCAGCATATGGTCTGGACAAACCTGTTTGCCCCCCCTGTCCTGTTGCAGCCAGTCTTGGTCTGGCCTCAGGGACATCACCCTGGCCCCGTCACACGTGGCCTCAGGGATGTCACCCAGGCTCCTGGGTTGCAGATGGAGGCTGGTTAGCATGGCTCGCCCTGGTCCTGTGAGCCAGGCACAGGGACTGCCACCACCTCCCTGCAGCATCCAGCTCCAGGCCATGGGAGAGGTTTTTTGGGGAAGAAAAAACTGAAGAGCCTCAGGGAAAAGGGAATTTATAGTAGGGACCCAATTTGTACCAAAATTGTGTGGCCTGGGAGCCACATGCTAGTGAGTGCAGCTTTTGGGTCATTCCCATCCCTATGGCTGTGAATCCCAGCGGGATGCTCATCACACAGTGCCTGGCTGAGATTGCCCAGTTCATTGCGTAGCCTGGGGACTTTATCCGTGCTTTTGGGATGGAAAAAGAGGAGTTGCGGCATCTCCAGCTGCCAGGATGAGAAGGCTGGAGGCAGTGCAGCTACCTCAGTGCTTGGCAGGGTGGCGTGGCTGGCACGGTGTTTTCCCGCAAATGTGGGACATTTCAGCTCCATGCAAGAAAAAAATGCCAAAAACTTGTAAAAGAGGAGCGTGGGGCTTCCCCGAGCTGAAGGGAGCCAGTAAGGCTGCCTTTCCCAGCTCGCCTTCGCTCCCGGGCTGCACTTACTGCTGGGGAGGGACTCTAGGCTGGGGCATGTGTTACACATTCTTTGGGAGGGATGGTTGGTTTGCTTGGAGATAATTTTTTTTTATTTTTTGACGACTCCTGCTGCCGTCCCTGACTCCAGGCTAAGCATGTTTATATCCCGTGCTTCCCAGGAGCATCCCAGGGCTAGCAGGGATTGCATTCATCTCTCCTTACGGGGCTGTTCTTGCTGTCGGGGCGAAGCCGGAGCATCGGGTGGGGAAAAGCAGCATGATGAGGCACAGGTCCCCCAGCTCCGCTGCAGCTGCTGAGCTCATTTTTAGCTTGTTATTTGTGCTTGGGAGCTGATGGAAGGCAGTTTGCAAAGATGCATTTAATGGGTGAAAATTCATAAAAATGTTTTCCGGGCTCTGTTGTGTCAGTGCAGTGTCCGGCCACCAGCGCTGTTTGCCACGGTAGTGGCACTGGGGTTAGTGCCAGCATCCTGCATCCCCTCCCTGAACCCTGGCTTTGCCAGGGAGCTTTGTGTAAGCAAGGGATTTGCGGCGCAGGGCACGGCTGCCCTGATGCACAAGGGGTGCTGCCAGGACTGAAATGGGGGGCAACCACAGGCAAATCTTTTTTTTTAAAAAAAAACAACTCTCTTTTCGCAGATTGGGAGCTTGGAAAACTACTACCACTTTCACCACAGCAAGACTTTTAAGCGCTCGACACTGAGCAGCCGGGGACCGCACAACTTCCTCCGCATGGACCCCAAGGTATGGGGCTGGGCAGCCCGGGGTCCCCCAGCCTCTGGGGGGGCTGGTGGGATGGGGGTCCCCATTTCCCCTGGAGGAGCCTGTTGTCTTGGTCTGGGTCAAGCGTGAACCCGAGCATCTTGCAATGACATGTTATCCTTGAACCGCAGCCCTGTGCATGCACGGAGTGACTCATTGGACATGGGTATGTGGATCGGTGATGAAAAATACTTAGAAGTGACTAAACGCTAACATCTGTCTGAAAGCCGGGAGGAAGAAAAGAGGGGAAAAAGCCTTCCAGGATAGAAAGGCTGTTGCATGCTTGGGGTGTTGATCCAGTTGCCACAACACTTGCTGCCTCAATGGTTGCTATGTGTGAAATGCTTGGCAATGGCTCTGCATTGCTTTTTCCTAGAGCAAGCATCCGAAGGGATTTTCAGCACAGCTGAATTGACAAAAGTAATGGGGAGGGGGGGAAGGCGGCAAGGAGGGACAGGCGGGACCAGGGTGAGCTGGGCTCGGGGTGGTGGGGAAGGGCTGCTGCTCTGCCTCGGCTTTCCTCCTCCCTCAGCTCCAGCCGGCACCCGAGCCGTGTGAGATAGATGCTCCTTCTGCAGAGCAGGTGAAAGGTTAATGTGCAGGGAGAGTCTGGTTTTGGGGAGAGGGGGAAATAAGTGCAGAAAAAGGCATTGCGGTGAAGGTAGCCATGCTACAGCAAGCTGCTGGTGCTTGCACCGATGCCTGGTCACCCTTGGGGTGCTCCCGGCCACCCTTGGGGTGCTCTTTCCTGAGACATTTCCAACTCACTCAGCACAACACATCCCATCCGCATCTCTCCAGACCCACACAGCAATCCTGCTTTCCCCAGCCAGCAGGCTTTCTGGAGAGGTTTGCTGTTAAATATTTGGACAGGGTTTGTAGCACATTTCTGAGGAGGCACACACATGGCTGCATTGCCGGCGGGGGAAACTTCAGCAAGGGAAGCGTCGGTGCCCTGGAAGTGTGCTGGGCTCTAATTAAAGCTGTTTGCCCTTGGGGAGGTGCACAGGCACCCCAGCAAATGATGAATTCAGTTCTGCAATAGAAATATCTCCATTTAAATGGGTCTAGTTATAATGCAGACCAAATCAATTGGCTTTCAGTCTTATTAACATTTACCTTACCTTGCTCTATGGACTACAAGTTAGAGCAATTAGGTCCCATTCTCTTAATCCTTCGTTATCACTCGGAGTTCAAGACCTCTTGGCATGTGTTGTCTCTCCTCCTCTCCCATGCACATTTGCAAATCGTTTTGGAGATGTCTCAGCATTTGGACGGCACAGCTTAGCGTGCGCGACGCAGGAAAACATCACCGCGAGGCATGAGGAAACGCAAGCTGGAATAGCAAAGATGGAAAAGATGGAAACAAATCTTGCAGAAATCCCGAAGAACCAGCAAATCCAATCATTTGCAGATGTTGGGTGGTTCATGCCTTCCAGGGGCTATTGTTTCCAGCACCGTTATTTATCGGTTTGCTCTGCCGTGGGGGTCGATGGCACAAGGGCCAGGTCCTGGCAAGAGGACCATGGCCAAGCCCTCCGTCCCAAGGACGTGGGTGGCTGGGCAGGGGGAGACCCAGCAAACATGGGGCAGCACCCAGGGTCCTGGTCCCCATAGGCCCACTCTGCTGCTGAGCTCCCCTCTTGCCCCAAGACATCCCTGTGACCGGCGGCTGTTCCTTTTGGGGCTGATATGAGCCAAGTGATGTAGCAGGTGATGGAAAGGGAGGAGGGATGTAGCAAATCCAGCAATTTTGGGGGCAGGTCATGGTGGTGAGAGTAAGAGGTGTGGAGGGGCAGTGGGATGCAGAGCAGGGTCACGCTGTGCTTTGCCACCCCTCTTACGGGCTCCACTTGCAGCTCTTGTCGCCGTAAACTTTCGCAGCTCGCTGGGATGCTCCTGTTGGTCTTCATAGTGCTTGAGCCTTCAGCCTCACTGCTCCAGTCTCTTCATCCTCATCGGAGGATGTCATGGCCTCAGACTCTGTGCATCTGGCCACGCACCGTAGCAAAATCAACCCCATGTAAATTATTTCTGCCGTGCTTTATGGCAAACACGTGCTGGAGCCACCTTGTTTGTCCTGGATCTCCACTTTAATTCCTGCACATTCACTGGAATAAGTCAAGCTATTGCTTTTCTGGAGCTGCAAAGGGAGTTGCATCCTAGTCTGTGCTGGTTATCGTGTTTGGTGGAGCTACCCTGGATTGCTGGATCCGGGCATCGGCCACTGAAAATCTTAAAGTAAGGGGGGAAATGAAAAGCTGCCCCTCTGTTTCCAGCAAGGGCGAAGGATTCAGCTCGCTGATACCTGTGCCTCCTCACAGGGTCCTTTGGTGCCACTCAGGGTCACCTCATTATTACTAATTAGGGTTTGCAGAGATGGAGCTGCCCCCCCGCTCCCCAGGATCAGGAGTATGTTGTAACAGTTTCTGCCATCGCTAGTAGCAAAAAGACTTTTTTTTTAATTTCCGAGAAGCTTTTCCCCCACCCTGGATGTGTGGTGGAAGGCGACCAGAGTTTCACAAGTGGTGGGAGCCATTGCAGGGATGCCCCGGGCTCCTTCCCGCTCGCCTGTTGTCTTCCCACACCAGCCACATCGATTTAGCAACCCCCCCTTGAAATCAATGTCGTTAAACTGCTGATTTCTCTGTGTCCACACAAGACTTCTCCATCGACTCCCGACTGGCAGCGCTTGGGTCGATCAGGAGCATTTTTAAGGTGAAGACATCTCTGCGAGGCACGGCAGCTCCTGGCAAAACCTGCAAAATTCCACATCTTCCCGTCATTCCTGCATCCAGCAAAGCTGCAGGGAAAGGCGATAGCAAGACCCACAGTAATGCTGCCAAGGAGAGCAGCTTTAAGGAGAAAAGCCGGGTATTTGGGCCATATCCTCTATTTAATGTATTTTTAATTTTTTTTAACTAGACCATGAAGTTGTATTTTTGCTTCCAATGCTTAAATCCATTGTCATATAAGCAAAGCAGCATGCTGTCATCAGCCAAGGCAGCATGGAAACTCATTTTTCTATGAAATTTTTTTTTTTTTTCCTTTCAACGGTTTTTTTCTTCAAAGTATATATGTTTAAAAACCAAGCTCTAGGCTGTAAACTGTCAGGTTTCTGATATGTACAGCTGCCCATCCACCTCCATCCAAGTCAGAAAGCTATAAACCATGCACGAAGAACTCGGTTCAGGCAACAGTTTCACATAAATGAGCCCAGCAAAAACTTGCACTTTGGATTTTTAATCTTTTCGTTACAAAACCTTAGTCACAAGAATAAAGACATCCCCATGAGCAGCTCTGCCGTTCCCAAAAGTTCCCAAGCCATCAGGAAGACAATGTCCGGCGAGGAGGGATGTGCCACAGAGCCCTCCCAGCTCATCAACTGGTGCCTCCTTTCTGCCCCCAGCATGAGCATGTGTAAAGATTTGGTCTATAAATTATTTTACAACCTATTTTCAATCAACCTGGATTTTGTCTCCATGCTGAAGGCAGGAGAGCCCTTTTTGTGGGCAATAAAAGTCTAGGGGGGGGGACACACTCACCAGGGATGGGATGAGGCTGCTCCCAAACCAGCACCTTAGGTCCCACCGCAGCGGCACAGGCAAACACTGGCATTTCCCAATCCTGGCCTTTTCCGGCTCATTTCCCGTTTGATGTCTTCGCATGTCACGTCCCACTGAAAAGCAAACAAACGTCAGAGCGGTCGGCCCCAAGGCCACCTCACCCACGGCCAGTGCCAAAAACGCCTCTCCGGAGCCAGCTGTGTTCCCTGAGACCTGCCACGGCTGTCTGTGGTTGTCCCATATTTTTGGGAAACACATGTTTTGCTTGGGTAAAGCCCCCGATTTTATTATTTTATCAGGAGGAGAGGAGCTCGAAGGATGAGCAGCCCTGGAGCCAGGTGGTGAAGTCTCAGGGCTGAGCTGCTGCTGCTGCTGCCTCCCAGCCGGGGGGAAAGATCAGCCCCAAAATTAAGCCAAGCACCTGAGTCTTCTCCAACACTTTGACTAAACACTGAAATATGTGGTTCGTCTCCAGCGGGACTTCAGCACGTGATTCAGTGCTTCGTTAAGCCAGGGGGGTTTAGGCTCGCGCTTGGAGGCGACTTTATTTATGCTCAAGGGTTTTACTGCGCCAGGAGAGGAATCTGGCCCCTGGCTTGGAGACCACAAAGAGCTGAGCTTGCCATGTCCATCTGTCCATTCATCCTTTCTCCCCCAAAATGGAGCTTCTGTCTCTGCAGCAGCTCTGGCCAAGGAGATGGGGGTTTGCTGGTGATGCTGGGCTGGGTCCAGGCAGCGGTTCACACAGCTTCCGCATCCCGCATCCCATTTCAGTGGGCGATGCTGGGCTCTGAGCCCGCAGGCGATGCCGGGCTCTGAGCCCGCAGGCGATGCCGGGCTCTGTGCCCACAGGTGATGCTGGGCTCTGTGCCCATGGGCGATGCTGACCCACGGCTCTGCTTGCAGGTGGACTGGCTGCAGCAGCAGGAGGTGAAGCGGCGGGTGAAGAGGCAGGTCCGAGGCGAGCCGCACGCCCTGCCGTTCAACGACCCAGTGTGGCCCAACATGTGGTACCTGGTGGGTATCTCCCCTCCGCCGCCCTGCGAGGAACCCGCTGCTTTACGGCGGGGTTATTTTTAATCAAACGTATCGTCAATCTTTGCTGAGCCTGGCCAGTAGTGAAACACCTTAATATCAGCAAATGTGCTTGGCAGCAAGATTTTTAAATTGTAAATTGATATACTAGAGAGAATAGTTTAAAATGTTTCCCCCTCATTAGCAGCCCCTCGTTATGGTCTGCGCAGCGAAAGCTTTGGAGCAGCGCAGCTGCAGTGCCAATGCATTTTACCCATCCGAGAGCTGCAACCATCTATTTACAATATCATTTTTTCTCCTGCCTGCTTCATCGATCTGTATTTGACAGGGAAATTCATTGAAAATTAAGCACAGAAAGGAAATGAGCACTTCAAAACCAAAGAGCCTGCAGTATTTGAAATGGAAGAGGAAAAGAATAATAGGGAGATAGTGTTGCCTGGATTAACTGCTGCTGGATGGCTTTGATTAGTGGAGTGAAGTTATAACAAATCTACGAGTTATATGGCAGGGGGTGGGATGTAAATATATTTTCTGGTTGATTAAATGGGCTCCCAGCCTGGCTGCTTGCTTAGATGGGCTGAAATGGGGTTGCAGCCCTTTTGCAGCTGTGTTTCCCCCCGTAGCACTGCGGTGATAAAAGCAGTCGCTGCAGGTCGGAGATGAACATCCTGGCAGCCTGGCAGAGGGGCTACACCGGCAAAAACGTGGTGGTCACCATCCTCGATGACGGCATAGAGAGGAACCACCCCGACCTCCTGCAAAACTATGTGAGCTGGGGGCTGGACGGGCTGGGACTGGACAGGCTGGGGCTGGTCCTCATAGTGAATTGATTTATGGAGAATTTCAGCATATAAACACAGCTTAAGTCTGTGCATTGGCAGATTAGAAGAAAATTTTTTTTTTTAAAAAAACCTCGAGATGTTTTTAAGAAGGAAACAAGGTTTTTAGACAAGAGGGTTTGGGGGAAACTCCCTTTGCAGCTGCCTGGGAAGCAGCCGCCTCCCTCTGGCTTGCCAGGGCAGAGCCAAAAACCTTCATGAACCTGCTTAGCCCCAGCTCAAACCCCAGATGGATGGGGGGGGCTGCTGGAGCCAGCAGGATTTGGGGTTTGGAGGAGCTGTCCCCTTGGTAGCGGGTTGTTTCCCATGGGAGACACACAGGGCTGCAACCCAAAACTATTTATCTTGAGCAAATAGTCAGAAACTAAGGGGAAAATGGCATTTTCTGCCTGGCTCAGCTCCGTTAGCCACCACACCAGCTGCGGGTGAAGCAGGACCATGCTGCTGCTGAGGCCATTTAGTCTCATGCTGTGCTGGTAAGTTGAATCTAATGGTGGCAACGTGTTTTCAGGACCCTCTTGCAAGCTACGACGTCAATGGGAACGACCATGACCCGACTCCACGCTACGATGCCAGCAATGAGAATAAGTACGTGATACTAATTGCCATGGAGCTGGTGTCCATGTGGCCAGGGTGTGCGGGGGTCCCCGGGGCTGGGGTTTTGCCCCCTGGGGTGTCTTCCAGGTCTGTGGTCTTTCCCCATGCCCAGCACTGCAGAGGATGCTGCGTTACAGGCTTTGCACAGAGTCATTGCATTTTAATGCAAATCCAGCCTGTGGCAATCATGCTAATTGCTGATGAACCCTTGAGCCATTGAATGATGCACCAGGGGGTTTCCTCGCCATGGTCAGGCATTAAACCACGTGAGTCGGGCTGGGTGGCTTAGATGTCAAAGGTTGGATGCACTTTCTGGGCTTCAATCAAAGCGGGACGGGCACATGATGGCATGTATGGAAATGAAATGGGAATGCAAAGAGCAGATTGCATTTAAGTGCAAGATGCAAAAAGCAAATTGCACTTAGGTGCAAAATGCAAAGAGCAAGTTGCATCAAGGTGCAAAAAGCAAAGAGCAAATTGCATCTAGGTGCACAACGCAAACAGCAGATTGCTTTCTGCATTAATTTCCTCCATCCCCCAGTCCTTGCTGTGAGTTTTGAATAAGGGCTGTCCAGCTCTTGGGGCACTTTCTTCCCCTGCTCTGGCCTCAGAGCTGGTTTTTGGGTGCTGGGTGGGGGTTGGCTGGAGGGATCCTTCACCACGGGACATCAGCTCATGGGGTATTTCTCTTTGCAGGCATGGCACTCGCTGCGCGGGGGAAGTGGCGGCGGCGGCGAACAACTCGTACTGCATTGTGGGCATTGCCTACAACGCGCGCATCGGAGGTGAGGCTGGCGCCTGCCTGTGGCTTCCTTGCCCTTCGCCATCCCCCCAGGGGACTGCGGCCACCCTGGCCGTGCCCATGGGCTCCCAGGGTGGGTAGTGGGATGCTGGACCCCCAGATATTGCCAGGAGAGAGTCTCCTCCTTGGTACCCTGGCTGCAGGAAGTCCCAGGGGGGCTTGGCTGAGGATAGGTGACACGGGGTGCAGGGGACTCCCTGTATTTTGGGGGGGAAGCCTTCTGCTTGAGCTGCATCCTTGCCGTGAGGATGTATGTGGATCGAGGATGTGGCGATTTCACCCCAAAAGCCCACAGCAGTTCTCAGGGGGGGCCACGTTTGCTATGGTCGGTGGCGCCAGTTTAGCTTCAGAGCTGAAACCGTTCGTTTGCGAGGTTAATGTCTGCAGATGAGCCGGTCGGAGAGCGGGGCCTGGGAGTATCCCCAAAATGCCCTCATGGGGAAAACACTGTGGGGGCCGGAGCTGCACGGAGTGGGGGAACCTTTGCACAGTCCCTCAAATAACACAATGTGCGGGAAGCAAATGAATCTTTATTACCAAATTGGATCCTGATGGTAATTAGCCTCACAGAGTTCATTTGCATTAGCCTAGCTGGTTTGGAGGCTGGCTTGAGCTGGAGCTGCTCTGGCCAGCCTAGGCTGGTATAGCACCCACCGGGGAGACGGGGGTGTCAGGGCTGGGGTGGGAGAGCCGTGTCCCATCTGTGTGGCTGGTGCAACCATGCAGGGGACAAATGCCTGGAGCTGGGTCCTCGCCGGGGGTTTTAGCCCCGTCCTTGGCACAGCTGGAATGGGAGAGGGGCTTTTACTGCAACCCATCCTACCACCTCAGTGCCAGGAGAAGTCATTGTCAGGAGCACAGACCCAAGCACTCATGGGTGGATTTGGGGCTTAATTCCTTCTCTTGGCTTGTTCATGCTGGCCATGCAAGAAGAAGTTTCGTTAGGGTTGTGTCTGCAAGGAGTCCTGCTCCTGGCCAAACACCATCAGTGGTTCCCTATGCCGGGAAAATCCCCCGATGGAAGAAATAACCCCAGGGAGGGTGAATGGGGGAGTGGCAGGGGCTGTAAAGTCTGTGGCACATCCCTCCATCCCATCCCATCCCATCCCATCCCATCCCCTGTGCCCCCTGCACATGGGATGACTTCTTGCTTCTTAGAGTTTTCTTGCCCCTAAAAAACCATCTCCAAGCAGCAGCAGAGCCAGGCAAAGCTCCTGGTGGGCTTTAAGGCAGTTTTTCATCATGCAGGATCAGGCTGTTGCCTTTATGCTCCTTTTTGAGTCCATATCTCCGCAGCAGCCGTGGAGATGAGCGTTATTTGTTGATTTTATAACGACCTATGGGTCTCATTTTAATTTCCTTCCTTTAACGCCTTGCCTTGGGGGTGTGCTGGGGAGGCATCGAGTGATGCGAGGCACCTGGCAGAGGGTAGAGGCTGTGGGCTTCCCACAGTGTGAACAGGCAAAGGGGAAAAATAAAGTTTGTAGCCATATCAAGTTTGGGATTGTGGAGGAAAATGCGCTATAGCTGCAGTGAGAGTGATTTTAGATGGATTACGCAAATAAAGCAGCGATTAATGAGCACAACTTGTTGGGGAAGCCTATTTGTCACACTCGGAGAGCTACCATCTAATTTTACTGGCTGCTCTTCAGCGCTCTTGCGTTGCTTTTCATTTGCTCCGGGCAAAATACATTGCTGCTCAAGAAACAAAAAGGGCTCTTGCCATTCCTCCTCCTTTCCGCCCTCCTCGAACGCTCACTTCGGAGGCCAGTATTGCTCCCTGCGTGGCAAAGAGCTCATTTATTTTGCAGCATCCTTCCCTGCTCTCTCCTGCCCCATTATTTAACTGGGGGGTTCCTGCATCGTGGGTGGTTGTCTCTGGGTTGGCTTTGGGTTGGCTTTGAGTTGGCTTTGGGCCGACTCTGGGCTGGCTTTGGGCTGGCTTTGAGTTCACTCTGGGCTGGCTCTGGGCTGACTCTGGGTTGGCTTTGAGCTGTTTTGGGCTGACTTTGGGCTGACTTTAAGCTAAATTTGGGTTGACTTTGAGCTGACTTTGAGCTTGCTGATGAACATGCCCGCATTTAGCAAGCACAAAAAAACATCCCTTGGCTGGTTTTGTTTGCTGCGCCGCAGCCGAGCACGGTTTGGACACCAGGCTCGGCTTTTCACCCCTTCTGCTTGTGTTTTCTTGTTAACACAACAAAGAGAGGAAGTTTTTGGGAACTGCTCTGCTCCCTCATTTTATATTTCCAGGCTTGTTTTTGGCTGGTAGGGGACAGCGTCAGAAAGAGATATTTGAGTTGACTGGTGTCCAGAGCACAGCTGCAGCTGTAATGACATCTGCCTGCATTTGTTTGCTTTAAGGAAAAATACATGTGGAAGGGGAAATGCATTTTTATAAACCGGACTCTCCCTGGCTGGCAAAATACCATGCTGAAATTTCCAGCATCTCTTCTCCCGCAAGGGCTGTTTCTGGGCACTCCTTTGGGGTGCCTGGCACCCTCTGCCCGCCATGCAGAAGGTGAAATCCGGCACGGAAAGGGCGATGAGGAGCAGAGGGGCTTGTAACCCTCATATTGCAGCAGTTGGAGGCTGGGGGTGTGCACCAATCCCCCAGCCCGTCCCGCCGTGGCTGGTGGGCTCTGCCTGTGAACCACCCCAGCCAATGCCTGCTGGCATTCCTGGCTGGAAGTGAGGTTATCCCAGGTGGACCGTCAGCCCCATGGGTTGGGGTCCTGGTTCTGATTTTGGCCGTGCAAACCGCAGCCTGGGGCTTCTCCTGGGGCCTCTCCCCATCCTGGGCACCACTGGCATCAGTTGGGCAGTGACGGCATTCATGGACGGTCACTGTTGTCCCCACTTGTGTGGAGAGGCTTCATCCCGCTGGTGTGCCTGAAGCCAGGGGGCCGTGAGCGTTCGGGAAACACCGTTATCTTCCAGGTAGAGAAATGAGGTAGCTAATTAATTAAAAGTCGGCGGGGGGAGAAGGTTTTTAGCGGGGGGATTTTGCTGCCAGGGAGTGTGGCACCGCTCCCACCGCCCGATCCCTACCGATGGAGGGGAAGCAAATTTTAACCCCCACCTCTCCATCACTTGCCATGAAGCCAGCAACACAGCAAACTTTCCAAAATAGCTCCCCAGCATCCCGCTGCCGGGCTCGTTAGCGTGCGGGGCCGCGGATTGAAGCTATTCCAGGCGTGCCTGAGCCGTGTGGTTTCCGCCACCGTTAACAAAGCCCTTTGATTGCAATCCTCACACTTTCATCCAAGCCATTAAGCCCTAATGTCTGATGTTTTTGTGCTTTTAGGCATTCGTATGTTAGATGGCGATGTAACAGATGTTGTTGAAGCGAAGTCGCTTGGCATCAGACCCGATTACATTGACATTTACAGCGCGAGCTGGGGGCCAGATGATGATGGGAAGACAGTTGATGGACCTGGTCTATTGGCCAAACAGGCTTTTGAGCATGGCATTAAAAAGGTGTGGATCCCGCAGCGCCCAGATGCGCTCGCCCTCCTCCTCCTGCCCTGTGGGGAACGTGTGCCGGGGCCGCGGCCGGCCCGGGGTCTGGTGCGGGGACGGGCGGCCCGGCCCCCCCGAGGCGATGCCAACACTAGGGCTGGGGCGGGGCGGGGAGGGGGGCGAATCATCTCTAATTTTTCCTAGTTTTCCCCGGCATCCCTAAGAGCTCCGGTGGATTTTGCGGCTGAGGGCGGTGACGGCGGGAGGTGCCCGGCGATGGCGCGGCCCTGGTGGGACCCCTTGGCACGGCCGGCCCCGGCAGGAGCATCCGGCAGCGCTGGCCGCCGGGCAGAGCTCCGGCAGAGCAGGCAGGCCCCAGGTTGAGTTGTGAAGCTCTGCCGGGCTGAGAAACCCAAAGCGGTTCTTGGGGGGGGTGACTTTGCACCTCAAAATGTCCCCCTGGGTGCCGGCGCAGAGGGAAGTGGCCACCCCTGGCATCTCCATCCCCCCTCCTTCACCCTCCCCAGGCCCCTGGTATCCTCTCCTGGGGGTCTCCATCACACTAAGCATTTCCCTGGTTTTCCACCCAGAATGAGCGGCTGTGTCATGGCCGGCGGGGGGACGCGGGTGCCGCCACAGGATCCGGCCATGGAGGCACAGAAAAAATTCAGATTATTCTCTCTGAAGTCCTCCAGTGAGAGGGTTCAGCTGACGTCACACATGACTGACAGCTGTCAATTCCCAGTGGAGATGCCCTGGCCTTCCTGCACCCCTTCTCTTTTTGGGTGCTTTTAAAAAATGCCCAATATTGGCTAAAAGCATCGGGAAAAAGACTTTTCGTGGCAGCTTGGCGGGCGCCGCGGGTAAGTGTCATGGCGGCTCGGGGCTCTGCAGCGGGTGTCCCCCGGGTTCTTTGGCAAATTTGGGGTTGGGGTTTTTCCGCCGGCAGCCCCAGGCTGGGCTTTGAAACTCACCCCACTTCACTCCCTGCCTCCACTCCTGCTTGTGCTGCCTCTTCTCGCAGCGCACCGTGATTTGGGGCAGCTGCGGGCCGGGGCGACGCAGCCTGCCTGTTATCTAAAAATAGGGTGGAGTGTTTTTCCCACTATTTACTTGATTTCCTGCCGGGGCGGTGAGCCTGCCGAGGAATCCATTGAAGTGCCGGGGAGTTCATGTCATGTAAATACGGGGGAACAAGCTGCTTTTTAGACCTTATTTTTCCATGCGGAAGCAAATGGGTGGCAGCAGGGTACTTGACCAGCACAGCCCCGCTGTTTCGGGATGCTCGCTTCTGTCTCCCAGGGGACATCAGACCCTCTGCTGCCACCCGTGTTTGTGGCACCCACTATCCTGCATGCACAACTCTTAATTGCTGACTTCTTCTTAAATAACGAGGAAAGCTGCAAGCAGATAGTTGGCTGCCACCTTTAGCCCAAGCAAACAGCTGTAACTGAGTTATAAATCCTTAACATTGACTTTTTAATGGAAACATTAAAATAAACTTTATCTATTAGCGATAGGACTGCGCTGGGCTAATTTATCATCTTGTTTCTTGCACCTCCAGCCACACCTTATTAGTTCCCAAGCTAACGAGGGGATATTTATCCTAGGCTCTCATGGAGTGCTGCTGGGCAAACACCCAAGCCCCGGCAGCATTGTGCCAAGATGCTGTGCATCTCGTATCTGACCGATGTGCTGCTGGGGTGAGCCAGATCATCCCCAGTCTTGGCCAGGGAGGGTTTCCCTGGTTTAAATGATGCCCAGATCCAGGTTTTGTAGTGGCCAGGAGCCCCTTGCCAGCATTGCGTTGGCTTAGGAGGATGGCAAATAAAGAAGTTGGGTGTTTGGGGTCTGCTCGCGGAAACCTTGGTAGTTGCGTGTTTGAGAGCAAAGCAAAAGCATCGGTTTTTTTCCAGTCCCAGGGAGTGCAATACACAGTGAGCTCTCGTTCCACTGGGAAACACTGTCAGGTGTTAGATGTGCATTGCTGTAGTGTCACTTTATGTGCCTGTTTGTGTCCTCGTGCAACCGT
The DNA here is from genome assembly GCF_000737465.1 of Haliaeetus leucocephalus. NCBI lineage: Eukaryota > Metazoa > Chordata > Aves > Accipitriformes > Accipitridae > Haliaeetus > Haliaeetus leucocephalus. The sequence goes on along the minus strand of NW_010972775.1, from coordinate 20,567,676 downwards.
GCTGGTTCTGAACCCGCTTTCCTCCAGCGCAGCCCTGCCCAGGCATCCCGGTGCTGTGGATTTGGATCAGGACCAAGCAGCCTTTCTTGGCACCCATGGCGGCGATGCCCGGGGTGCAGGATGCAAGGGAGGTCTGGACTCCCTGTCTACATATCCCAGTCGAAATCATTGCTACGTCTCAACACGCCTTCGGCAATTGGTGCCTGGTTTTATTCCTCCAATTAGCAATTTAGGAAAGCCTGGGTTGCAGGCAGAAGGGCTGGTCCTTGGAGGCGGGTGGATTTTAGTGTTGGAGAGCTGGATGGTCGCTGCCTGCGCTGAGCACGTGGGCTGGGATGCTGCCGCCTTGGAGATCCAGGAAACCCTGGAAAGAGGACTGGAGATGCCAGCAGCAGACTTGGTGGGCTGGCGAGCTGGGTCGAGCTCCCCATGATGCGGGGCAGGGCAATAATTCCCTTTGCAATTGCAATTTTTCTTGCAGAGCTCCAGACAGCTCTATTAAATCTTTGCTAGGGAAATACCCACCCAGTTTGGCTGGGAGGCAGCCCAGATAATGAAAACTTTCATAAAGTAAGGAAAGAGCCTGACTTAGCCTGTGTATCCAGAGGCAGGGTCAGCTCAGAGAGCCTCTGCCCCAGGAGGAGGGCGAGACAGGTAATAAACCATCCCTCTCCCCCTGGCGCTTAAAACCCACAATAAATCCCAGTGAATTCCTCTGGAGCAAAGCTGCTTTTTTATTATTATTATTTTTTGTGGAGGAAGCTGCTGCAGAGCAGTGGGAGGGAGGTAAACACCAGATCTGCCCAGGCTAGTGCCGAAATCTCTCCGTGGCAGGAGTAGCTGTGGGGACGATGGGGCTGCTCCACCATCGTGTGCTTCCATCGCCTGCCAAGCCCGGCAGCGTGCCGCCCTCCTCGGAGAGCCCTGCCTTATGGGGCAGGGAAGCGAACCAGCCACTTCATTTCCTGCCCTGAACCCCCTTGGGTCACCAAAAATCCTCTGTTGGGACCGCGGCACCCTGTTTGTGAACCCCCATGGGGCTGGGTTATTTCTGGGGGTGCAGGCACCCCAGTGCCCTGGCAGTGGTTTGGATGGAGGATGGAGCGGTTCGCCCCCGCGCCATCAGCTTCGTTAGGGGCCCCTCGTTGGCAGCACGGCCGCCGCTGCTGGGCGGGATTTTCCCCCGGCTCTGGGGAGGTCCGTGTGGCTGGTGCACTCCTCCCGCCCCCCCAATTCCCGGTGAGCTCCCGCAGCTGTACCTGGTGGGGATGGCTCCATCAGATGTTCCTGCCAAACAATGGAGGGGGGAGAAAAGGCTGGGATTTAAAAATAGAAAACAAACAAAAGGAAACTAGCAGATAGGCTGGGGGAAGGTTTCTGATGGTTTGGGGGGGGGTCATGAGGGGCTTTGCAGGCTCAGGGAGAGGGAGACATGGGTTTCGGGGGGCTGCCTGTCAGTTCCTCCCATGGGGCCATCCCTGCACCTCAGAAAGTGCCATGCTGGTGTTACTGCCTCACTCTGAGCACCCCAGATGTTTTCTCCCAGGAGAGCCCACAGAAGATGCCAAAATCCCTGTCGCTGGAGGCTCTCCCATCCTCGCGGGGAGTCACTGCCTGTAAAACTGGGGCTGGCTGAGCCGAGGGGCACGTTTGTGGGGGCTGAGCGCTGGACAGGATGGGACCCATCCTTCCACCCTCACCAAACCTTACATCCAGTCCCAAAAATCAGGCTTAGCAACAGCATCCCGATGCTAGGGAGGGCTGCCCCCTCCTCCCTGTGCCGAGATAGCCTCTCACCCTGGACAAACAAATGCCTCCTCTCACCCCCTGTCCCCTCTCTCCCCACAGGGCCGCAGGGGCCTGGGGTCCATTTTCGTCTGGGCGTCGGGGAACGGCGGCAGAGAAGGTGACTACTGCTCCTGCGACGGCTACACCAACAGCATCTACACCATCTCCATCAGCAGCACCACTGAGAATGGCTACAAGCCCTGGTACCTGGAGGAGTGCGCCTCCACCCTCGCCACCACCTACAGCAGTGGGGCTTTTTATGAGCGGAAAATAGTAAGTTTTACCCTGATGCCAAGTGGGGCAGCATCCCCTGGATGTTTTCTGCATGGCTGGGCTGGATGATGGCTCACTTGTAAGAGCCGGGCTTTGCCCTTAGCCCTGCGGTGGGTTTTGCTTGTGCTTTTTTATGGTGGGGCCAGAATTGCTCTGGGCCTTGGGAAGAGCTCAGGGATGTGGCGTTTTCCCTGGTAAATAGGTGAAAGGGCTGGAGGTTTGCATAAATACCCATGCAAATATTTACCTGTCCCCCAAAGGTCCTGTTTGCTGTCCTGTGCTTATAAAAAGGGAATTTTGAGCATTTTTAGTGTGAGACGGAAAGAAAAGAGGGAGGATGGAGGTGTTTGGCAGGGATATGGCAACCCCAAACGGGGTTCACACCCCAGGAATTGCCAGAAAGTGTATGCACGTGTGGATCAGCCTGGTTTTCCCTGCCACCCAGGCTGTATTTGCCCTGTTCCAACAGCTGCTGTGGTCTCATCACAGCAAGGCCTTTTGTTAATGATATCCCTGTGCATCATCCGAACCTCAGGCAGTAAAATGTCCCCCACCGGCATGGCACCTTACCCGAGCTGGGAGGGAGTTTTCGACCCAAATTAGTTTTTTGACAAAAATGGTTTTTTACAAGTCGATTTTTTTTTTAATTCAAGAGTGATTTGTTTGGCCCCTAAAAGATTGATTTCCAGAATCTGAGTGCCTCCTTGGGGCCATTTGCATGGCACTAAGGAGCATTTGCATGGCTGAGGCCAGCACCAGCCCGGGGCTGCTGGAGCATCACTGGGCAAAAAAGCAGCTTCCAGGGGCACCTCGGGGAGAAATGGGGTGGCATGTCCTGCCCCCCCCACCTCCAAAAATTACCAGATTAACCCAAAACCCAGAAGCCTTTTAAAAATGTAACTGACAAAGCATCTCTTTGCCCAGCTCCTCTCTCCAAGCTTTTGGTACCCAAGCATCATGCTCTCCCCTGAAACAAAAAAGCTGGAAATGGCTTTTTTTTTTTCCCCCCATGCAAATGGAAATTCTTGCCTGACACCAGGAACTGGAGCTTTTAAGGAAAGTGTTTAACATGGCACGGCTCAATATGCACCCATGGGTGCATACCCATGCCAACCCTGCCCTGCTCACACCACTCCATCCATGGCTTTTCCTCCAGCTGACCCACAGCAAAATTGCCTTTTTTCCCCCCTTTAAATAGTTTTTGCACCTTTGAACAAAGGAAAATGTAAGCAGGGGTGTTTTCTCATGCACCAAATGTATCTGCAGCTCATTTTGAGGGGGCTCAGAGCACCCCAACGGCGTGGGACCCATGGCAGGGCTTGGGTACCTGCAGGCTCTGCTCCCCGCTGGCAGCATCCCAAGCAAACCTGGAGTGCTCGGCGGGGTAGCACCTGCGCCAGCAGCATCTCCGGCAGCGCAGGGGCTGCAGCTCCTCTCTCTGCAGGTCACCACGGACCTCCGGCACCGTTGCACGGATGGCCACACCGGCACCTCTGTGTCTGCCCCCATGGTCGCAGGCATCATCGCCTTGGCTTTGGAGGCAAAGTAAGTGTAACCTTGCCGCTGGCTTGAGGGGGAAATGCTTCCATGTTTAGTACCTGGCAAGCAAAAGAAGAAAGGTGTTTTCTTTTAACTCTGGAGCAACTCAAAATGGGGCAAAGTTATTCTAAATTGCTCCTTTTTGGCAAGGTTTGATACAGCATTGTTGTTTTGCATCTAATCTTCCTGCAGGTGTTTTATTGAGCTAATTCTTCACTTGTTGCCATCTGTTGAAAAGTTGGGGTTGGTGAGATAAGTCAGGCTTTTCATTTGGTGCATTGAAGCCACTGACAGCTGGCTCCAACAGGAGTTTTATAAATACTTCCTGGAAAAAAAATGTCAGAAAACATCACAGAAAATGGAAAATGTCTGTAGAAGTGATGGTCTTCAGCAAGTGTTTCATTTCTGGGGGAAACGCGCTACTTTTGCATAATGTCAAAAACCCACATGGTGTGACCAGCAGTGACATGCTCCCTGGTTCAAATGAGCCACTCTTTGCCTCTTGTCCCCATCCTGGTCCCATCCTGGTCCCATCCTGGTCCCATCCTGGTCCCCCAGGCCAGGAGCAGCCTCCGTGGTGGACCAGGCTCACCCCTTGGGCATGCCCATGTTGCTCCATGGAGCATCTTCTCTTGAGCTTCTCACTATTATTATTGGTTTTATGGGTTGGAAATAAAAATAAGGCTGGGAATAAGCTGCAGGGCAGTGCTATGTTCACGTCCAGGGATGGCGATCATGGCGTGTCAGCTCCAGTCCCTCTCCTCTGGTTTAATCCCAGTGCCCAGGTTGGGTGATCATGTTTCCGGAGATGCTGTTTTCATTACAAAATATATTAAGAGCTTTAGATGTAATTTTTGAATTGTTTAGTTGAGGCATAAAACGCAACATTAAGTACCAGAGCTTGGTGCTCAGACACTCCATTATCATGAGAAGGAATAAATTGAATTTCTTTTCTTAAATGTTGCTCGAGAGCAATATAAATCCTAGCTTGAGATGCTGAAGAACTGACTGTAAGAAAAGCGTGGAAAATTCTTCAGCAGTATCCCTGGGCTGGGGTCTTGGGGGAGGCTCAAAAGCACACAGCGCTCAGCGTGCAGCACCCTGAACACACAAATCTCATGCAAACCCAGCCTGGGGGGGGGGTTGGAAACACTTTGGGTTTCATTTTTCTGTTAAATGAGCAACCCAGGTTTTCTTCCAGCAATTTTTGCTCTTATTCCTATAGAGGAAAGGTTTGCTCAGCATCGTGTATCAGCAAGCTGCTGAGCCCGGTACCCTGCCTCAGGATCTGCTTCATTCCCAGTCTCCTACAAGGAAATGGGGAAAACCTTCCTGATTTGTTCCAGTTATACCCCAGAGCACGAGAGCTAAATACCCTTGACCAGGAATAAATCCTGCAATGCCTGTGGGCACATGGCATCCCTCCCTGGGACATTCCCCTCTGCTGGGGTGCCCCAAATGATGGCCAACCTCCAGGCAGGGCATCAGCATTTAAATCATTGATTCATGCTCTTTTGGAGAAAGAAAGAGGTTTTGCGGGGGGGGTTAATCTAATGGGGGTCCCTGCTGCTGCTGAGAAGACTGGGAGCAGCAGAGCCATCCCATGAGCCATGTGTTGTTGCAGCCCCCTGCTCACCTGGAGGGACGTCCAGCATCTGCTGGTCAAAACCTCACGGCCAGTGCACCTGCGAGCGGCCGACTGGAAGACCAACGGTGCGGGGCATAAAGGTGAGTGGCCACGGGGTTGGAGGCAGCGTGGTGAAAATGGCCATGAAAGGGAAAGTAAAGGTCCCCAGAGCTTCTCTCGTGGGAGCATTCACCCTGGATGTCCACTCCCAGCTGGCTTAGGTGCTCCTACCATCAGGCAGTTGAGTGGAGAGAGGAGAGGGCAGTAATTCGTGGGGCGAGATGCTTGGAAGCATTTCTTGGTGGAGGCTTGGAAGCCTTGGTTGGTGGAGGCTTGGAAGCTTTGCTTGGTGGAGGCTTGGAAGCTTTGCTTGGTGGAGGTTTGGAAGCCTTGCTTGGTGGAGGCTCTCCTAAGCTGCAGTGTTGACTGCTGCTTTTGGTGGGTTGCTCCTGGCAATGGGTTTTCCATGGTGACAGTGTGGATTTGGGGTGTAACTCGGGCAGGATGATGAGCTCCATGTGTTGGAGCGCCTTATATCCAACAGGATCAACTCTGTGCCTTCCCCGATGAGTGGAAGATGCTCCACCAAGCTCTGAGGAGTTGCTGCTGGCCCCTGCTTGGAAGGCAGTGGGTTTCTGAGTCTTCTCTCTTTCCAGTTAGCCATCTATATGGCTTTGGTCTGGTGGATGCAGACGCTATTGTGATGGAAGCCAAGAAGTGGAAGGCAGTCCCTCCCCAGCACATCTGCGTGGGAAGCCTGGACAGGGTGCCCAAGTGAGTGTTGTGAGGTGGAGGGGCTCTCCTGGGGCACATGGCCACTTGGAAGGAGCTTTGGTGGAGCTGATTCTTGTGATGCAAAGGCTCAGCTGCTGTCCCAGCATTTGGAAAGGGAAATTAGGAGTTGGGGTGGCCAGAGCAAGCCCATCTGCAGGCGAGGTGTTTTTCATGGATTTTACAGTCAGAGCAACCTTCACTGTCACCCCAAGGTCTGCTTATTGACCCAGAAGTGCCCACCTAGGGTCTGTGCCTATGGCTCAGCTTGGGGCAGGTCCCGTGGGGGCTCTCCGGGACCAGCTTTGATGGTGGGTGATTTATTTTTGCCCTTTCCATGCTTTTGCTTCCCAGGCGGGTGATCAGCAGGGAATTTTTGAGGGCTGACAGTGAGAGACCAAAACCAACTTGCCCGCTGGGTCCTACATGAGTGGTGATGTGTTGGGCTCTCTTCCCTCTTCCACCGAACACCTCGTCTTGATGGAAGACACCAAAAACTGGTGCTTTGTTGCAAGGGTTCCCAAATATCCAGTGCCTGGGGTTGCTTTGAATTTGGCTTCAGCTTCAAACCAGCTTAGGTTCACATCTCATCCCCGGTAGGTCTGTCCCTGCTATGTTAAAGGGTGGGATCAGGGATCTGACCAAATGGACCCTCCTGGTTTACCACTGCCTGGCTGTAGAGCAAGCTGAGTTGTTCATCAGAAAAGCAGTTCCTTCGGAAAGACTTGCGTATGCAAAGCAGGAATGAATTTGGAGCCAAGTGTGTTCATGAAACTATTTATCTGATAGAGACACTAATTACAACCCAAAGAGGAACGTTGCGCTGATAATTATAATAAAGCAGCGCCCTTGCAGCCCATAAGGCATAGATCTTAGAGGCAGTTCAAACCCATCTCATTACCATCAAGCAATTCAGCAAATTCCCATGCTAGGACACTGTGTTGCAATGGAGGATGAGATAATTTTTGCCATGAAACAGTAGGAGACTGGATTGAAATACAACTGGGTGTCCATGCTGCTGGGAACCGGGGAGCACTGTTGTCCCCAGCATAATGCTTTGCCCATCCCTGGCAGGTACATCCGTGCGGACCATGTGCTGCGCACCAGCACCCTCAGCAGCGCCTGCGCTGAGCACCGTGACCAGCACGTGCTCTACTTGGAGCATGTCGTGGTGCGGCTTAGCATCTCGCACCCACGCCGAGGTGACCTCCAGATCAGCCTCATCTCTCCAGCGGGGACCAGGTCACAGCTCCTTGCCAGGAGGTAAGAGCAGCCAGAGCCAGCATGTGCCTAGGCTGGGCAGCATCCTCGTTTAGGGGGTTGCTGCAAGTTTGGTCGAGTTTTTTGGGAAGGTGCGGGACATGCTCAGGTCTCAGCTGCAGGAGGGTTCCATGCAAGGGTGGGTGCATGCAAGGATCCCTAAAGTCCTTAATTACCTATCTACATTTTCCAATTAAATAAGACATTCAAAGTCACACTTCTTGATGCACGGCATTACCGTTGCAGGGTGTTCGACCACTCCAACGAGGGGTTCAAGGGCTGGGAGTTCATGACCGTCCACTGCTGGGGGGAGCGGGCAGCAGGGGAGTGGACCCTGGAGATCCACGACACACCATCCCAAGTGCGCAACCCTGCAGTGCAAGGTAAGAGTCCCCCAGCACCCATGTCCCCAGTGCCTGCTGGTCCCCCTCGCCCCAAAAGCTCTTTGCAGGCTGCTTCACTTGGCCATAACTTTAGCTGTGAGTTTTACGGTCTTCAGCAAAATTGTATTGCCCAAATTTTTCAAAAATGGGAATAAAACTCAGCCCTGAGTGCAGGAGGCTGCTGGTCTGGCTGAGCCAGGAGCGGGTTTTCTCCCACCAGCAAACTAGTTGCAACCAAGAGCCAGGTTTCCAAAATTAAACCATAATGAGTCAAAACGAGGAAACCCAAGAGCTGTAATTGTTGTTTGTTTGTTTTGCTTCGCTTCTGGGACATCTGGCGCGTGGGCTGGTTGTGCAACAGCACAAGGGGACGATGCCCCTCCGGCTGCAGACGGACGGACATCCTCCCTGGGCTGCCACTGCACTGGTGGGGGGTGGCTGGGCTCAGCCTGGCCCCCTGCATGTCCCCAACCCCACTGTATTCCCCCCTCCCCGGCTTGGCCGCCTGCTGCCTGACCCCTTCCCGGCAAAGGAGCCGGGCTGGCGGGATCCAGCCCCACCGGGAAGGGGCAGCCGCCTTACCGGCTGGTGGCAGTGGGGCATGAAGCACCCTGCCTGGGGCTGGCGTGCATTGCGGGGGTGTTAAAATCCACACGCTCACTGATAGAAAGCCAGGAGTATATTAAAAACCTCTCCCACACAACTTTCTGGCGGGAGGTGCACGTGGGGGTTCATTGTGCAGAAAGTGTTTCTGTTTGCTGCCTTCACCCAAAATCTTTTGAACTTGGGGAGAAGCAGCAAAGCGCCCACGGAGCTGCTTTTCCCCCTGTATTTACGGTTTGCGGTGGGTGTTTCTGAACCCCTCACAGGCGTCAGGGCTTTACCTGGCTTTGCAAAATGAAATGAAAATGAGTGCATTAAGTCACCCTCTGCAAAGGGTCTGCACCATGTTTGAAGCAAAGAGGGCAAAGTGGGAGGAAAAAGAGGGACGATGTTCCCAGCCCGTGGCAGAAACAGGTATTAAATGTTAATTTAAGACCATTAAATTAAACCAATTAAATTGGTTAATTTAATACCAATTAAATACTATACGTGTCCTGTCACTGGCACTGCTGCATCCCCAGCATCAGTGCTATGCAACCCGGGCTTTCCTCACGCAGGACATTTTAGATTTACAGCAAATTTAATTCTTTTGGTGGAGGCACATGGCTGAGCTCTTCCCTGGCTGATGCTGCCCAAGCTTGCCCCTTCACAGGCTCCACACCGGCGCTGCTCGCTTGCAGCAGGTGGGTCCTCTTAGCCCTTTCAGAGAGCCAAGAGATTTGGGTGTTGGAAATTTTAAGCCCTTCCTGGAAATGCAGGGATTAGTAGTTAAAGCTGAGCATGCCACGGGTGTGAAGTGACTCGTGTTGATGGGGAATTGAAAGAAAAACAGTGCTGGAAAGAAGCAGCAGTGTTTTTTGGACCCCCTCCCCAAAGCAGTGTGGGTTGGGGAGGACCCCAGCATGGGTGTAAGGCCATGGGGGGTCCCCAGCCCCCCGGTGCAGCACAGGCTCTGGTGGCCTCCACAGCATTTCAGGGGACACCAGGCTCAGACCTCTGACATGTAGGATAGGTGGGTGGCTGGAACAACAGAAGCGAGAAATAATCCAGCGTGTGCTGGGCAGCTTTTATCAGACAGAAATAATCCTCCATTATGGAGCTTTTAAAGTTAATGGTTCTCTCCGCACGTTGAGCATGAAGGCTATGGTGATGCTGTGGTTCGTCAGACGAGTTATAGAATAAAAAAAACCCTTGTAGGTGCCTTAAATGGCTGCATTCATGCGGGCTGGGAGCTCAGAGGCTCATGAACATTTCTGGATGTTTGTTGTTTGCTTCTGCATTGCTGAGCCAGTGGTGAAGCCCTGATGGTCCGGTCCATCATCCTCCTGCTTCCCCCAAACCCAGGTCCCCTGGGGAGGAGTGGCATGGGGAGCGGGATCATGACATTGTGCCTGCCCCACAGGGAAGCTGAAGGAATGGAGCCTCCTCTTCTATGGGACGGCCGAGCACCCCTACACCGCGCTGGGCAGCCCCCAGTCCCGCGGGAGGACGCTGGAGGTGTCGGCATCAGAGATGGAGCCATCGAGAGCTGCTTTCCTGCAGAGCCACGTGGAGGTGGCAGAGGAGGAGGAGGAGTACACAGGTAAGCGCTAACCAGGCTGCTGTGTTGTCCCCCTCGAAGCATCTGGGAAAACGCAAACCCAGATAAACTGGGGGAACCACAAGGCCTGATCCTGCCTGGGGCCAAGGCGGGCTGGGAGGAGCAGTGCCTGTGGCCGGCATGGGGCAGTAGGATGGTGAAATTAGAAGGTAGCAAAACGCCCCATCCCAACACTCCCACCACAAATTGGTGGTGCAGCTGTCTGAGGAGTAAAAAAAGCTCCTCTGCCCATCTTCCGCCCCAGCACGGGCACGGGCGGGCGTCCCTGACGGTCCCCGAGGAGTGGGTCCGGCCCCTCTTTCAAAGCCGCTTCTGCACCAGGGTGTTCAGCCAGAGGATGGCCAGATAAGATTCACACTGGGGAGGATGAGCTGGAGGAGAGCCCAGAACCCAGAGCCATGCCGCTCCATAGGATAGATAAGATATATACGATCTATAAGATAATAGATATAGGATAAGATAGGTGGAGGGTCCCCAGCCCCTTCCCCGCATCCATCGGTCCAGGGCGGGTGTGCTCAGAGCACCCTGGCAGCGGGGTCTGGGGGATGCTCAGCCTCTCCCCTCGCTGAGCTGGTCTCTCCCTTCCCAGGTCTGTGCCACCCTGAGTGCGGTGACCAGGGCTGCGATGGCCCTAACGCCGACCAGTGCTTGAACTGCATCCACTACAGCCTGGGCAGCATGAAAACCGGCAGGTGAGGGGTGGTGGGGTGTCCCCACAGGGTCCCCGGGCGGTAGCAGCACCTTTCCCCAAGGCTCGCACCGCATCATGGGTGATAGATGTTTGCACAGAGAAAGAAGCGTATGAGAGATAAAATGGAGGGAGGAGGAGGTGTGGGGATCCCTGCCCTGGACTAGGGTATGGTGAGGTGGGGGACACAGAGCTGGAGACTCCTGATGGACCTTGGCCATATAATCATGCTGGGGAAGAAGCATTGGTTTCACTGGCTGGGGTCACCCTTCCCAAGGGACAGCTAGCTGAGGTGCCAAATCACTTCTGGAGTTGGGGTTTCCACTCCTCAATCTCTTGGGCTGGCACAGGGAAAGTTTACCCATAGTTGGGGTTGCTGGCCAAGAGAGTCCCTGGCTCTTTATTACAGAGCCACGATGTTCAAGACACCCTAAATCTTAAGAAGTAAATGCCACCAAGGCTAGGGGACAACCCGAACGCTGCCGGCAAGGGGACAGCAACGGGTGCCTGACTGCTGGGACGCAGCTGGCGTTGGCACCAAAGCCCGGGTGCTCTCGATTCCTTCCTCAGGATGTGCGTGAGCTCATGCCCTGCGGGGTTTTTCGGCGACAAAGGTGCCCGGAGGTGCCGCCGGTGCTACAAGGGCTGCGAGCGCTGCGTCGGGAGGGGACCTACCCAGTGCACAGCATGCAAGCGGAGCCTCTACCATCACCAGGAGATGAGCACCTGTGTGGTGCTGTGTCCACCTGGGTTTTACGCCGAGGAACGTAAGGATGCTTATCACTTGCAAGCTGTAGCATGAGGATATGCAGGGATTGCTTCTATTTTAAGTGCTATGGGTGGAGAAAACACCTTGATTTTTGAGTATTGGCTTTGAATTTCCCCCCTCAACCTGCTTTGCACAGTGAAGGGAGGAGGAAAACCTCTCGGTGTTCAGAGGGTGGTGCAAAGCTGAGGCGCTCAACTCAGCTCTTAATTAGAAGTCTGTAATTAATGATCCTAGCTGCCTGCAAAGCATATTTCTTCTTAGCAAGCAATGACAGATAAGGTCATCTGCAATAGCAGGCACTCATAGGGGTGGAGGACGTGCTTCTCTGCCCTGGGGAGCTGGCGCTGGGGTGCAGCGGGGCTTTGCAGCTCTGACTTGCTGCTTGCAAATCACTGTCCAGGTTTTATTCTCCCTGCCTCACTTTGTTTTTTGAAAGGTCAGAAACGCTGTCTGAAATGTCATCAAAGCTGTAAAAAATGTGTCGGTGAAGCAGACAAATGTACTGCATGCAAAGATGGATTCAGGTAAAACAACAGCACGGGAGGAGTTTATACCTGCAGCATTGGTACCTATGGTTTAAATTTGGGAAAACCAATGGGAAATTAGAAAGTCAATTAGTTAAAGACCTGAGATCCTGCTTCCATGGTATGACAGCTGTGGTGCAGAGTGCCGGAGGTCTGGGAATTTAAAGGTGGTGATTCGTGTCCCTTTCTTAGCTGAAAAGCACGACTGAAATTTAATTTGCTTTTCTCCAGCTCTTGCCAGGGTAAGTGCTGTGCTGCGGGCTCAGAAGTGCTCATCCAAATTTGGTGGCCTGCGACCAGAGCAGCTCCCAGCATCACAGCATCTCAAATGTGGGGAAAAAAGCAATGAAAACTTTTACACTGCACATTGCAAAGCGCACATTTCCTCCCAAGTCTCAGGTGGCTCTGTCAGAGACGTCCCAGCCAAACTGGGTGCTTGGTTTTGCTCACCTGGCAGAGCCAGTACCGGGCTAGGCTGCTCCAGGCGGGCTGAAAATGCTCCCTGCAAGTGCAGAAACTTTTCCTTCAGCTTCATCCACACAGGAAAATTTTATCTGATGTACCTGTTGAGTGGGGCTAGTATAAGATAGTGGTTTTCCAGCAATGTGGGTGCAGGCAGAGCAGCCCTGACCCTGTGAGGAGCACCAGGTGCCCTTGCTGCTGGCCCTGCAGCTCCTTTGGGATGCAGCGCCCGGCTGTGCTGATGAGCAGCGTCAGCACTGGGGAGAAGCTCTTCTCCATCCCAAAGTGCACGTGGAAGTATGATCCTGTAGCAGTTTGTATCATTCAGGGGCTGTAAGTGAGCCAGAGCCACGGTGTAGCAGCGGGGCTCTGTCAGACAAAGAAATTGCTGCTGCCAAAAGATTATCTACTCCCTCAGAAAAGCAAAAGTGGAGGCACTTGTCAGACATAATCCGCACAGCACTTGCTTTTTATTGTCCAATATCCTTTTAAGCCAGGACTTCAAATCGTCCCTGTGAAGCAGCACCGGCCCAGCCTCAGCACTGAACCAATTTCCTTTTATGCTGGGGAGCCTCCTGGTGCAAAAGGTCTTTGGGAGAGCCTGGCTGGCTGCCCATGGGAAAAAATAATTTATTTCCTCCTGGACACTTAATTCAGGAACCTGCAGCCATCCCATCCCTTTGGTCCAGGCAGGACTTAATTTCTCCTGAAGCACTGTTTGGCTTTCCAACACCTCCTGCACTGCAGGCTGTAGGCACTGGGGGATATGGAGATGGGGACAGGCTGGGTCGAGTTCCCAGAGCCGGTAGTTTTAGGTGCAAATGTCCTCTCTGCTTTCCTGGCAGCCTGGCAGGAGAGAGCTGTGTGCCGGAGTGCCAGCCCGCCATGTACCTCAGCCAGGAGCCCCGGCGGTGTGAGACCTGCCCCGCCGGCACAGGTACATCCTTCACCCCACAGCATCCCCATGCAAAACCCCAAAACCCTCATGCATCAAGAGCCGATGCCCACCGTACCCATCCCTAGCCAAGGCAGAGTGTGCCAGAGGGGAAGCAATCCCGGCTCTCCAGCACATCCTGCGAGGTGCCGGGAATATATTCATATTAGAAAGGTTTTTAGGGAGTTTTTACATTTTTATTAGAGCCATTCTTTATTTCCCAATCCCTCTGAAGCCAGGTGTTTTAGCTTAATAAGGTTGCAGGGGAGGCCGTAAAACCCTCTTGGAGTGATGGAAGATGGCTTTGCAGTGTATAAAAATGTCAGGCAGCCAAGGCGCGTTATCCCAGCTGCCCTGCGGGGCCAGGCTGGCCGCTGCTGGCTTCCCCCCACCGCCCGAAGTCACTTGGCGTTCCCTTCAAATCCTGCCTTTTTCACTTCTTGAAAGTCCAATCATTTTCCATTGTTAATGTTTGTGTCTGCCCTCGAAATCGTCATAGATCTGATGATAATATGATCTCTAGACAATTCATGTTCAGTGGCGTGAATCTCATCTATCATACATGGGCAATTTCCTAAGACTAAATCCAAAATATTTATTGATCTTGTTGGCAAGCGTGGAAGGGAATGGGCTCTTAATCCCTTAAGAAAATTACTTCCCTTCTAATTCTTATTCCAGTCAGTGTAAATGTACTTCACCACAATTATTTTTCAAGCCTTTTCTTGTCTCCTTTTCCTGCATAACCATTTCTCAAGCCTGGTGCGTGGAAGGCCTCTAATAATACCACCTCCATCACTGAGGTTTGCTGTCCAGCTGCAATGCACCGGCGTCAGAGTGGGGCCCTCTGCTTTCTCAGTGCCTCTCCCGAGCCCTTCCCTCCTCCAGCTACTCCGCAGCCCAATTTAGCATCTCTTTTTCCACATTTTACTCTGCGTAGGATGGGAAAACTAAACCTGTGCATGCTTGGGAGCAGTGGCTGATGCCCCGGAGGGGATTCTGATGTGCTGTCCCCTGCCGAGCCCCTATGGCCAGCTCTTGGCTCTGCAGAGGGGCAGGACACTGGCTCGTGGATGGGTTTTTTGAGATGGGAGCTGGGTTTTTTGGTGTAGGAGCCAAGCAACCATGCAGGACCCTGGTGGCACAACAAGCAGCTTGTTTAGTCCCAGGCACGAATGGGGCAGAGCCGAGCCAGTGCCCCCCATCTCATGCGAGGCTGTGGTCACGCTGGTGTGACGTGGCCCCTGTCTCCAAAACCACCCACGTCATCTACCCTCTCCCTTGTCCCCGCAGGGCCGGGCGAGGAGGACTGTGCACCCTGTGCTCCCGAGGCCTCTGCACCCCACTGGCGCTGTGTCCCCACCTGCCGCGAGGGCTTCTACCCTGCCGACAGCCACGGGCTGCCCAACAAAGTCTGCAAGAAGTACGTTGCCTCCCCAGTTGTGACTGGAGCAAAGCTGGGACTAATGGGGAGCACTGGCAGGGATGATAAAAAAAAAATAAATGCTGAAACAGCTCACAGCTGGAGCTGTTTACCAGGGAAATTAAAATAGGAATGAGGGAGCCAGGGTAGCCATGGGGCTGGACCTCACACACCCCTGCCCTATAGATTTAAGAGCAGCAAAGCTGCACGCTCCCCTGCCAGAGCCAGCCAGCCAAGATGTCTTAGGGCTACAGTGGAAGGGGCTCAGCCCTGGCCCTAGGCCCTTTGGAGGAGGTGTGGGAGGAACAGTAATGTTTAGGTAAATATTCTAGCTTTCAATCAAACCTGCTCTGTTCGCCCCTTGGCCATGTTGGAGGAGCGTTCGCCTGCTTCTTGGCCCAGCATGGGGGCTGCGTGCAGGAGATGGGGAGTTGCCGGGAGGCAGCAATTTGCTCCCACTCTCAGGCACTCTGCGCTTTAAGTGGGGAGTGGGAGTGGATTCAGCCTCGTTAAAGCGAGCATGAAAGGGAAGGATTAAAGGTGACTTGGGAATGCACAACACAGTCCCTGCCTGCCCAAGGTTTCACTCACCTGCATCTGCTCTCCAGCAGGGAGGAACAAGGGACAAGCATCCCTTCCCAGGGATTTTGGGTATGGCCTCCACAGGCCACTGTCCCCAGGCAGGATGCAGAGCTGTTGGGCTCTTTTCCCTGAGCAAACAGATGGGAGCAGCACAGCATCCGCTCACAACCCTTTTTCTAACTGGGATTGCTGGGAGGACAGGTGCATGTCCTGCTGAGCCTTCCTAGCAGGTGAGCGCTTTTGGGATGTCACTAGCTGTCACTGGGCATCGAGCTGGCACCACCGAGCCCATTTTTCCCAGGGCTTCCATAACTTTTCAAGCTTCAGATTCACCATTTTCCATATCCTCCAGTTCAGTCTGGATGTTGCAGTGCCGGCAGATATGTTTTCTGGCTGACAGCCCATTTTAGATGGCTGGGGTCGGGGTGTTGGTGCTGGTTCAGACCGCAGCAGGGTCTCTGTCCCCAGGTGTGATGACCACTGCTCAGCCTGCGAGGGCTCCAGTGGAAACTGCCTCAAGTGTAAAGAAGGTTTCAGCCTCCTTGGTGGCTCCTGTGTAACAAATGAAACCTGCACCAATGGTAAGTAGTTGTGGCAGAATTGCTGGCCTGTAGTTCTTCTCCGGTAGCAAAAATTAGGGTTTTTGGGGATTCCCTTCAGAGCAGAAAAGCTGAAAGCAGCTCCTGGGCTTGCTGGGGCATGGCTACAGTGAGCTGGGCTCCGGCTGTGGTGGGCAGGCAGGTTACCTGGCAGAGCTGCTGGATATCTGCCTGTTGCTCAAATGCATCCAAGCGTTTGTATTTTGTTATAGTTTAGTCTTGGGGCTAATTCTCCCACTCACTGCAAAGCTGCTTTATCCCTACTTTAAAACCATGTGAAAGATGCCCTTCAAAAGCGACTCCTTTTCAATTCTCTCTCCTCCAACACTGGAACGAATTGCACCGCCTGTTACGTGCGATGTTTGTTTATTTAAAATGTTAATCTGCTCTCATTTTCTCTTGTTCCTCGCCTCGGCCTCCCAGCTGACAAGACTTTCTGTGAGATGGTGAAATCAAACAAGCTCTGTGAAAAGAAGCTGTTTGTACAGTTCTGCTGTCAGACGTGTCTTATGGCCGGGTAAAGTTCAGCAGCTGCATCCATCCAGGACTTCCACCAACTGCCAGCCCAGTTTTGCCAAATGTTTAGGACAAAAGTTTATTTTTTCAGCTTTGGGAGAGTTTACATGGTGCTGTCAAGCATTTGCTTGTAAGTTTGATAGCTTTAATATCACTGTCAGCAGGTTTCTATAGCAATATGTTAAGCAGAGATTGGATCGTACCCTGAATGATCAAGTCCTGAAAGGCAGTGGACAAGCGGTGATATTAATACTCTCAAACACTCCTCGTGAGCAGGGACCGATGCATGATCCATGTACACACGCTTGGTTCTTTGCAGAAATCCTACTGATCTGCCTGGTCTGAGCGGCTGGCGGGAGCCCTCGCTGCAAAGGATGCAGGACTTCACACATCTGCGAAGAAAGAGCTGTTTCTGGCTCAATTGTTGGTACCTTTTTCTGCTAGGTGACGGCTGATATAAACCTGCATTGCAAATGGCCGGCGCTGTGCTCTGTACATATGTAAAACGATGAATTAGGTGGTTCCTGGAGCAGTGCCCTAAAGCCTGCTCTGGCACTCCTGTTCAGATTCGGTCGGTAGCTGTTTCACTCTGGCTGTGGCAATAACTGGAGATTTGAGGACCAAAGCGAGAGCTGATCCACGTGGCTCTGCAGGCGTGTAAGCCCAGTGAGTCCAGCAGGGCTTTGCCCTGCAGGTAAATGCAGCCAGGCAAAACCTGTGTGTCTACAAGGGAGTCCTAGGGGCTCGGGTGTTTGTCCGCACGGACCAGCCTGTGGGGTCACAGCCTTACCATGAAATGTATTTCCCTCCTGGAACTGCTAGTATGTTGCTGATTAATTCAGTTCTGGAATGAGCTAGATCCTTCCTCTAAACGAGATGGTGTCCCAGTTAATCTCTTCCAGCATTTTGCGTTACGATCCTTCCCCTGTTTCACTGGGTATACCCCTCTCTCTCTCACAAAATCTTCCTGTTCACGGCAGTGATTTTTCTTGGGCATCTGTTTCCAAAAAAGACGTTCCAGGGATCCGGCCAGGAAACTCTTGATTCTACAAAACCCTTCCCCGAAACAAACCTTTTCATGCTCTCTCTTAATAGTAAGTCACGTGGTGTTTATATAATTGTGTTTAAAATATCCTTCGCTATGTTGTTTTACAGATTTTAAAAAAATAACTTATACAATCCTTGTTTTTTCTCTGTGGACTATTTTTTATATGGGAGTGGGGAATCTTTTTGTGTCTTACGTCCTTCTCCTTTTCTCCTCTCTGACCTTGCAGACCCACTCTTTGCACCAGACATATGTAAACACTCTTTCCTACTCTGCATGTTCTGATTTTCATTGTTAACAGTTTTAATGAGTTAAACCTTTTGCCAATGAAATTCACAGTACAAATTGTCACCAGTTCCTCACGGAGCTGGGATAATCCCTGCTTGGTTTCGGTTGCAATGACACGCGCCCTGCCTGGGCTTGCCCGCTAGAGCTTACCTCAGCCAGGTGAAGAGGGGAGAGCCACACCGTCACCGGTCCTCACCTGCCTGGACCAAACCCAAGGAAAGATGGAGCTTTGGTGAACTGACCTTTAAGTTAATAAACTATTGATCTCCCCTGAAAAATGAATCTGTGCTTTTTCCAAATTCATACAGCCGCCATCCTGACCAGAGACAGGACAAGGCAGTGATGCACCACACGTCATTATTTTGCTGGACAAAGCAGCTGTCCTGGCCAGAGCACCTGCAGGAGAAACGGCTCAGGAACAGATGAACTGCATCTGCGAAAACCTCACTTTGTTCTCATAAAGGTCTTTTAGGTTCAGAGGAAACTCGTATGCTGAATACCTGCCCTGTGCCAGGCTGGGCTGGCATCTCTGGTGCACCCAGGGCCATCTGGCTGGGGTTTGGGGCTGCGCTCGGGCATGGCTGGGTGTATTCTCTGGTTGTGGGGGATCCCAGATGAGCTGGCAGGAGGGATTGCTCCCCTTTCCCACCCGTACAAGGAGCATCCTGCAACCCCCAGTGCCCCACCACAGTTCACAGCAGCTGGGAATCACTGGTCCACTTTCCCATTTCTGCTGGGTGGGGAAGGAGAGGAGCAGCTGGTGCATTGGGGAGCGGAGGGAGCTGTGGAACCTTTTGTTTGTCACATTGGTTTTGCAATGTTTAACCATGGGCCAGGTGCCCAGGGTAGTGCCTGGATATCAGGAACTGAGCTTTTTAAGTGTGAAAAAAAGAAAAGAACAGAGGCCTCCCATGAGGGAAGATGCTTTCTCAGAGCTGTGCTGCTGTGGGCTCCCGCATCTTACAGGTCTTCACATTTATCAGATGATAAATGTGAATTAATCAGATGATTTATCATGCACAGTGATTCATTCTGTTGCTCCAGGATTCCCCTTTCGGTCTTGGGCCAAACCAAAGGTCAGAACTGGGTGGGGTGAAATCCTCCTGGCTTCTGCCCCTTTGGTTGTAAAATAACAAACTTTCATTTCTGTTGCTGTGTCACGCAGTCAAAAATGGGGAGCTGTGAATAAGGAGTACTGCGTCAGCTCTGCCTTTCAGTTCTCTGGCTCACAGTGGCCTGCCTCTAAATACTGCTCACTGGTATATTTAGATGTACTGAAATGCTAAAAAAAAAGGAAAGATGTTTACCCTTACATCCTTGGCATAACTTAAAATACACACTGGGTGAAGCAATGTAATTTAAGATGACCAATCCCCAGCAGTCCCAGCTTTATCCTGCTTTCTGCTGCCCTCCAGCCTGCCAGGGAAAGAGAAACAAATTCTACATGTCAAGTTCATGCAACAACATCCGCTTCCAGTGTTTCCCAGGGCACTAACTCCTTCAGAAATCATTCTTGGAAAGTAATAAAATTCAGATAATTTATGCAGCTATTGCAATGCTTGCTTGGAGCTATTAAAGTCTCTCTGACACTGGTACATTCAGAGGATCAAAGTGGCTGTGTCTTCAAGATAAATGCATATTTAGGCAATTTATTAAAGCCCATTTCTCTATTGTCTCTTGGCACCAAAGCCAAATCTATAATAGCTGTTTTCTGGAAAATCTTCTTAGAGCAGCCTGACTCCTCGTTTTCTGTTTGGCTGTGAAGTTGCATCCACGGCCATCTGCCATTTTGTAGTTGGCAGGTGGGGAACACACATCTTAAAAATCATTGCTTTGACTTTCCATTACAAAGAAAGGGCTTTTAAGAGCTCATGTACAGCATCTGAGACCAAGAATCTGTCTGCTCTCAATTACAATTCTATTACGGCTGTAGAGCTGAGGCATACAGCTGTGTTGTGCTAAGGGAGAAAGGTCCATGTTTTATTTGGCCTTGTCAGAGATAGGACCTGCTTTCCAGGAGGCTGAAGAGGGTCTCCTTTTAATGACTGCCTGAGATGACTAAAGACTGTGTTGTCTTTACCACCGCATGATTTCTGAGTCACGTACAGCAGTGCTGCTAATTCTTCATTTTTGCTTATGACAGTGCGCTCTCTTTTTCTTGCTCTCTCCTAACTGCTTTTAAACAAATGCAGATGTTATAAAAAAAACTGGCTACGTGCTTTCGTATACAGCTTTGGTGAGGGTGGTTTTTTTAAGTAGGGAGCACAGGAGCTGCTTGACCCCAGCTGACACCTCCGCAGGGATCTCCAGCCAGAACAGAGCCAGCTCTGACGCTGTGGTCTTGGGGAACGAGCCAGGCATCACTCTCAGGGTGATGCTGCTAGATGCTCCCAAAAGAAAAGCATGAGCCATCACTGTGCAGTGCCAAACGTGGCTGCAGAATTTAACTTATTATCACATCCTTTGGGTTCACAGAAATGTCACAGCTCATGAAAAAATCCTTCCCTCGATAGCAGTGGATCCAGAAATCATTCTGCCTCATATTGCTCAGGGGGCCTTGAGGGCTGGGGAAGTATTTCTCCAGGGCTGCAGAAGCGGTGCTTGGTGACATTCAGCAGGATTTGGGACCTGGGGGTGGTAAACTGCTTCCCTTCGCATGCCACCTACAGTCTACATCATCCGCACTGTCGTTCCACCCCCTAAAAAGCCCTCCTGCTGCCAGGTGAGCCCTGTTAGTGTGGCCAAGCACCTCGGCCGCAGCAGCCCAGCACTGATGCCAGGCAGCACGCCAGCCTTGGACCTAGCAACCCGCTTTACATTGAAGTGGAGGTGCCTGGCCAGACACAGCAGTCTGAGCCATCTCAGCTCCCCCAGTGCTACCCCTGGCTCTTCCTTGCTGTTCTCCTAATTCCTAAAGCGGTTAAGAGGGGACGTAGTGACACTTGAAAGCGCGTTTTATCTTGCAGGCAAACGGTGAATATCACGCTGCAGCCTGTGCCATGTTCCCAGCCCATGATGGCTTCTGAGACCAGGAACGCACATGGAAGTGCCAGAGCAACTGTCTCAAATGCTGCAGGGGGAAGGTGTTTATGGGCAACCCTGTGTCCAGGAGCAAAGGCTGAGCTGCTGCTTGGATGGAGGAGAGAAAGCACCAAGAGCTGTAATTGTTGTGGGAAGCCGTTCTGGCTGCATAGCAGGAAGGGAGCAGCATGTGTTTGAACAAGCACAGTCCCACCGGCTAAGCGCACGAGAGCCAACTCTGTCCAAAGGAAAGCAGCTTGCTTGCTGCCAGTCATCTGCGTGAAGCAGATTCCCAGCCTGCTCTGCCTGGATTTCTCCAGACTTAGCCTGCGCTCGGCTGAGAGGGAACCTCTGGTGACATCTTTGTGCTGCTTTAGGGTACTAGTGACAGCAAAGCCAAGCCCCTACTTAGTTTGTTGGTCGATGTGCTCAGGCAGAGGGCTGGGTGCCGGCCCCTGCCCGGCTGTGGGCTGCAGGGAGGCCTGGGGTGGCCAAGGGCAGCGCATCGCCCCAGGGCAGGGGGGGAGCGTGGAGGAACCTCACCTCAGCAAGGAGAGCTTGTGCAGCCAGCAGACTCCCAGGAGGGATGGCCGCCCTCCTCCCCGGTACTGCCGCAGTCAGACCAGTCGGCTCTGGGGGACTGGGGTGCCGGGGAGGCACCCCGGGGCCGGTTTTGCTAAGGGCAGAGGCGTTCGCAGGACACCGGGTCCCTCTGCCGACGAGCTGCCGCAGCGCTGCCACTGCCGTTGCCGGAGGATGGCTGCACGGCCCCGGCCCCGGCCCCGGCCCCGGCCCTCCCTGCAGCCGTGAGGTTTCAACCGCACGGAAAATTACCGTGAAAAGAGCTCGAAGGGGGTGAGATTGAGGAGGGGACCGAGGGCGGAGGAGAACGGCCTGGCTGGGGCGGGGAGCTGCAGGATCGCCCCTGCTCCCCGTCAGGGCGCAGCGCCCTCGGAACCCTCCGACTGGGCCTGCCGGCACCGGGCTGCCGGGGCAGGTGGGGCAGGGGGGGGGGGCGAGGGCGCCCGGCCCGGGGCGGGGGGAGGCCGCCGCTGCCGCCCCGCTCCCCTCAGCCCGCGGAGGAGGCGGGGAGGAGAGGGCGGGCCGCGGGGCGGTGCCTGCCTCTCGCTGCCTCGGCGCTCGGCTGATCGGCCTGGCGCGG
>NW_010972775.1:20539749-20545686 GCF_000737465.1 Haliaeetus leucocephalus | reverse complement strand
CGGGGGAGTGGGGGCAGGCGGTGCGGCCTGTGCCGGGAAGGGGCCTGCGGGGGGGCTGAGGCCTCTGGGGCCCGTGATGGGACCCGGGGCTTGCAACGGGAGGAGGGGCTGCCCCAGGACGGGGGAAGCCGGGGGGAGGTTGCTGGAGGGACCTGCAATGGCCGGGGGGGGCTTGGGGGTTGTTAAAGAGGCTCCAGTGGCAGGGGAATGGGGGGGGAGGTGGAAGGGGAATTTGGGGGAGATGTAGGAGGAGCCTGCAGTGGTGGGGTGGGGCACACGAGGGATGTTCCAGAAAGGCGGGTTTGGGCTGAGGGGGACACATAGAGGGAGGGACCTGAGGTGTTTGCTGAGAGGGGGGAAGAGGGATGCTTTGAAAAGGCTGCCGGGGCGGTTGGCTTTGAGAGGGAGAGTTTGGCCTGTGAGCAATGTGGAGCAGAGTCGTTCTGGAGGTGTTTTGAGTGAGGCTGTCTGCATTCTCAGTCCATCCAGATAGTCCCCCTATGCACTCTGTCTCTTGCTTTGTGCTGCTCTGCTGTAGGCACCATCTGATTCCTGTCTTGCACTCTCTCCCCAGGCTATAAGATCCCTGTTATTGAGAACTTGGGTGCCACTCTGGACCAATTTGATGCAATTGATTTCTCCGACAATGAGATCCGTAAACTGGATGGATTCCCTCTATTGAGAAGGCTGAAAACTCTTCTGATGAATAACAATAGGATTTGGTAAGTGGCTGTATTTTGGCTAGATGGGGCCCTTGCATGGAGGAAAGTGTTCTTGGGAGAGAAGTGTGCGTGCAACTTGCAGTGCTGGGTAGGTGTAGAAGTGTTTGGTTTATGAAAAAAAAAAAAATCAGCACTGAGCACTGTATAGGTCCTCTTTGAGTTTCCTGCCTTGTTCGGCACAAAAGTCAGCCTTTGTTTTTCAGACAGGACAATGAGATGCAAAGTTTGGAATTTGGCCAGAACTTTGGATTTCAGTAATCATTCCCATAAAGACAAGAAAACTGGGATATCTGAAAGTGAATGAACATAAATCTTGTATTGCACCTAATAATCTTACAGCGATGGCTGGCATTTATTGCCAGCTTTATTAGGAAAAGTATTGTAATGGATGCTAACCCAAACTTCTGACAGTGTCAGACTGGGTTATTTTACAGGGGGATCCTCTATGTTACCGTATTTCTGCATGTCTTTTCACCGTTGGTAATTTCTGGCCTAAGTTAAACCTTTGGGTTTTGTTCTTCTTTAGTCGGATTGGTGAAAGCCTTGAACAGGCTCTGCCCAGCCTGACGGAGCTCATTCTTACCAACAACAACATTGCTGAATTGGTAAGCTATCAATGCAGGATAAATCTAAACAAGCTTAAATTTTGTGTTTGTCATCTTTCTAATTAACCTTTTTCCTGAGAGTAGTGTCATATGCTTTTGGTAATAGTTCATTCTTTTTCTTTAGAGTATTATCTTATGGTTTAGGTAGTAGTTAATGGTGTACATATTTTAATGAACATGATTTGCAGCATGCAGTGGAACAGCAGTCACAAAGTCTTAGTAGGTTTCCTGTTAAACTAATTGCAGTAGTTCTAATTAGTACCAGTTAGTAATTCTAATTGGTCTCTAAAATAGATATGAGTTCAGGAACTTTGTTTTCAAATGTTTGATTTTCACTAAATGGACTTAGGATTTCTTACTGTGTTCCCATTACGTAGGGTGAACTGGATCCGTTATCAACTATTAAATCATTGACTTACCTGAGGTATGTAATCATGAAGAGAAAAGCTACTCTTTCTCTGCTGGCCTGGCTCTTTGCTTTGATCTGGAATGCTCTCCTTTTTATCAGCTGTGACAGATTCTTTATGTCTAAAAATTGAATCGATAAACAATGTTTCCACTACACTTCAGAAATACCTGGTATTTAAGGGGTGAGGCTTTATATTACTGACAGACAGACCAATGAGATGTAAAATCTCTATAAACCAATACGCAAGCATTGAAGTAACCTTAAGCTTTAAAAACCTAGAACCCAAAGGTTTAAACTGTTGTTACAAAATACTTTAAAATACACGTAAACAATAACTTTTCAGTAATGTTACATTCCATGTGAGGGACAAAAAAAGAAAAGCAATTTGTCCTGTGATTTTTCAGTTGATCAGAGTCCAGGTAGGAAATGTGAAGGTTTAGTTATTTGTTGGGTTTTTTTAAAATATTTTGATGTTATTCTTTATGTTCTTCTTCAGTAAAATCTACTTAACTGATAAAATAAAGTGCAAGTTTTTACTATAATTTTCAAAATACGAAAGAACACTGTCACTAGGCTTATTTAATGGTCTTTCTGTTATAGCAGGAGGTACAGGAATGCATTTTTAAAATATATTTCAAGTGCGCAGAACCTCTTTATAACCTTTATTTACTTTGTAGCATTTTAAGGAATCCTGTAACAAATAAGAAGCATTACAGATTGTATGTAATCCACAAAGTTCCCCAGGTCAGAGTGCTGGATTTTCAAAAAGTGAAACTCAAAGTAAGTCTACTTTCTTTTGATTCAGCACAAGATGAATACCTTTTTTTTTCTTGTTACATTCTTGAAAATTCAGTGGTAACAGTGAGCTTTTTGCCGTAGTTGTGAATTTTATTGAAACTATATATCATAAGTGGCTCTAAAACATGCTGTTTGTTTTCTTTCATGGTTTCATTCTGTTAAGGATATAGTCTGTTTAATTACATTTAATTAAGTTTTACTACCTTTGCTTGTTTAGTCTGATTTTTTTCTGGCCCTCTGGTGTTGGTAGAAAGACAGACCTCTAGAGAAAGGAATGAGCAATCGCAACAGAGCCCTCTGCTTTCAGTGAAGATGAGTGTGGGAAAGAGTTCTTACTTTTAAGAGCACTAGGTTGATACGCCTTGAGTCTGAGCCTTTGGGCAATGTTTATGTGCTTGTTCTTACATCTGGTCTCCACATACCAATGTTCACTGATGAAGATGAGCCAAAGCATCTTTCTTTGCAAAGACAGAAGCTTTGCAAAATGCAATGTTCTTAAATTAACTTTGTGTGTGTGGTATCGCTGTAGGAGCGACAGGAGGCAGAGAAAATGTTCAAGGGCAAACGGGGTGCACAGCTTGCAAAGGATATTGCCAGGAGATCAAAAACGTAAGATAAAAAAAACAAATTTACACTGGCATTCTCCTTCAGAAACACCACTTTCTTTGTGTGCGGTATTAGGCAGCAAACTGAAATAGCTACTGGCAGGATGCCTTGAAAGATTTGGTAGCCAGAAGTACCTTGTCCAAGCATCCCTATTTTTGGATGGTGGTGAATACATCTCAGAAATATTTTTGAAAGAGATATTGGGTCAGGGTGGATTGATTTAAGTCAGCAAGCAGGAAACCTTAATTTGACTTTTTTCTTTTTGTTATTTAACTGTAGAGAGGTGGCCATTGTTTATTTTGGGTTGGTTGTGGAGTTTTTTTCCCCCTAGATGATTGGTAACTAAAATTTTTTGTTTTGCCAGGACATACAAACTGTAAAATCTGATGTAGTTAGGAGGATAAATGCAGATGAAAATCTTTAGTTAAGCTATTACAAATATATGTTTATTTAGTTTAATTCTTAAGTGGTGCATCATATGTTTTGTTTAATCTTTCATCAGCCCGTTTGGAAGTCAGAATTCGGATCATGTATAGCAACAGCATTTCCAAATTCATAGTTAAATTAAAAAAACCCTTGAAGGTATTTAGCATTTAAAACTGTAACAGATGGACTCTAGCTCTAGTTTATGAGTGGAAAGGAGTTCAAGTCTGTGATAGTTTTTAGAACAAGTAGGTGATTGAACTAAATAGCTCAATAAACAGATATGAAGAAAATCTTTCTATAGCTGCAGAAGAGGTTGCAGTACTCTGATGCTGGGTCAGCACTTCAGGAAATTCTTTCCAGTTGATTACATCCATTTTCACAGACTACAGATTTTTCTTTTTTTTTTTTTTTTTTTTTTTTTTTTAAAAAGCAGCAGCTAACCTTTTTCTTTTGAGTGTTAAGATTACGTCCGGTCTAGTGTAGGCTTTAATATAGGCTGTTGTAATATCATACTAGACATACAAGAACAGGAAACCCTATTTCAGTTACTCTGTATTTATCCACCCTGCTTTTGTAGTGGCAACAGCCCACCTTGAGTGTTCAACAACATCCAAATTGAACAGCTTTTGTCAATGGCTTAATTTATAAAGTTAAGGTCTGCCTCTCTTTATGAGCAGATGAAAAGGGGGGCGGGAAATGGGACAGCAAGGACAAGTTGCTGGTGTTTCTGAAGGAGGTAATTCTTCACTGTATCAGTTTGTTAACAAAGATAAGATACTACACTTGATTGAATGAAATGCTTCCAAACCTAGTTTGGAAGTTAGAGAAGCACATACTCTTCAAAGGGTGTAATGGGCCTTTATTTTTCCTTTGAAGCTTCAATCCAGGTGCTGGTCTGCCAACTGACAAAAAGAAAGCTGGGCCCTCCCCAGGGGATGTTGAGGCAATTAAGGTAAATATGTCAGGATAGCACGTGCAGGCAAAACTGGAGGAGAAAAACGGTCATGGATCCAAACTGAACAAATGTTTGCTTCCTCCTGGCTACTGCTGACTCTGTTCAGACGAATAGAGCGGTGTGTCCTAACTTTGGTTTAGGTGCTTTTTCTATCATTTTTCTTCTGTTATGACTTATCTGGTTTTTGAGAGTTTAAATGTAACGTTGGTCTTAGCTTAAGAATTCTCCCAGGATACAGCAGCTTGTTTAATAGGGGGGGGAGCGGGAAAGAGTGAGATTGTGCTTTGTCCTTTGTAGAATTTTGTAGAACTTTCTATAGAAGCTTAGCGTCACTTGACTGGAAAAAATCTTGTTCTTATGTTCATTCTAAACAGACTGACATACTGTATGTGAAGATTCATTGTATTCTTTTGTCTGTTTTTTAGACTGCTATAGCAAATGCCACGACTTTGGCTGAAGTGGAGCGACTGAAAGGCTTACTACAGGCTGGTCAGATTCCTGGCAGAGAACGAAAATCAGGTCACTCTATACTTATATTATGTTCATTTCCCAGATAGAATCTACCTCTCTTTATTGCTTCCTGAGGTTTTATGCGATCTCAGGGAGTTACATTGGAAGGACCAAGGAGTTAGGGAGTTGAAAAAACTTTATAATGAGTGTAACTTTATCATCAGAATGACTGTGGACCATATCCATAAGGCTCTGTGACTGGAGTATTATCTGCCTGGCCTCTAGTGTGCAGTTCAGGGGTGTTACCTGGACTCCCTTGAGAGCAAGGTGCCAAACGTCAGCCCCAAGTGCTTCACTGTATTGGCTAACTCCTGAACAGTTCATGCCAGTTATCTTATAAAAAAAAAAAAAAAAAAAGAGATTAATTACAAAGTATATCTGGACTCTGTTGTTCTGGGCGTTAGTGCCTCCGGGGGCGGTACAGAAGTGTGTCTCCGAGAGGTCTCTGCATGGACAAATCTTAACTGCAGGCTGGCAGTATTGCCTGTTTTCTGTACATTAGCGCTAGGCAGATTTTTCTTTCTGTAGTGTTTTTTAAGAGTTCATGTTACTACTGCCGCTCTTCAGAGGGGTGAAGATGAATGCGTTCTGTGCAGGAAAGAAAACATGACGTTTTGCCATAACTGCCCCTAAAACTCTTGACGTGTCCTTTCAGGCCCCTCGGAGGACGCTGAAGAAGAAATGGAAGAAGACACGGTTCCCAACGGATCTTAGGCGCAGGCCCTGCCCGAGCTCCATCGCGTCTCCCCACCAGCCCCCTCCTGCCGACCCGCTCTTCTCCCTCCAGCGGGGCTCAGCCCCCCCCGCCCCCCGTACCCTCTCCTCGCTCATTTCGGCGTTCAATAAACGAACGTTTCCTTTTTCTCCCCTTGGTGCGGCGTCCCCTGCCCCGGCCGAGCGCCGGGC
>NW_010972775.1:20539478-20539739 GCF_000737465.1 Haliaeetus leucocephalus | reverse complement strand
GGGGGGGGAGCTTTTCCTCCACACCCTGATTGGCTCTCTTGCGCCCTTCCCCTCTCCTCTCGTTGGCCGGCATAGCCAGCGTGACCCCGCCGCCTTTACTCTGCCACCTTCCCACTGGCCCGGGAGGGGAAGCCTCGCATCGTGGTTGGTTCTCTGGCTCCGAGGGGGCGGAGGACGAGGAGGGCGGTGATTGGCACAGCCGGCGGGCGCGAGGGGCGGCTCCCGGACGTGAGGCGGCGTCGGCGGCGTCGGGCGATGGAG
>NW_010972775.1:20523729-20539354 GCF_000737465.1 Haliaeetus leucocephalus | reverse complement strand
GAGGCGAGGGCGGGGGTGGCGGGGCTGAGGGGAGCCCGGCGGCCTCGCCTGCCCGCTGAGAGGAGCCGGGTCCCGCCCGGGCGTCCTCCCGCTTTCTCGCCTCCTGGCTGGGTGGGCTCCTTCCCCCCTCCCCCCCTCCCTCCCCCGCAGCCTGCTCTCACCTACGGCTTGTCCCCGTCCCAGCGGGCTCCCTGCTGTCCAGCTATGGCTGGTACATCCTCTTGGCCGCCGTCGCCATCTATCTCCTCATCCAGAAGATATCGCAGAGCCTGGCGGCCAGGCCGAGCAGCCAGCCGGGAGCAGCTGACGCAGCTGTGGGTGAGTAAATCTTTGCTGGCTCTAGAGCTGCGTAGGGTGGTGCTTGTGTCCCTTCTAGGTTCCTGCTAGCAGTCGCG
Organism: Haliaeetus leucocephalus; assembly: GCF_000737465.1. Lineage (NCBI taxonomy): Eukaryota > Metazoa > Chordata > Aves > Accipitriformes > Accipitridae > Haliaeetus > Haliaeetus leucocephalus. Next base: position 20,538,959 of record NW_010972775.1, on the reverse strand, counting down.
ATGGGGCGTCCGACAGCTGCTCAGATCCACACACAGAGAGTATTTATTAACAGCCAAAAAGAGATCAGTTCCGATGGGCTTTAACAGTAAGCGATGCTCAGGATAACTGTTTGGGCCCGCGAAAGCGTACAGATTGTGTTACTGGAGAGATTGCTGGGGAAAGGTTGGGCCGAGAGAAGTGTTTTGAAAAGGTTGTCGAGGAAGGCTGTGTCCCAGAGCAACGTGGTTGGGCACGAAGGAGCGGGGTGTTCCAGAACAAGGGAATAGCGGTGCAGGAGCTGAGGGAAAGGTGGTTAAAATTAGCTGTGGTCAGTTATCAAATAACTTTTAGACTTACCAAAACCCAAAACATCCAAATCTAAATATTGGGGGAAAATCTTTTGATCAATATTAATTTTTTATTAACATTCATCATCTCTCTCTCTCCTTCCAGTTATTCCTTCACAGTTCCTACTCTGGTAGAATTGTGTACATTTGGGGTGTAACTGCCTCTCGTCTGTGTTATCTAATCAAGTGTGGCATACGTTGTAAACCTTACAGTCACAATCCTGCCTCATTTAGAGACTTGCTGCTGTAAAGCACAGGCTGTGCTTGTGGATCTGCCAAAACAGTAACTGCTTGGCACTGATTCCTTTGGCATGTTGGCATGGCAGTACATGGGGCCCCAGAAAATATTACTTGCGTGCCCTTATCCTACCGGTGTTCTTTTGTAATGCTAATTAAATCTTGATTTTAATTGCCAAAACTGCCTATAAAATGAAATTACTGAATGTACTGAAATTTTTTTTACATATTCATCACTGGATCATAGCAAACATAAGGAGACAAACAAATGTGAAGATACTTCAGCTACTGGAAAAAAGAGAGCAATATTTGCCTTTGTTTGGGAATCATTTTTCTTTTGACTTCTAAAGGCCAGTCATGAAGAGGAGTGGTGACTCAGTGTAGATTTTCTGAGACTGCCAGTTTTCTCTTGAGATATGTGTGATATTTGTAAGTAATTTCTCTGCTGATGGAGCATGTTAAATCTGTGGCTTTGCTGCCATAATGAAACAAGCAGGACCAATTGCCAGAAGGAGTAGGAGTGAATGTGGGCTGGTTGCTTCATGCTTCTGCGTAAAAGAAGTTCTCTGGGTAAAAATGGAATCCCTGCAAAGAATGGGTGATATTTCTGAAATTATTTGTATTGAACAAATCCTTCAGAAACAGAAGCAAATGTCCTAGACATGTGAATTTTAACTTTTTGTGGGTCTGTTGCATCGGTGTCCTTATTCCTTAAAATCCCATTAAAGTAATTGCTCTAAAAATATTAAAATATTAAGAAATTTCAATCAGCATATAAATTACTGTAAAAGATTAGCTGGAAACTGAACTTGAGCTGTAATTTTCTGCAAAACAGCTGCAGGGAGAGATGCAAGCCTTTTCTTATTACAATTCTTTGAGGAGACCATCTAGAATTTATTTTGAATACCTTTGCAAACTCTTTCCCAATTTCCTAGAACCTGACATGGTGGTAAGAAGGCAGGAAGCTTTGGCAGCAGCTCGCCTCAGAATGCAAGAGGAGTTGAATGCACAAGCAGAAAGATACAAAGAAAAACAAAGACAGGTAATCAGAGAGCATTTCTTTCTTTAACTCATAAATTTGTCATGGAGTACTTTGCTGCTTTTACAGAAAGGTTTATTCCATGCTAGATGCCAGAAGGATAGGAGACTCGCTCTCTCTGCTAGAATGTGGGTGGTGGGCTTTTCCCCCCCTCCTTTATGTGGACCACTTCTGAAATGGTTTGATCCACGGAGCAATAATGGACAGTAGGTATCATGATGGACCTCCAGTGATGCAAGCATATACTTATATGCTTGCTGTGTGGACCTGATGTCTTGATGCTCTTCATTGATTAGAACGATTGATATGCGTAGTATTCTGCTCCTTCCTGAAGTAAGTAATTTCTGTGGCACTTGCTTCTCTGCAAGTAACTGTGTGCGTGGGACACTGTGGGCCTTTTTTCTTTTTTCTTTACAGGTAAAACTGTACCTGCAGAAACTTAGTTATATGCACAATGAATGGCTGGAGGGGATTTACTGGCATTTAGATTAACTGTACTACTGCATATGTGTATTTTCTGTTCTTAAGGGCAAATATAAGTTCTTAGAAATGTAGCTTAGCATTGCTGTAATTTGATGGTTTGAACTACAGCTTGAGGTAATGAGGAATAGCATATTGCTATGTGCGGCAGCGTAGAAAAGTGGATGTGACCAGCATAGCAATAATATTGCTCATTTATCCCAGCTCTCCTTCTATTTTTACTTTTGCAGTCAGATACATTCAGACCTCAGTATAGAAAAGTTGTATTGTGGAAGAAAATACCCACTATGTAGGAAGTCTAGGTCTAGTGTGCTTGGACTCGGGGAGCTTTGCTTTCTTTGACTGGGTGGAGTAGCTACCTTGTTTCCTTTCTATTTGTTGAGAAGGTGGCAGTCTGTCTTAACCACTAATTTATTTGGTTTTGTGGATAAATTGCTTTAGAAGAGAGCTGGGAGACTGTTGATAATGTATAATGGGATGTAAATATGTAGCTGGCTGCCTTGTTCATTTGAAAAACACATTTTCTTCTGCGGAACCCTATGTTGTGCATTAAATTACTGTCACGTGCAATATTCTTTACTTAGTACTTTTTATAAACTCAGGATTTAAGCTTACCACTTGGTTCTGTTTTACTTTCAAAATGTTTTAAAGCACCAAGTGGTCAAAAGAAGCTGCAGAGTCTGTGTATATTGGGGAGGGGTGGTTGTTCTGTGGTTGGGAAGACGGTGTTTAAAAAAGTAAATGCTTCTATAAGCTTGGAGATACTGCATCAGATAAAGATAGATCCCTTGGTTTTTGATGAGTCTGCTGTAGCTATTTATGTAGCAGTGGCAATTCTGTTAGTTCTGAAATCTTAGTCTTGCATATCCTGGTTTTGTTTCTTAGCTTGAAGAAGAGAAACGAAGGCAGAAGATAGCAATGTGGGAAAGTATGCAAGAAGGAAAAAGCTATAAAGGAAACCTGAAACTGAATCAGGTAACAACTGTGTTAATCGGGTGACAATTATGTTTATGTGATTAGGTTAGCTGAAATTCATATTGATTAAATTCTGAGTAACTTTTGCTTTTGTGAACAGCAAGAAGTAGAATCTGGTGCCTCCACCTCATCAGCAGTCCCGAAATCTAAACCAAACAAAAAGCCCTTGCGAGGAGGTGGTAAGTATGAAATCCTTAAGATATCCTGAGCTTGAAACAGAGCATTTATCCAGCTGCGTACATAGTCATTGCACATATTTTTTCTCTTCAAGGAGGAAACAAAACATGCCTTACAAACGTGCTCTTTGCTTCTGAGCAGCATGGCCTGCTTTGCACTTTGTGCAAAACCTAGCAGGAAGATTCTATGGTGCTTTTCCCTGGGGAAACAGTGTTTCAGTTTTCATGTAAATGTTTTTGCTATAATTTACTGAGATTTTTGTGACTTAAAATTATAGATTCTTACAATATTTCTGGGATCCCTCCCCCATTACTCTAAAAGTCCTATAATTTAATATCTGGTCTGTCTTTCAACCACCTGTAGTACTAAGTAAATGCAGGAAGAGGTATTTTACTTTGTATTATATAGATTCAGGCAGATGAAAGACTTCATTACACAAATTGTGACCTTATTTATCAGTTATGACAGTAATGACCTATTGAATATATAAATCCTGCAGATGTATAAACTGTTACCAACTCTCACAAACCGCCAGAGGGTCTTATTGTTAAACTCACTGTCAACTGCTGAAGTCATCTTGATGGATGAACTGCTTTCTATGGCCTTACATAGCCCACATTAGGATCGCTGCCATATATTGGCCATACAGCTAGTCTCCTAGCTAGTCAAACAGCCCGTGCCATGCCTGCAAGTGGTGTTTGGGTATAATATTTTAATGACAGTTTTCCGTATTGGAGGGGATCATCTAGACAGCCTCAATTGTATCAGACTAAAAGGGAAACCCCCTTAGGGTGTAGTGCTGAGTAAGTCACTTGATTAAATGTATGAAACCTGAAGATTCTTGATTAAACATATTAAACCTCAATAATAGTTCAGTGCTGAAATTTCTGCTTTGAATATTTTTACTGACAGCTGTTGACAACTTCTGAAAGAACTGACCGATTGATTCAGCTTATGTTGTTTAATATGAGTGCAGTCTAACATCTGATACTGTCAAATATCTTTTATAGCTCTTGCATATTTACCACTGTGGGGGATGAGTAATGCATGGGTAATAGCTGTGCTAAGAACGAGGATCAGGGCAGCTAGGTTGAGGCACCCTTCCAGCTGCTACCTGTCCTAATTTCATCCTGAGCAAAATCTTTGCTTAAGTAACAGATTATAGAATTACAGGTCTCTGATCTTCTCATGAGGTAGATCAGCACAAAGTGAAAGAACCATCTGCACTGTTCAGCTGCTGAATTAAGCTAGAAAGCAGAACTTGGCTAGTCTGAGAAAAACTTCAAAGATGGAGGTGATGCTTGAAGTTTCAGTGGAACAGGTTGCTTTGAAACCTGCTTGGTTAGCAACGCTACTAGGTTTTCGGTTGTCTTTTTCTTTGCGGTGTACAGAACAAATTGAGGACCTTTGCCAAGTTGTATCTTCCTGAGTAGATAGTTGTAAAATGAAGTTGCCTATAGGGGGCAAAGGGGAGGTCCAACTAAAGTATCTGTTTGCCTTACTGCATATACTTGCCTTTTCAAGTTCTTTAAAAAAAAAAAAATCTTACAGTAGTAATGGATTGTTCTACCTTTTGACCTTCAGAGTATTCCTTCCTTGTAGGACTGGAATAAAAGATTATTTTAAGGCCCTAACTATTGGGGCTCTTGGAGAACAGATACACTCTTACAGAGTTTACTGTAAGTTACTGTTGCTGCTCTGTTTACTCTGCAGAGCAGCATTAAAGTTTTAGTGCAGACTTAGAGAAATTAAATGGTAATTAACTTCAATTTAATTTGATCCGAATTGATCAAATTAAAACATGAGTGTTTTCCAATGGCTTATACTGTTAGTACTTAGAAAAATAAACCATCTCAAGTCTGGATACTTTCTCTGCTTTTATCATCCTTAAAATGCTGCCTATGTAGTAAGTATGAATGAGGTGCAAGTAATTGTGAGGTTTAATTTTTGTGTTCCTTGTGTGTCGGTGGAGGCCTGTTGAGAACGAATATTAATACAACGGATTTCTCCTCTGTACTTCTAGGCTATAACCCCCTGTCTGGAGAAGGAGGCGGAACTTGTTCCTGGAGACCAGGCCGGAGAGGCCCATCAGCAGGTGGATGAGGCTAACCTCCCTAGTGTCTCATGTCACTAGCAGGCTTGATCTTACCCACTGTCTAACTGCCTACGGTTTGCATGTCACAGTGACTCCTTTGGGATTGGGTTTAGTGCAGGTGTTAACTTTGAAAACAGATTGACACCATTTCCAAATAGTAACGCAGAAGCTGATACTACACAAGAAAAATACCTGATCCTCTTAGAGAGGATGAAGAAAGAAACAATTTCAGTGTAATCAGTTAATTAAAACTCTTCTGTAGAGAGGAAGCATAGTCTCTAGCCAAGGTGAATCACCTGGGATTGTGAGATCTGGGTTTTATGGCTGGCTATTCAAAAGACTGGCCTCAGGCAAATTTAATTATCTACGCTTGGTTTACCTCTGTAAAATGAGGGTATTTACCATCCTTAGACAAGTGTTACCAGATTTACTGTGTTTGGCTGGAAGGTACTTTAGAGGGGAAGAATATTATCATCATCAGATACCTTGAATTTTAGGAGGAGGGACTTTCAGAAAAAATGGGTGAACTGACAAACACCACAGATTTGCACCAAAGGCCGGTTATTGCAGAAGAGTCTCTGTGACAAGCTACCTTGAATGATGTTTTCCTTATAAATGGTGAACAAACCAGTGAGGATTACTGATGCTAGACAGCAGATGGGGGGTTTCTTGCTATTCTTTTTTTTTTTTTTTTTAATTTCAACTGCTTTGTAAAAACAAAATACTATTAATATTAAATATAATTGCAAACAAATCATAAATCTATTTACAATTGTGGTTTTCTACAGCATCTTTTTATACAGAAGGCATATGTTCTAGTGCAATAAATGTGTATAAAGCAAGATGAGAGATCAAATGAAATTATTTTCATTTGACTACTTCCATAAACAAAAGGGTTTTTCAGCTGTTCTTTTTGGCTTTTACGAGTTTTGTTTTATTTGGGAATTCTGTTTTCCACATCATGGTTTTAGAAGAATCACCTTCAGGTTAAGACCAAATCAAGTTTTCCCAGGTTTAAAAAGCAAAACTCCCCATTCTCTTCCCTCCCCCAGTAAGCAATTCTGAAGTTGGATAGACTGCATTACTGGTTGTTAAGCACTCCGGCTGTACTTGAATCTAAATCAAGAAAAAAGGTAACAAAGGCCTTTGCTCTAATAGAGCAGAACGGGTTTCTTTACAAATTACTGTGGACAAATACGGTTTGAGGAGGAGGGGATTCATAGGCGCGGTCAGCTCTAACACTGCAAGGTATTCAAAGGGAAAAGAGAAGCCACAAACTATGCTGAGATCTGTGTGTTGTGGGCAGCAGGACTGTGTATAGCTTTACCAATGCAGTGTTAGGGCTATGCCTCGGGGACATTAAGAACTTTGTACTGCCTTCTGTTCTGAACGTGACTCAGGGTGGGAACCGATAGCCTGGCTGCACGCTGCACAGCTGCCCTGCATAGCCCAGCTAGATGCTGAGGTGCGTTCTTGCTCTGCTGCCAGCTTGTGCAGCATAAAAGCTGAGCGTGGTCTGTGCTGAAAAGCGCCTCTGGCTAGCAAATGTATAAAATTTGCAAGTGAGGGACTGTAAGGAGTAAGGAACTGAAGTGTGTGCGGTCTTCATCCTTCTGGTGTTATATCCAGCACTGTGGATAGAAAATAAAGTTAGAGCTGGTCATCGTAAATGAGCTTTCCAAACATCTCATCCTCTTGATATGCTTTCTAGCACAAAATGCAGCAGATGAGTAAAATTCAGGCTGTCCTTGACAAAGAGTGAAATAGTTCCTGTCAGCGTCAGAGAACTGTCCCTGTGTCTGATTACTGTTACTGAGCTTGTATATAGGCATTAAAATATGTATCAGTGTTCCATTAGCATAGCTTAGGGCTGCTTGAACACTTCATTCTAAATACTTGCACTTGGAATATTTGTGTTCATCAATAGGTGTGACTGCCAACTTTGAATACACTGTTTATATGTATATAGATACTGCTCTGTATGTCAGGTGATCTATGATTTTCTCCTGACTATAAATGTAACAGTAGCATGTTTCTAGTAACTTTTAAAGTTGCCAGCTAATGAAATGGAAAGGCAAAGAACCTTTTGCTTTAGACCCATGAAGTGTGTGTTCAAGTGCATATAGAAGATGAAGTGAGAAGGCTATTAATGTTCCTATGGAAACTAGTTTTCATTTCCTGTCTTCTGTGAATTTTGGTATGTAAACTTAATTTCCATTGTTGTAACATAGACTGGTGTATGTAACTTCAGGTTTTAATCTTTAATAAGGCAAAAAAAATAGAGGTGGGGAAGGATATTTTCAAGATCTGAAGATTCCTCATCATTAAAGAGGACTAAGTTGTTATCTTACTCATGCCTCTGGGGAACGTTTTCCCCTTGTGTTGGGGAAACAGGCAACAGACTGAGGTGGTGTCTTCAGAAAAACAGCTGGGGGAGGTTGTTGTCTTAAAGAAGCAGAATTCCTCGTGGTGATAAAATGGTAAGGATGGCTTGATTTAATTCAGTAAAAACATTTTAAGAAATAAATAAGCAGGTCTGAACTGAGCATATGCTAATCTTTCTCTGTGTCTCAAGACTTGCTTCTGGCTGAGACTGGGGATATGGATTTTTGCCTAATTCTAAGATTTATTAAGACATATCCAGTAAGAATGAAGTGATTTATGTATTTCTGAAAACATCAACCATCTCTCTCCCTTGATTTTTTTTACTTTAACCCTCAAGTCCCTAAGTTTTCCTTGATCAGACACTTCTAAGCTATTGAACAGGGTGGGAGGAAGAACCTCGGTTTGTAAAACTTCTCTTTTGGCTCACAACCTGCGCAAGCAAAGGGAAGGGTTTTTCCTCTGACTTCAAATAGAAAGCTCTCTCTTGACCGCAAACAAGTATGGAAAGGTGGTTGCTTGTTGCTTTATAGCTTAAGAGTGAAGCATGCAGAAGGCATTAGGTGAAAGTGAACTATTTAATGAATCCATTGTTCCTACTTTGGTATGAATTCCCAAGAACTTGATTATGAAAGATCATATTAAAAAGCCTTCAGGAGATGTTTCTCCCCCCCCGCCCCCCACTCAGAGCAGTTATGCAAGAAGCCTCTTACTCTACTGATGCAGATGTTCTGGAAATATCTTTATCTGGAAGAAGCTAGGGAACAAACTTAGAGTTAATGCAATGCTATAAAGCTGCTGTATGTTACCTAACTACTGAAGAGTAATCTATTCTGGGTATTGAAAAATTGTAAATCAAGCAAGTTTTCGGAGGAACAAAAAAGTCCTGAAAATGTTAGTTGCTCAAGAAATGCAGCTAAGTATTTTTCATTGCCTTTCAGATGATTTATATAGTGGAGGAACAACGTTTTTCGTTTTCTTTAAATTGTAGATGAGGTCTAGTTTATGCATAGTTCTCTTAACTATGCGTCAGGACATACTGAGCACTGGAATTAAAACTGAACAAAAAACCATGTTGTAACTCTCATAGAATTTATTTGGCTTTATTTATGCCTTTCAAAAACATTGTGAAATGAGGGAAAGCTTTTAAGAGTGATATTGCATACTTAGTTGTTTAAAAAAATATGTTTCTTATACTGGAAACTTAATAATGAGCAACAGAAGATGGATTTGGGGGAGTGAAGGCAAATGGGGAATCTGCAGAGCTGTTCCTGGGCGTTCCAGAATTACCTGCATGTTAATCAAAGATCACTGTGAACGAAAATGATAATTGCACCCATATCTGGAAGGGACTGCTCTCCTAGCAGAGACTGAATGCGGGTATGAAATGTTAGTACTAACAAATCAAATCTACTGTTTTATGCAGTTCGGTACTACTTTGACTCAAAACTCAAGGCATTAGGCTGTTCTGCGGTTGCTCTATGCCCAGTCTGGTTTCCTTCGTAGACTGTGCTGATACTCAGCTTAGGTGTTTAGATAGGGGTGTTTTTTCTTGGGTTTTGTGTCTTTTTTCCCCTCCATAGGAAGGTGACTAAGGAGAACATTAGCATTCAGAGAGCTCTGTGAATGAGGATGGCCTCCAGCGTGGCAGTCTCTCGTAGGTCTTACCAGCAGCACTACAGTTAATGGCTGCATTTAAACCATCCTAACGCTGTCCTTTATGCCTCCTGTGCTCAACGAGGCAGTTCCCATCTCTGGCGGTCATGTTTTTTCAAGCCTGGCTGCACATCAGCACACATCTCTGCATCAGGTCAAATCTACCCTTTGGACGATTTTTGTCCTTGTACAGGCTAAAAAGTGACACCTTTTCAGGGATCAGGTTAGCCAAGAGTGGGGCACACCATGTTTCTGTCCACACTATTGCTGAACACTGAAACTATATAATTTCCAGCTGTAGAAAAAGCCAGTCTAGACTTAGATGGGCTCAAGACTGGGGTTTTCTTTTTTTTTTTCTTCTTTTTTTTCTTCCCCCCTTTTGGAATGAAAGCTTAGCTTTTGGAACAGCTCTGCAACCACAAAGGAAAAGCATACGGCTGCTGGCTGGGTGGTGTCCTGGCCCGGTTGCACCGTTGTAGCTGATTTTGTGTGAGCTTCCAAGCCAGCTGTTCCAAGCCTGACACACACCCTGCCCATATTCCCAGCTCCAGAGCCAGCAACTTCAAAAACTTCCATCAGTTTTTATGAAGCAACCAAAGGCTGCGATGGAATAGGTCTCAGCTCAGTTTTGGTGGTGAATGTATACATTTTCATTGCAGATTTCTGTTGTGAGGGGCTGGCAGGTATGCAGCCGCTGCTCTGATATATATTTTTTTTCTGTGATCATTTGTGTTTTGAAGTGTATACCTGCTAAAAAGCACTTTCAGCATGGAGCAAGATCTCCACTGATAAATTAATAATTTCATTCTTCCCTCTGTCCCTACCATAGTTAACTAATCAAGATTCTTTCTGTGTGCTGCTTACTGAGCTCAGCTTCAGAGCTGGTACTGTGGGTAACGTTAATCTAGGGATGGCAAGGAAAAGAACTTAGAAAATTCTATTTAAAGAGAATGGAAGGAAAATGGATATGCTGAAATACCTGGCCTTTCAATCTAGTTCTAATGCTCTGTTGCGTGCGTTAAAATGGGGAGTTACTGTTAGGCTGGCCTACAAGATGCAATTTCAAAAAATCCAAACCCAAACCTGGCTCCTAAAGCTTTACTTTATCACATACTGGAGGGGGTAACGTTCCCTGTAAATTTGGCTTACTGCTTCCTAGGTATTGTAATTGCTACTTTGTTAGCTGTTCTGCTTCTTAGGTATATTGCATCTTGATGTTTGCTTTTTAAATAGACGTTCTAGACTTTTTCAACCGTTTGTTGACTCTGGTCTGGTCGTAGTGCGTTAAAAATACATCACCTTCCCCTCCGTGACGCAAAGCTCAAATGCCTCGATGCACCACGGCAGCGCTGCTGCAGCCACGCAGCCGATGAGAACAGGAGGTTTGAGCTGGCAACTGAGGAGCTGCGTGGGGAGCAGGAGAGTTTTCCATCCCCTCCCACACCTCCAAAGCCCTAAAATCCGGTTCTTTGGCTGGGAAGGGCAGAGGTGACCCAGGGCAGCCCCTCGGCCCCGGCGGGCCGGGCGCGGTGCGGCCGCTGCACTGCGGGGCCGCGCCGTAGGATGGCAATGTTGGTCTGGCTTTCCAGCAAGGAGCAACGGGTGACATTTCTTTTTTGTCCCTTGAACGGGCATCTTGTGAGTGATTCAGCTGAGAGGAAAGGTTGGGACTGGTCCGTGGCAGGACCAGAAGAGGATGGGGAGGAAAAAAAAAGTGGGTGCTGGAGCCGGGAAAGGAGTTTCTGCATCATTTGGGAAAATGCAACGGTGCTGGAAAACTGTGACAGAGACAAATGCTGCTGGTTGCCCAGCTAGATTTTTTCCACCGTGAGTCTGTTACCTTGAATATATGAAGTATACTCATTTTCCAGTGCCTGGGTAGTTTTTAAAGTATCAGTTTAAGTACTGGAACATTCATAATTAAAGTTTCTAGAGCACTTGGGAAGTAGTCCACTTCTTTAACTATTATTTTAAAATATGGTAAAGAATATGTATTGTAGAAGGTACATCCTGTAAGTATTGGAGTGGGCTCATCACTGTGGAAAAATTGGAAATCAAAACTGATGGGGAAAAAAAAGTGGTTGTAATGCAAGATAGTCCCTCTTTCCTCTATAGGGTAGAGTCCCCTATGTGGAAGAAACTTTTTTCTTTTGGTATTAAGCTGCTTTATTCCAAAAGGATGACATCTATTCTGTATGCACACAAAACAGCTCACCACTTCAAGGACTTGGCTTTTTCATCGTTTAAAAATAGGATTACTGTTTCGTTAATCTGATTATGAATCTGAACTGTGTGGGCCTGTCAAGTGGGCTCTCGCCGGCTGGTCTGGGTGCTAATCTAACTGGAGTGAGTGGGATGGGAGCACACACGATCTGCATCCTCTTCAGATTTTGGAGAGCCCTCAGAATATTTCCTGAAGCAATCCCACATAGAATAGAAAACATGCTGCGTAAAAATGTGTTTATGCTTGTATATAGTGTTATATGAGAAAAATACCATGCCTTTTAATACATAGTCGCTGTAATATATAGTGTCAACTATTTATTGAGACTAAGAGCTGTAGGGGGAAGGCTGTAGTGATTGCATTGCAAATCACTTAAATGTGATTATGCAGTATGACCGTTCTCCGCCAACCAGATTAAAAACATACTCTAGGCAGGTAATGGCAGGGTTATAATTCAGCTGGAAAAACTAAGCCATACTCTTCAAGTTTTCCCTTAATCTGCCCCCCCCCCCTTTTTTTTTTTGTTTCCTATGGTGGAAACAGCAGCTGCTCTATGCAACAACAGAGGAGGGGGCAGGAGCAGTAAAAGGGGCATTTGCCCACCTAACACTTTGGAACCTGAGTTTGGCACAATAAATTAAATAAAGCAAGGCAGTTTGATGTGCTTAGGAAGGTTGCGTGAGCATCGCTGTATTCACAGGTGCTACCCCGTCTTTACAGCTGGACGTCTCGGCCTTATAGCCAGTGGTGTGGTCTCGTGCGGCAGCAGTGTGAACTCTAAACTTGCCTCCTCTCCGGGTTAAATCCTGGCACCAAGGAGGCACCCCTTCCTTCTGCCCCTTCCCCAAGCACTCTCTGCTCACCCCCTGCATGTGGCGAGGTCCAGGACTGTAATTGCTCTGGAGGTGCAGGGAAGTGGGAATATGCCAAATGAGAACTCGGGGCAGAGGAGATCTAACACGGGAGTGGGCTGCTCCACTTCATCGTTTCCATGTGTGCTGAAGTCGCATGAAATTTTCAATTCTGATGACTAACTTCTTTTCTATATGGGAAGAAGCCAACTGACAGCTCCTCAGCCCCAACCCTTCTCTTTTTTTATTGCCTTTTAACCACACTAGCTCTGCCTTTTCCTGTAATTCATAGGTCACAGTGGCTTTCCCTTGAATCAGGAGATTTTTACTGCTGATTTGGAGCACGCTGAGAGTAATCCTGTTCCTGCTCACAGACTTGCCACATCTCCCTCTCTTGGAAAGGAGTGGCCTTCCTTTTTATTTTAGCCTGAATGTCTGTTGGTGTCCTGTGTTTCAGGACCTGATGATCAGGCTTCTGGGAGGAGGGGAGGAGTGGAGTTTGATGAGGTCCCTTTTGAAGCAGCTTTTGAAAGATCCATGTGTGCAGAGTGGCACAGGCTGAGGACAACCCCAGGCTTTGCAGGAAGGGATGAAGACACCAGCAGTTAGAAATAATAGTGAAGCATTGCAAATCCTGGGAAGTAGAAAGGAATTACAGTAGTGGTTGGGGGGGTATTTCCCCATATGGAAGGGATGGGAAGGACAGCATAGCAGAAATGGTTTTCTTGGTATAAATAGCAGTTTGGGATTATTTTACTAGGGAAGAACTGAGGTGGATCATGGGTCCTGTTCCCCAGAGGAAGGTCCCAGAAAGGCAACTTTGTGCTGCCTTTGTCAGAGCAAACGTGGGGCCTCCAGCCAGGCACAGACCAGGGTGGGAATGCCTCCACACCTCATGTGTGGTCAACCTTTGAGGAGCCTTTTTGAGGATCTCCATCAATCTCTTCTCTGCCTGGTAGCACACATGAAGCTGTTGGGAAACTGTTAACGTTCGCTGCACCCGAGCTAGTGCTGCAGTTATAACCCTTGCCCAGTGTTCTGCAGCTCTCAAAGGCACGCAGCCTCGGCCTCAGAAATTATTCTCACCTTCCAGCCAGTTTTTTCCAAGCAATGGTGCTCCTGTCCTTCCCTGGCTTTACCCACCTCCTGGCTGTTCCAACTTGGACTTTTCTTCCTTTCCCTCTCTTTTGCCATTTAGTTCTTCTCCTCCTCTTCCCACAAACATACATCTCACTCACTACTTCTGTGTTCTGCCTGTGGGTGACTGAAAGGAACCCTCCTGCTCTTCTTTCCTGTTAATTGCTTGTATTTCTTCTCTAGTTTCTATTTATATTTAATTTTATTTTTGTTTAATACCATAAATCGTGGTGGCACTTTCCTTGTGTTATTTGTTGCTCCTGACATCACTAGAGTTCATCGGTGCTGACCTGTCTATGAGGATTGCACCATCACAAGAGCAATAAAACCCACACAAAAACATTTTTTTCAAGACATATCATTATGTTAATTAGATAAGCAGATTGTGATATTACCTGCTAGTTCCCAGAAGTGTGACAGTTACTTGCTGTACAAGGATCATAAAACTGTCATGTATGGCGCTCTGACTTATTAATGTACAGTATTGATTTGGTACAGCATCCTCATTTGCAACGGTTCTTGCTCAGGATCTGGCTGCCATTATGCTGAGACTTTCTTCTCAGCTCATTGTGGATGACACCATAATATAAATAAATTCTAAAATGGGGAAGACTGGTAATTGAAGATGCAAAAATGGGTAGGAAATGGAAGAAACCACAACGATAAGCAGGAGGTCAGTGGGTTGTACTAAATACGTTTCTTCTGTAAAGACCAGAGAGTTTTTTTCTCCTGTAAGATGTCAAGGGTTTGGGGCTGCAGTATTTGAAGCTGAAACACTCTGTAGATAAAAGGCACGCTGGAGCGTTAGTGTGGACAAAGAAAAAAGAAGTCTTCAGCTGGTACGGCTAACGTCTTCACTCTGTCAAGCAGTCATTATAGCCTGTGGATGGAAACAGACTGACCTATTTCTGGTCGGTTTAATTAGCAAGGTGGGACAAAGTGGAGAGCTGCTCATGCTTTCGCTCCCCTGGCACCCGAGCACGTGCTGCGTGAACGCATTAGCACCAGGCAAAACCGGGGCTGGAGGGCTGCTCCTCACTGCCATGCCTCCCCTCCGGCTCTGCATGCGCCGTGGGCCGAGGCAGGGAAGGTCTGGGGCTTGGGGAGCAGGGACCCGACCGTGCAGAGATGGGAATGGCACGTTCCTGGCTGCGCAGGCTCGGCATGAACGGCGCTGGGTCTCTGCGGGGATGGGCAACAGACCTCTGCCACCGGGCATGGGCACCTGGTGCCTGTCTCCGGTTGGGGTACCAGTCTCCCAGTGCCTTCCCATCCCGGTCTGAAGGGCCAGGCTGGAGTCCCGGCCCTGGCTCCTGAGCCAGGGTCCTGTCCTGGGGTCTCGGTGCAGGGTGCTGGGCTGGGGTTATGCCCAGGGTCTCAGTCCCCATCCCTGCATCCGAGCACCCATGCTCCCCGGGGCTCCTGTCCCAGCCTCTCGGGCTGGGCAGCTGGGCGAGGTTCTGGGGTCCCGGTCCCAGGGTGGGATGCTGGGTCAGGGTCCCTGTCCTCTGCGTGTCAAGGTGCCGGTCCCCGGCCTGTCGTCCCGCTCCAGGATGGTGCTTTGGGAGCCGGTCCCCGTCCCGCGGTCACATACATCCCGGGTCTCGGCCCCCCTCCCCACCCCAGCGTCCAGGCCGCCACCGGGGCCCT
>NW_010972775.1:20523436-20523719 GCF_000737465.1 Haliaeetus leucocephalus | reverse complement strand
GGCCAGGCTGGAGTCCCGGCCCTGGCTCCTGAGCCAGGGTCCTGTCCTGGGGTCTCGGTGCAGGGTGCTGGGCTGGGGTTATGCCCAGGGCCTCAGTCCCTGTCCCGGGGTTATGCCCAGGGTCTCAGTCCCCATCCCTGCATCCGAGCACCCATGCTCCCCGGGGCTCCTGTCCCAGCCTCTCAGGCTGGGCAGCTGGGCAGCTGGGCGAGGTTCTGGGGTCCCGGTCCCAGGGTGGGATGCTGGGTCAGGGTCCCTGTCCTCTGCGTGTCAAGGTGCCGGT
>NW_010972775.1:20501259-20522910 GCF_000737465.1 Haliaeetus leucocephalus | reverse complement strand
TCGGCTCGGCTCTCGGCACGGCCGTTTCTCCTGAGGAGCGGCTGAGGTAAGAGCCCGCGGGCGGGAGGTCTTCCGCGGCGGGGCCCTTGCGGCCGGGATCCTCCCCCCGCCGCCGGCCCGGGGACCGCTCGCTCTTCCCCGGGGCAGGTGTGAGCGAGCCGAAGGGGGGGCACGCTGAGACCCGGCTGCCCTCACACCAGCCCGGGCGCAGTGTGGGCAGCACTGGGGCGCTCTCCGGGCGGCCGGGCCGGGTTGTGGGGAGGGAGGTGCCCCGACCGCTCCTCCGCCGCCTGGACAGGTCGACGGAGACGTGAGGGGTCGAGTTGAGTCGCGTTGACGCTCTCACAGGGTCTGGTTGAGCCGGTACCTGGCAGACGGACCCAGCGGTCTTGCCTGAGGGTCGGGCAGCCCCTCCGTAGCGAGGGGGCACCTACCACCGGTCACTGGGGGAGACGCGGTCGTCAGAGTCCTTCCCTCAAAGCTTCTGCCTTGGGCATGGTCGCGTCACGCTGGTGCAGTCCTTGGCTGCTGCTTCTGAAGAGAGCCGACAGCCTGCTAATAATAATAATAAAGTTTGGAGACCGCTGTAACCCCCTGGATAGGGGAAAAAAAGACTGCTGTGCCAAGCTGACAGCATATGCTTAGGAACGAAACTCAGAAAACGCATCTGGGAACAAAGAGTAAAATCAACCTCTGCTTGTCGCAGCTGTTGCTAAGGCTGGACCAGGTAGCGAAACGGCTCAAATGGGGAAAGTCAGCTTGGGTGAAACGCCTCTAGCTTTGGGCTAGTGAAGCTAGCGCCAGAATCGGGGTCTCTGAGCCATGTGTTTATTACCTGAGTATACCTCTTTTTGGAGCAGGGACAATCTTTGTGCTTTGCACCGCGTGCTGCTCGCTGTAGCCAGCGGCGTGGTCTCCAGCTGTAGCTGGGTATCGCTGTGAACGTTGCGTGCTAACAGGAGTTCTGTCCAAAGCCTTGGCAGCATCAGAATAATCATCTCTTATGTGAGAGACGTGTCTGTGGCTTTGGAGAAACTCTCTGCTCTGCTGAAATATGCTTATTGCTCCAGTGTTCGCGCCAGCAGGCAGTGCTGGGAGGCTGCGCGGGAAGCCTGCTTGGGAAATCTGAAAGAGTTAAGAGCTAAAATGTCAGCTCGGGTATACCCCAGCTCCGATTGAGCGCTGCACAGCCAGTGCTGTCAGAGGAGTAGCCGGGAGCTCTGGGGCGGATCTGTCTCTAATAAAACGTCCCCTTCAGTCTTGTACTAGAACAAACCCTTCTCCATCTCCTGCCTGCCCAGGTTGAAAAGTATTTGGCCCTATTGGCCAGTAAGAACAGTATGGCAAAACTGTGTATGATGGACCACCTCCTCCTCCTCCCACTGCGCAGCTCTGGCTTTGGGAGAGGGTTGCTCTCTCTCTGTATCATCATCAGATGCACTAAAATTGCTTAATTTGGGCAATCTGAAGCATATTGTCCACCAACAATGGTTTTAATGGTAACTTAATTCCTTCTTTCAGCAGTAGACCTGTAATAAAGTTACAGAGAGTGCATGGTTGGTGCTTTGAAATGGGTGAAAGAATCTATTTCTTCAGGGTTATGTATTCTTCTTCACCATGTGGGATGGAACATTTTGGATTGCAAATCTCATGAGCCATGTAATTTACATTTACATACAGAAAGGCTGGAGTTGTGTTGGGACATCACATAACAGGTTTTATGGCAGAATAGTTTGTTTAGCATCAATCAGATTTTGTGTCAAGAATTCAAGAAAGGGAAATGTATCACAATATGGTCCAGAGATGGGTGTTAGTTGTGGAACATTTCACTTTGCTGGTGTGGGAAGGATTCATGTCCCTGGCTTTGCCCGTGCTTGTTGAACAGTCCCGTGCTGTGGGAGAGCTGGGTTTACAGAACCAGATCTGCAACATCTGCTCACACACAAAAAAAAAATGGCTAAAGATGCAACTTTAGAAATCCAGCTATGGAATCGGGCTCCTTCAGCCCTCTGAAGGAGATCTGAGTATCACTTTTTCCTGCACTGCTATTTTGGTTTAACCTCTAGAGATGACATCCACTCTCAGAAGGGATGAATAAAGAGACCTCTTAACGGTGCGGTAGGGCTAAATGCATTTTTCTCACCTCTGTTGCTAAAAGAAACTGGTGACAGGAAGACATCTTTGGGGGAAGGTGGGGAGGGGGGAAGAGGAAGACAAACCTGAAATCTTAAATGGTTTTTGATTGCCATGAAGTACTCAAGCAGACAATTGCTGGGATTACTACATTGACAAAGCATCCTGGTGAGCTGAATCGCTGGCACAGGGAGTGAAATGGGAAGCTGCTAGCAAGGCATTCCCGGGGTGGCAGCGTGTGCAGAGCCTTGATACTAACGCTAGCCAGAGCGCTGAAAGGAATTAGGGATTCAGAGGCTGAATACCTCCAAATTGCTGTGGCTCAAAGGCCATTTACAGACACAGCTAAAAGGGACCGGAGCGGAAAGCATTTGCTGATCCTTGCTGCTGTGAATCCAGATAGGGTCTAACAAGAGGGGAAGCAATCCACTTCCTGAACATCAATCACGAGCAAAATGACCACTGCAAGGCAAAACGGGCCTGCTGGATTTTCAGGAGACGCCGGCTCTTTGAAACAGTCATGCTTTTGTAGTCTGCAAGGCAAAGAATAAGGTTTTAGATCTACAGGTTTTCGGAGGGCAGATTTGTAGCTTCAGCAGTTACTGCATCTGACAGCCAGGTTAGCAGAGCTTCCCTTCCAGGAGGCCAGTGAAGTGCAGCAGCAGAAACTGCAGTGTCACATCAAAGGACAAGAAATAGTCAGGAAAAGAGCTGTGCAGGAAGGAGTTAAGGTATGGCTGGGGTTCAGGGAAAGTGCAACAATATGTGCTAATGGTTTTGCAGTTGAGGGGAGTTGTCCTAAAAGAGCTGCAGGAAGGAGAGGATGGGAATAAGCAATCACCCAGAAGATTTAAGTGTGCTGTCTCAGGAACAGAGATATCAGCCAGTTAACTTTTTTTTTTTTGCATAGCAACTAGATTTCCTGGGAAACGTGGCAGGAGACTAGTGTGAATGCAGTTAAAGGCGAGATGTCAGAGGCTGGCCTTTGGCAGTGTCTCTGCAGGAACACAGCCGCAGTGCTTCTCAGTTTGGGACAGTCCCCATGGCACCTTGAAGTGCCACAAGGCCACACACATGAGGACCACAAGCGATGCCTGGGCTTGTGCTAAGCCATCCCACTCCTGCAGCAGAAGGATGCCCTTCAGGAGGCTCTGTTTCAAACGTCCTGCCACACTGTTCACGGTGGCTTACAGGAAACAGACTGGACTGGAATCTAAATACCTGAGTGCTTGGAAAAGCTTAAGTGAAAGGCAGCCAGAAGGATTTGGGGTCTAAAGGAGTTTGTATTATCTGTCTAAGCCTGCACTAGCTGCTGCAGAAGTGTAATACAAAACACATTTTTGTGTTTCTTTTTAAATTCGGAGCCTAGGTCGAGGCTTGTGTGGTATTTGGTTTTGGTCCTTTCTGGTTGCTAGTGAGGTAATACGATGGATTGTGGAGCATGCACTCTTGCCTCTCGGGAGGAGGTTGTGTGAAGTGACTTTGAACATCGTGACAACACGATATGCATTTTGCTTAATGTGTCCATCATACTGCAGTATTGCATTAGTGAGAACTCGGTGTGTCCTGCTCTTGTATCCTCTAGCAGACATATGACATACTTGGCCTTTCAGAGCAGTAAGTTACCTAAATTTTGCAAGAATGTTTAAGGAACAGTATGAAACAAGTACAGTGAGAGTAATTGGCATTGATGCATGGGGATAAGGAGAAACAAAGTCACCTATGTACCCCAAAATAACCATATGGCCCAAACCTCTGAGACACTTGGGCTTTGATCTTAGTCTGACCCACTGAGTATCAGTGTCCTTACAGATGATGGATCTGTTTCTGTCCCTGTTTCTACAAGGAAGGTGGATGGATATCCATGGACAGAAAACTGGCATCACTTTAAATTGGAGGACTTTAATTCAAAGGACTCTAAGGAGGTGTGGAAGCTGCTTGGGTTCTCCATTAAAGCTGAATACCAAACTGTCCTGCAAAAATTTGAAAGGAACTCCCCCTCAAAATCTGAATTCTGTAACGCAGATATTAACTGACAAGCTCTTTTAAACCTATCTGGAAATTTAAAAACCCAGCTTGTTTTTCTGACCTCTTGTGATGGTCATCTGCAGTACCATGTGCAGGAGCAGCATGCTGGTTTCCGTGCTCAGTTCTCCTGGCTAAGCTGTGATTCATTTGCTTCCCCTGTAGCAAGCGTTGCTGGAAAGATGGGACCTTGAAGAACAGTTATGCAAAACTGGCCCTAATTCAACAAGAGATTTAGCTGAACCATGTATTCAAGAAATCACTCTTTTAGGTCCGTTATCTTGCCAAGTTCTTCACAAATTATGATTTTCTTCAGCATAATTATACAAGATGACTATTTCTCAAAACTTTAAATGGTTTCTCTGATCTCCTCTAAGGGAGGTTCCCAAGCAGCAGACAAAAACCAAATACATTTTATGTAATCGCCTCCACTTTGGGTCTCTACAAAGGGAGCACTCTGCATAACACCACTGACTGTGCTTCTGCTGAGTCTGCAGAGCTGATAACAAAGCAAGGTAATACAAGTAAATAATAAACACTGGAAACCGAAGATAAAACATTGCAGATAAGTGCTTCTCCTGCTCCAAGCTATGCTTCTGAAACTTCTTTTTAAATGAAGAAATGACTTAAGACAACATTTGGTGACTATAGTAGTGGTCACTTTTTAGAAAATACTGGGTTTTTTTAGCACTCTCTTTGTGCACAGTTTTCTGTATTGCATGAATACCTGTACCAACTGTGACAAAATCTTTGCACCCTGTTTGCTTGTGACTTGCTCAGATTAGGGTACACATAGAGTATCCAGTGCGCAAAACCAGTTAAGGGATGGTAAAATGGACTTGGTAGCCACCAATACTGGAGCAGTCCTAATGTCCTCTGCTAAGAGGTTTCTTCTAAGGAAGCATTACCTAATTTTTCTATGTTTCTGTTCGTTTAAATTGCACTTTGATTCGCTTGTCAACGCTAGCTTCTAGTTTGTTGGAGTTATGTGCCCTGTGCACCGAGAGAAACCAGGTCGCACACTGTCATGCATGTTTTCAGTGCTGCCCCTGGGGAAGGTAATAGAGAGCCTTGCCATCCTGATTCATGCACATCCTCCTGTTTAACCGAGCAGATTCAGATTACACAGAGGAGATAAGGTTGGATTCTGTCAGAGCAGTTCAGTTGCTGAGTTTTTAAATGACCAGTTTAGTACACGTATCGGTTGTATTCAGAACCTGATATTTCTCTCTGGATAGAGTTGAAATGGCCTTAAGCTGCCTGAGGCCACCAGTGATCACTGCAGTGGAGGTGGTCTCTGCAGGTGTAGATACAGGAGTTGGGTGGCAGAAGTGTCATGACCGCATTTCCTTTAAACAGCGGAGGGTGATGCAGAGCCCTTGCAGGGGGAAGGAGGGCATCAAGTTTCACTAAAAACATTTTCTCTTGTTTTTTTTAATTATCAAACATACAATTCATTTGCAGATACAATCTGCAAGTCTTGTATTAGAGAAGCCTTGACCAGGAAAACAATGTCAGCTGGTGGGAGTGGGTGCTGGTGGGGCCACAGAAGTAGGAGGGTGTTGAGACAAGAGCTCTGTGCCTAAGGAGCGGAAGGGGTCAGGTTGCGGCCCATAACCTGAGAGCAGACATGGTAAACTGGACTTCAGGTGGGAGGATGGGCAAGAAACATAGCTGTTAACACATTAATCTGCAGAATCGCTTGTGATTGAGCCAGGTCTGATTCTTTGCAATGTCAGATGAAAAAGTTAAAAGTAGCTTTGATCAGAATTCATCCATGCATTTACCAGTCCTTAATTCTGCTCATAGCTGGGGTCAGAAAAATGTACTTAAAGTTCATCTTACAATCTGTGGTTTGGCTTCTTTGGCAGAGTGCAACAACGTGTTTCCTGAGCAAACTTCTTTCTGTATTCTCTCCCCCAAAAAGGGCCGCAGCAAGCTGTGGCTTAGACATAAGGAGCAGCACATGGTGAGTCCCATTGTTTCAGCTGCTGCTGAGCAGCGCTTGCATTGACACAGATGCTCAGGCAATTTTTTGATGTGGGAGCATATTTTGTCTGTCTGGGTTCGAATGAATGCTCGAAGCCACAGTCACAAATAACACGGCGAGTTGTCTTATCCTAGAAATTGCATTGTCACAGGAAATCAGCAAAGGCTTGGTCAAGCTGTGCTGGGGCATGGTCGATGTGAGATCTTGAGGCTGAAGTAATGTCGTGGTGCCAACCCAAGTCACACACTGATCATTGGGGTGTGGTTAATGTTAGGGCATGGTCTTTCTGTGTGCGTTGTGCTCTCCATGTATGCAGGAATATGTCTCTGGTTTATTCCTGTTTTAGTATGAAACTTAAATGTGGCCCAGATCCTTGAAAAGATGGGGTCAAACTGGCTTTGAGCTGAGGGGTTTAATGCAATACGAGGACTGGGAATCAAATGTGCCAGGGCTTATGGATGTACATGCATTTCGTTCCCTCTCCATTGAATGGGAACTCTTCTCTTGACAATATTTAGGGGGGTCCTGAGGTAAGGGTACCTGGTTGGAGAGAAGGAGTAAATTTGAACTGGGAACCAACAGAAGGGGTGGTGGTGTAAAAAAAAAACCAACAAAAACCAACAAAAAACCAAACCGAACCAAAACAAAACCCACTTGAAGACTGCTCCAAAAGAGTCCAGAAAGGAGTGATTGAAGATATCTTGCATTGTCCGTAGTTTGTAATCATTACAAAGGCAGACCTTTCAGGATCTTGAGAGCAAGTCTGAAAATTCATTGTTTGCTTTTGATTAAAAAAAGCGAATAAGCAGAAATTTCCATAAGACTTTAGCTTATAACTTCACCTGGTGATTGTCTGGAAAGTGTCCTGGGTCCACCCAAAGCTGCATGGGGAACTGGTCTCAGTGGATGAGATAAGCTGCGTTTCTCAGTAGCTTCTTCTGCCTTCTCTTTTTATGAGATTAAAATTTGAATGTATCAAGTACCTTTAATGAAGAAGTCTTTTAAACTTAGATTGGGAGTTGATATGGGAAGAGCAATTTACCATGTAGTCTTTTCATTCAAGACCAGATGATTTGTATGTGGAGTGTGGGTGTCAGAAAATAAACAGCAAAACTTCCTTAATAGTTAGTGAAAGTTCAAGATATGAACATGTCTTATTTTTAAATGGGCAGTTTTCAATGCTTTAACAGGATGTGATTTTATAACCACTAGTACCGTGCATTAATTGCATCACTGTTCATTAAAGGCCTCAGCCTCTGTTGTGAAGTCAACAGGAATGTTTCCACTGGCTTTACTCTGTGCTCTTCTGGGAAGCTGGGATCTAAACTTTTCCTATGAAACACTACCCATTGCAGTAAGAAATCCAGAAGACAAAGCTTTTAAAGTAATTGGGCAATATTCATTACACAGGGCTGAACTAGTGTGTAACTGTTAAGGTGTCAAAGTTGATGTTTAGTTACTGCTAATTAAGTGCCTTTGTGTTTGCTGGTGGGACTTAAAAATATTTCAGAAGAATTATTCCTTACATTGCAGGCTTTGTACAGTAGCTAATTCTGGAGATCTCAAATTGCAGATGGTCTGTACTGCCCAAAATCTGCTCTGCTTTTGGCAAGAAACCTATGTTGAGAGGCATCTGGTAAAAGTGACAGTGATGTATTGAGGGAATACTGTGTCCTTTACCTTGAGACCGTTTTCACATTCAGCTTTGAATATAGGTTATATTCTGATTATAGTCACCAAACATGATTAGAAAATATTCTCCCTCTGTACAAAAAGGGGCAAAACTTGTTGGTTTACCAATGAAAATAGTTTTCTGTGAAGGATACGTGAACTCCGCTTTTTCCCAGGTAGAATTTGAGAAAATGGCACTGAAAGCCTAAAATTCATAATTTTTAGGGCAAGGCTGTAACAGCTACATGATTGAAAATCCTCCCTGGAGGAGGTTAAGTATTCTGCAGTCTGTCTTGAGGAATCATCCTACGTCTCTTCCTGCAATATAAGTGACCCAGTTTGCCCACGCAGATGGGTTGGATTTGGCAAAGAGGAGCACAAAAGGTGTGGAGCAGATGTCGTCGCTGTGCTGCTTCGCACAGAAAAGGCTCCTCTTTTGTGATGTTCCTCTCTACTAAAATCTAGTTTGAAGTGTGCAGAAAGCTGCTGGAGGTGCAGCTGTTGGTAGCACCAGGTCATCTGTTGGGATTACATGTTTTGCATGCATCTCTTAAGACTATGTTTCTACTAGTCTTTTGCTGGTATGGGCAGACCCATTTGAGGTTAGTGTTGCTGCCATGCTCTGTGCTTCTCCGGCCATCACAAACAGGCAGTAGTGTTTTACTTCTGTCAAAGCCCTACATGCTTCTCCACACAGCATCTGGAGAAGTTGCTGTTTGGTTGGTTTCCCACAGGGTACTGATTCTTCACAAGCTCATGTGAAATTTGCATCTATTTACTTTCTGGAAGTCAGTACTTCTGAATGCACATTTGCGCTTTTGGGGGCTTAGAGGGACTAGAGGGTGGATATGATGCTGGATAACTTTCAGGGAAGCTTTGGAGGCATTAAATCCAGTTGTATGTGAATTGTTTGCCCATCTTGGCTCCCTTTGGCTTCGCTCTGTATCTTGTGACCAATAGCTGTTAGACCAGTACTGAGTGTGCTTAGGAAATTCTGCCTGCCAGTAGTGAACTACTACTATTGAATTATTTTTCTTTCAGGGATGCAAAAATGATACTCAGATGCTTGCCATACCAGAATTTTTTGTGTGTTATACCAATTGATCTGTGTGCCATGTGAATATCCTCATTTGTGGGGAAAAAAAATAACATTTCAAGGTGTTTAAAAAGAAAATTTGTAAAGCAGATGAAGTGTAGTTCCTTTGAGTGGCCTCTGGTAGAACTCTTTGCCTGCCTTGGTTTGCATACTTAATTAGTCCTTATTGTCTTTTTCAATCTAGAACATGGTCCAAAACCATTCCTGGCAAGGTCGAATTCTTCTCCAGCGAGGGTTCGGACACCTCTATTCCCATCCCCATCGTGCCACTTCCAGGTGTAGATGACTCTTACCCACCCCAGAAGAAATCTTTCATGATGCTCAAATACATGCATGACCACTACTTGGACAAATACGAATGGTTTATGAGAGCTGATGATGATGTTTACATCAAAGGGGACAAACTGGAGAACTTCCTCAGGAGTTTGAACAGCAGCGAGCCCCTCTTTCTTGGGCAGACTGGCCTCGGCACCACAGAGGAGATGGGGAAGTTGGCACTGGAACCAGGTGAGAACTTCTGCATGGGGGGACCAGGAGTGATCATGAGCCGGGAAGTCCTGCGGAGAATGGTGCCCCACATTGGCGAGTGCCTGCGAGAGATGTACACCACCCATGAGGACGTGGAAGTGGGAAGATGCGTACGGAGGTTTGCAGGAGTGCAATGTGTATGGTCCTATGAGGTAAGGGTGAGGGCATGGAGAATGAGGTGTGCCTTGGGGAAGGTAGAGGAGAGGGTGGGAGAGGCTGGCAGCAGGGGATTGCTGTTGTATGGCTGCGCAGCAGTTCCTCCAGAGCTTCCCTCCCTTTGCAACTTGACCGTCCAACTGTACAGTTTCTACACTCTCTGTATTCTCCAAGCGTCACCCTGGGAGAGACTTACACAAATACAGAAATGCAACAGTAAGGAGGGAAATGGAGCCTGACATTAGGCACATTGGGGTGGGGGGATGAACATTCATCATTCATAACAGATATTTTTATTTAGACAGAAAGGGAATAAGCTTATATCAAAATGGCCATGGGTCCCTGCAGTCTTGACTGTCTAGGCCTCTTTTCTCTAGCTGGGTATGTCATGGTGTCAGTGTGGAAAACAGATGATACAATTACTGTGCAGCTCGCTGCAGTTGAAATGTACAAGGCTGACAGATGTTTGCCCTGACAGTGACAGTTTTTTCCCAAACTACAGCCATGGCAGAGATGTCTCATGGTGGCTGGCACTGTCACACCTGTGTGCTGAGCTGCCTCCCAGCCTGCCAGCAGCCCAACTCCATTGCTGCTCAGGGGACTCGCTGGCAGCTCCATCCTGCAGGTGCCTGCTCAGCATGTCCTTGATGTCAGCAGAGACAAGCCACCGCTCTTACACCGAAACATGAGGTCTGCCCACACTGATGTGGCTGTGAATTTGGCATCTTGGAAAAAAATGAGAGGGTCCCCAGCGTGGTTGTGGCAGTTTGCTGCTGCTGTTCCTGTGGGATAGTGGGGGCTGGTGGCTCCTCCCAGGGGTGAGGGGGAGGTTCTCCTGCCTGGGTGTGCTGGTCTCCTTGAAGTGAGTCCTGGGTGTTTACAGACTGTCTGATTGAAAACACCTGCTGGACTTGAGCTGCTGTTTCTCCTCTAGTACAGGGAAAAAGCTGCTTGGTCTGTCTTAGAAATAAGGGACAAGTTGAAAGCAGAAGAGAGGGTGAACAGTTTGTCTTTTTACACAAACATTTATGACTTGTACGCAACTATCGCTTTGTCCTTTTATGAGATGTGGTAAAGAGGGGGATTCCTCTGCCCGCGTGACAGAGGAGCTTTGGTCATTGATGACAACAGATACTGCTGCTGACCCGCTCTTTCACTGGCAAAGACTTCCATTAAACTTTTGACACTGAATTTCTGCCCCCAAAAGTTGTTACTTTGTTTCAGTTCACAGTTCACTGAGGGAATGAGGTCTCCAGCTGCAGTAATTCATTCATATCTTTTGTGCATAAAGACTTTCTGGACTAACAGTGGCTTTCCTCATGGCCTGCTTACAGACCTGGAACTAGTTTATGTATTGCCAGCATTGTGGTTAGCTGTTGATAAGGAATCAGTAATTTTTTCCGCAGTTTTTAGCAGCATAAAATCTTTACTCTAGACATTCTGAGTTGAAATAAATTCTGATGTGAATGCCTGTGCAGTGTGACATTTGATAACTTACTGAAGGTCAGTATTTTAGTCCTACTGAAACTGGCAAAGACCTCCTGCATTCAATATGATCAAATTTTGGCTTGAAATAGCTAATGATAGCACACAACTGCACTAGGAATGCTATCTGACAGAATTAGATTGGCCTTTTCTCAAAATCAGTTTTGTTTGATCAGCTTCTGTCAAATTATCTGTAGTGCTGGATTCTCCCAAGTGCCATGAATTACTTAAAATTGGTTTGTGTGAAGTATATAAACTGTAAGATGTTCAGAAGTAACCCGTGAGTGTGAGATGCTAAGACTCAGCTGTTTCGGAGAGAGGGAAGAGTTTCGATGATGAAAGTACACTGCTTCTGCAAGGAATAGGTCCACTCTCATTTAGTTGAGGCTTTTAAATTTAAAAAACTGTCATATTTTCCTTTTTTTTTGATCTGGTCCTCTCATTGCCCAGGCAACTAGATTAAATGTGCCTGGTATTTTATTTAAGATAAAGCAATAGCTGTGTGAAGTAACACAGCTGTCGTAACAGCTGTGTTAGGAAAGCTTGGTGTAAAAGCAACATTTTCCATGTCTTGTATGTTCATGAACATCAAGTAACAGGCCACTGTAAGTGAATTGCAAAGCGTTGTATTTCAGTGAGCTTCTGACAGAGCAAAAAGTTTATCTGTGCCTTCTCTGCTGGGGCACAGCCACCACATTCTTCACAATTCCTGTCAAAAGGGAAGCAGCGACAGCATAAGGCTCAGCAAACAAAATGGCATTGGCCTCAGAAAACCCAAACCTCAAACTTCTCCATCACTTGCTGCACTTCCTATTCTGGAGAGTCTCAAGTGAAAGCACAAATGAGGAGCTCAGGTCTTCGCAGTCACCTCCCAGCTCTTTGGGTTTTGTTCTTAGCATCTTGGACATGGAATGCCCTGCCGGACCTCAGTGCGGGTGGTTTTTTTCCCTGCACTGTTCTTGCGGTGGGCTCTATGCCCAGAGTCATTTTACTCATCTCCATGACTGTCACTGCCCCCTTTCTCTGATTTTAGGATCCCACAATGTCTTTACTGTGCTGCTCATCTTCCCTGGCTCTGGCTCTGGTGGTGTGCCCAAACGTGTCTCCAGGCCTGGCTCTGGTTTTTTTCTGCTCACAGCAGTCTGTCTCAAAACCCTGTTTTTTCAACCCCTTCCTGTGCTTCTGTCACTTCACTGCTCTCTGCGGTGCCTCTTAGACCACTTCATTAGTGGCACTGGTTATTGCCCGTTTCAAGACTTGGAAAGATTTGTTCACACTCTTCCTGCTGCCAGGATCTTTTCAGCAAATATAGTAAAGGAATGGACACCATGATTCTTTGGACTTCCTGTTTCATCTCATCCCAGAAAAGAGGCTGCAACAGTGTGTGCAAGCTTGAGGAGAACTGAAGCTCCCTGGGCTCTGGGGAGCTTTGTCTGATGCGCCCAGGCTGCTGCTTCAGGAGCAGTTTGCAACCCATGATGGATTTTAGGCTCCTGTGACCAGGCTTGTATGTTGCCTTACTTGACACAGGTCGAGTGAGTCACAGATAAGACATGCCTCTTAAAATGTAAGTTCTTTATGGCAAGTATTCTCATTGTTGTAAAAACAAAACCGAGACTGTTACTGCTATTTGACAAATAGCTGTAAAACTCAGCCTTCTATAGGGTGGAGCAGCCAAAGCTATGGATTTTATACAGCAAACTGGAATTAAAAAAATCTTGAAAAGAATGGAGCTGTGAAGTCTCTGAAGCTTATGGATGGGAGCTTGACAGTTTATGAAGTAGTATAGAGCACAGTCCTTCCTCTTGAAGAGGACAGAAGGCTTGTACTGAACTTGCTAGGAAGTGATTCTGTATTTCTGGTGAATGTTGGTATTTTGGACTTCAGGCAGGCTGCTGGGTTTTTTCCTCAGAAAAAGTTTACATATTTAAGTCTTCTTCCTTCTCTCATTTCCTCCCACCGGTAGTTCTTCTAGTTTGTCTTGCATGGATCACAGAGACATGCTAGTTTTGTTTTCTCATGCACTGCCGTGTGGTGCTATGCATGGTCTTGGCTGTTCAGCCTGAGAACAGGTTTCAGCTTTGGTGACAAGTTATCTCATTTGTGATTTAAACGATCCCAATGTATTGTTGATCTCAGTTTTCGTTTTGAGTCTAATGTTTCCTTTAAATGCATCTAAATTGCAAAGCCATCGCTCTGTAGCTTAGTGTTGTTTCAGCCTTGTTTCATAGCTGCTGCTAAGTATTGTTCTAATTTGTGTTTAATATCCTCACCTTAAGAGCACTGGTAACTTTAATACAAGCTCTTTGTAGCTGCTAGAAATCAAGGCAGTGCTGATATATATCCCATTAATTTCTTCAGTAATAAAACCCTTCTGACACATTGCTTTCAGGTGATACCAATGCTTCGTGTCCTACAGTGCAATAGAAACAGCTGGATCCAACGGAGCAGCTTACGCTACTTCTAACTGCTAGTACAAATGCCCAAATGTTTTGTCTGGTTTTCCTTCTGTTCTGGTTGAGGGTAGTGGGAGAAATTAGGTAAGAAGCATCAAGTGTGTCTGTGTGCAGGGGGCAGTGCTTTCCTCCAGACTAGCGACAAGTACTCTTAAATGTCCTGAAGTGAGACAGGTTTTTTCTTATAACATACATGGAAAAGAAGCTATGACAAAGGGAGCAATCACGTCAGGAAACATGAGCATCAAGGAAGAGTATGTCCAACCTTTTGGGCATTGGTGAGGGAAAATGTAGGGCAGTGGTAACTAGGGATAGCAGGGGGCTTCTGAGAGGAGGGGGATTTGAATTAATGTTTTGTGTGGTCTTTCATCTGTAGTAATTGAAGATAATTGCTACTCTGAAATTCACTGAAGTTAGGAAATCCCTTAAAGTGCTCATTATATCTGCCAAGTATACTGGCAGTGCCAGAACATACCATTTCTGGAATGGACTCTCCTGTGGGCAAAACTGAAGTTTATGGTTTTCTGCAAGATAGCCAGAAGTAAAAAAAAAAAAAACAACCACCAAACAACAACAACAACAAGAAGTCCTGCAGTGATTGATCAGAACTGAAAGACTGGGACAGATGCAACTGTTAATCACTAACCTTCAGTTACCTTTCTTTATCATCTGAGAAAGAACCTTCCTTCATTCATGAAAAAGGAGATTCAGGCAGTTTGTAGCTGGCTAATGTATGGCACGCAGCATGCGGTGACTTCAGCAGGAGGAGCTGTACAGCTCGGAGCAGGGCAGGATGGGGTCTATGAGGAGGTGCTTTGGGCAGGGTGCTCTGAAGCACCTCAGTTCACTGCAGGCTGTGTGGGGCAGTGGGGTTGGACTGTGAAGTTTGGTCGCTCTTGCTCTGTGAACCCTTGCCTTGGACTCCAGGCAGAAAATGTAAGACTCGGCTTGTCTTTGTGGTGGGACCATCCAGCAGTGCTTCTGAAATCAGATGCTCTAATACATATATATCGTCCTGGCTTCAAAGCTCATATGTTTTTTTGAAGTCAGAGCATAGGAACTTGGCAAACCCTGACAGCAACAGATACCTTATCTCACCGTGTGTGTAGCCCATTGCATCTCCTCAGGAAATGTACGATACAAATGACATGTGTGTGTATGCACAAGAGGAAGAATACAAGCATGCCCAGTGTTTTAGGGTGGATGTTTATAAATCCGTCTTTTCTTAAGCACTAAATTTTATCTTTGAAACACTTCAGAGATGTCTTTTTGGCTTCGGAGTAAGTTGGAAGTGGGTGGTCATCCATTCTGGGGATGAATGGAGATTGAGCTTCACGAAGGTAATGAGGAGTGACATTTCGTCAGAGGACAGACAGGTAAGACTAGAGAAGAGCATTATCTGGGCAGGGAAGGTGATGCATGGGGCTCAGTGTGAGACTAAAATACGTGACTGATGTGACAGGGAGTCTGTGACAACAGTGGGGGAGGCAGTGTGGTATGACCACTGTGGTCTAATTTTAGTAGCAATGTTTGCTGAGGAGGAGGGCAGAGAGGTCAGAGTAGAGAGTAAAGGCTGCAGTTTGGGTTTGTGAAACCAAGGTGTGGGTTAGGGAGGGTTTGGAATAAGAGACAGATCTCAGATCTGCACCAAAGTCCTGACCTAGCTCTTTCACTTCAGAAAAAAAATAAATATTTGAGAACCAAATATTTCAAAGAGGGAAAACTTGACATCACTAAGTCATTTCTTGGTGGCTTCTGAACTCAGGTTGGTAAAGGTTTCTTGTTTGTTGTAGAAATCAAGAACCACTTTGTATATAGTGCTAAGTGTTGTACCAAAGTTACTTGGGTCTGGATCTTACTGACTTTCTGCTGGCCATCATTTTAAAAGAGGAAGGCTGTGTGCTTTGTGCTTACATATACATGCCTTTCCAGGTTGTAAAGACTGTTTGAGACTGACCTAGTTTTTGTGAGCACATGGTTAATCTGTCCCTAGTTAGCTGGATGACTTGATCTAATGCCTAAGCTGAGGGTTGCTGAAATGGCGACTTTGATGGTGTCGTGCAGACTCTAAGGAAGCTTCAGCCATTAATCCAGCAAACAGAAGTATTGCTTTTTTTCCCTCCATTACTGTCTTCTTGAAGTACAGTGGTTCGGTTAGAAATTAGGATCTGTGCAGCCTGTTGAGTTTAGGGAACAATCAGGATTAGTTGTTATCTTAAGGACAAGCCTGGAAAGACTCATCCTTCATTGCATGACAGGACAAAGAACTCTAACAAAATAGTTTATCATCCCAGTTTCTTAATTAAGGCACACAGAAGATATTGAGGATTTGAGTTTGTTCTGTTGAGCAGCAGTAGGTGCAGGGAGGCAAGTCTGAGACCAGAAGCTTTCTAATGTATTTTTTCTCTTCTGAACTGATGGGAAAGCCATCTCTCTTTTGCAGGGTAGATTCTTGCTTTATGGATTGCTGGAGCTGGGAGGCTCGGTAATTGGAGGAAATGATGTTGTGCTGTGATCAGAGCTGCGTGCTGCAGTGCCTCTTGTAGGTGAATGCCACCTGACTGGAGACCTTGGAAGGACACGGTTAAGTTCCAAACCTAATCAATATAAAACCCAGTAGTACCTGTGTAGTCAGTTGTCTCCCATGGGTCAATTACGTCTGACCAAACTTTGAGTCGGCAAGTTTCCTTTTCTGTTTTATTTAGTGCTTATCTCTGTGTATAAAAGATGAGGGTGAGAGAATAAACCACTTCATGGCTGCCTCTGTATAAACAGAATCTCTGTGAAATGTCCCATGTGACTAGACAGTAAAAAAAAAAAAAAAGTCTATCTTAGCTGAAGTGGATGTGAAGTGTCTTCAGCTGGAGCTTTCAGTATGGAAGTTGTTAGCTGATCTATATGTAGAGGGTAACTGTGACCTGAATGTTTGGGGCAGGGGGAGGGGGTTAACTGTGTAAGTTTGGAGGTAATACTTGCTTTTCTTCCCTCAACCTATTAGAGCCAAGTTCTGTGTGCAGCTTAAAGTGCCAGCAGTATGTAGGTATCAGAGCCTGTAAGCATGGGAGAGAAAAGTCGGACTTGTTTGGTGATGGGAAATAGAAATAAGTGCTGATGTGGGGAAGGGGCTTATTATAAACTAGCTGAGGTCACCGAAGGGATGGTAGAAACACATTTTGCTCAAATGCTTTTAGTGCTAGCTGTATTATACTTGGAGTATGGTGTTTTGAGAAATATTTGGATTTTTTTTTAAATAAAAACAATTGAATTATTACAGAGAAGAAACAAAAGGTGGATCTTTTAAATGGATGGATATGGTGGGTTTTGATGTAATATTTATTTGTTTGTTTTTTATAAAAACAATTTAGTGTAAAACATCATTTTCTTTTGAACTTTGAGTGAGTGAACACAGATAATTTTCCAGAGTTGCCTTAGACAGTGTTTATAGCCAGCTGTATTGGTGTGTAGCACCTGCTGTGTAGGTGTTTCTTAATGCTTTTGGAGAAAATAGTACATAGCAGGTTAACTCTGCCTTGACACAGCACTGAGTAGCTGCCCTGTGAGCATTTCCCTGTGCTCTCTGGGCTGATAGTGTACTAGGGCAGTCTCCGAGGATGCATTTGTGATGTGTACAATTACATTTTGCCAGTTCACTGTGTTTGCAGTCACTGGTCTGCTGCTGGTGCTGGGAGATAACATTGGAAAGAGCTGTTAACACCAGGCAACTCCTCACCTCAGCCCACAAACTGCCAATTCCTCTTTTGCTTCCCAGTTGCCTACTCCTGAAGTCACTGTCCTTGGTGAACTTTGTGGTCTCCCAGTGCTGACAAGGCAAAAGATGGCATTCAGTGTGTTGCCATGTTTCTTTTTTTATAGCTTCCAGCTGCAATTACTAATGAGAACTGTGTATCTTGAGTCTTCCTGTGCATTGTACCCAAGTCTACTTAACATATGTCAGTAAGGAGCTTGGCTTTTTAAGCTGTGGTGGGAGAACCATTGGTTCATGGATGAACAAGGAAGATGCAAGACGATGACCTGCAATGCCCGGTCCTTGCAGCAGGCAGGTAGCAGTTTAACTTGGTGCTCTGCAGTGTTGTCTGATGGCCCTGCGGATGGTGTGAGTATGTAATCTGACTGCACAGAGGATTAATTGTCCGGGATTTGTCTGACCTCATTTCCTGTAGACATCTCCTGGCTGAAGAGCTGCTGCTGCTGTTTTGTGTTCTAAAACCATCTGATTTGAAGCAGAAAACTTAGTTCTACTTTGCTGGACTGTTACACCATCTTTAATTGACCCTTAGAATGCTTAAAACACTTTAGCACTAATTTCCTGTGTTAAAAGCTTATCTGGACTCCTGGCGGTGTGAACTTTCATGGTTATCAGCTGGAGACCTCTTAAAATCTTGCCAGAAATCCCGATTGCCTGAAGGGTAGGGATTATCTTCCTGCATGCCCAGACCAAAATGACCTTTATGTGTCAAAAAAGTTGGGAACATAATTGGAAGGGTTTGGGGAACTAACAGAGTTTGTTTTTTTAAATCCTGAAGTTTCAGCAGAAAGTGTATTTGGGGGTCCCTGCAGAACTGAAAGTTGAGTTCTGGTTGTTTCTGGTTAGTTTCTTACATAGAAGTGAATTTCTGCTGGTGTCCTCAGTGAAAGCAAGTTAGTTGTCAGTGGTTCTTTCAGATGTGTTTTGAGCAAGTTTAAAAGTACTGTTACAATAACGAAGCAAAAATAAAAGTTGTGATGGATTTTTATCAGGGGCATTCTTGAGAACCAATTGAACTTCATGCCAGTTAATTGCAGCTTGTATGGTAATGGTGACTTCGGTAAAAGAGTCAAAGCCTGCATGTAATTTAAATTGCTATTAGGGACCCAAAGTGTTTTTTAAGACTCTTTGAATAGGAAATGTCCGTTTATCCATTTATACTTTGTCCACTCTGCAGTGTTGTACCCTGATATGAAGTATTGCTGATAAGAGGAAAGCCACTACAGTGAGCTCTCTTTTCCACATAAGTACCCCAGCAGTTTTTCTGCTTCATGGCAAGCTTTGCAGCGGGCGTAATACCATTTTACTTGTGCTGCTGGCAGTGACTTGCTCCCTGGGCTGCAGCATAGACGAAGCTCCAGCGATCAGCTTCTGTGCTTTATGGTCTGATGTCCCGAGAGCATTGCTAGGGTAGAGCAAATGGCTTCATTTAGCGTCTGTTCTGGTTCATAGCTGAGAGCACATGTCAGTACAGGATGGGAGCCCTGAATGGTTATGCAGAGCTGTGAGATGAGGCTCCTACAGCCAGTGCTTTAGAGTCATTAGCTTAGAAAGAGGTTTAGGAAAAGGCACGACATGCTGTTGTGTAATGAAGAGAGCAGAGGAAGGGTCTTACCCGCTGGATCTAAGCTCCATCCAGATCTCTGGGTTTAAGCCTTCCTACTGAATGGCTTTAGGGAGCTCCAGCCGAGTGCTATATTTTTGTTCTTGGAAGCAGTCTTCAGAAGCATCCAGTACTCTTTGTGGATTAAGCACAGGTTCTTAGACAGAGTCTAGGATTAGCAATGAAATAAATGGGAACCCATAGTTTGGACTCAGCCAGCAGTTCATTAGAAAGCAGAAAAGGGTAGTAGAAAGCTGCTTGCCATTCCAGAAGTGCTACTATCACGTTCTTCCAGCTGCAAAGAAAAGCATGTTATCAGAAAACTCGTCTACCTTTGGGTTGCTCCAGCCTTTCTGGGTAGGCAGCCAACATTTGGATGCTGCATCCTTGCCCACTGTCCTCTTGGCCATGCTCAGACCTTGTGTCAGTGTGCTTTCTGAAAGGCTAGCACAAGTTTGTTCATGAAAACTTGTTGCCTGCTCTTGTTCATGATTGCCACTTCAAATGGGTGCAACGGGTGAGAAAAGTGCTCTGAGAATAGCAGCAGAGTATTAATGAAGGTTCCTCTGCTCATAGGCCTTCAATGGGTGTAATTACTTGGCAGTAACTTCTTTAAACCTTATTTGAATTAAAGCTACATGTTTTGGCTGGTTATGTCACCACTGTATTAGTGAGGAATGCAGGAGAGAGTGCTAGTTTGCCTTAACTGAGCTGCCTTAATCCTTTGTAACCATACTTTTTAATATGTGTTACTGTTTTGCAGAGAGACAAAACATTTGCCCAAACAGCAGAGTTCACTCCTCAGCATCTCTGCATAAGGGCAATGTTCTTTGTCCTCAATAAGGACTAAGAAATTTCTTAGTAAGTGGGTATTTACAATTAATATTATGTGCAATTCTGCATAAATACTCGATGGGGAACTCTGTGTCTTATGACTGAGTTTTTTATAAATATTCTTTCCTACAGTCCTCTTCAGTGTATGGTTGCAGAGTGGGTTAAATGCTTGTTCAATTTTTTTAGTGGTTTCATGCACCCTTCAGCCCAGATGCTTCACTAAAAACAATCTTGTCTGACTAGAGTGAGTCCAGAATGTAGACCTCTCACGTTCGTTGTCCAGGTCAGCAAAAACATTGTTCCCTTGCATGTGTATCTTTGCCGTCCTGACAAAAGAGAAATTTGCTTAACCTTATAACAGATGATTTGTCAAGAAATTACCCTTACCTTACCTTGTTTGTTTGACCTTATCACAGATTACTTAATGGGCATACTTGGTTTTATATCCTTCTGCTGAAGACACTTCCTAACATCTTTGGCCAAGGGGAAATTTATTTTAAAAAAACCCCCACAACCAACAACTGAGAGACAATAGCAGATTTAATCTACATAAAGCAGCAGGGCTTTCGCTTTCCTGGAATGTTCACGAGCTGTGGCTTTTCCAGGTTTTGGACAGAGGAATTTTTCTTTGACTTTTTCAAATAATCTTTTTCCCTCTTTGACTCCTTAGAGTTGAAATGTGGGCTGTAGTCACTGCGAGAGCCTTTTGCAGTTGCACTTTGCCTTATTGCTGCATTTTATTGGGCCCAACTGGAAGCCACTTCTGATCCTGTAGAATAATGTGTTTGGCCAAATCGTGAAGTTTGCCAGTGGTGTCATCACTGCTGCATGTGCTTGTACTGAGGAGAAACTGTCCACGTGGTTTCTTATCTCTTCTAGACCAAAAATAACACCATAGCTCCTGCAGCCTTAAAGAGTTAGCCTAATTTCAGAGCTGGAAACTAGGGTGAAGGTGAAAAGGTTATTTCAAAATATATAAATTAGGAGCTGGGTGCCTAAGCATTAGGATGAAAAGCCTTTGTCTGGAGCTCTGGACAGTGAATCAGAAGTATTTGTGATGATCTTTTGCACAGACTCTACTGTGGGGGCAAGTCTCTGCTGAATTGCAGATCTCAAACTTAAATCAAGTGGTGCAGTTCTGATATGGGAACTGCAAGCATGGAAGATAGAAGGTGAGGGCAATGTCATCTTCCTTCTGGTTGTAATGTGGCTCCTCCAGATCCCTGACATGGCTCTGCTGAAGCGAATGGGTCATTTCTCCAGCCCACGGCGTCTGCTTTGTGCCATCTGCCCTCGCGGTTCCTGGTGCAGAGGAAGTGTGAAATGTGTAACCCCGTTTATTCTGCTAGGTGGTCAAGGCTGTCTCCCTTACAGAAAATGCCTTGTTTCTGTTCAGCCAGCACAAAGGCTCTTTTATAGCTGCTTGGCTATACATCTGTCGAGGTGCCTCAGACTGTTAGCACTGGTTACTGTTTGAGGTATGCAGGCTCTGAGGCTGTGATGTACAGTGATACGTTGTTTATATGTTGCCTCCCTTTCCTTTTGAGCATAGGGAGCTGTGCTGTCTCCTGCCCTGAACAAAGCTGGTGTTAGTTATGTGATGGAGCGGTAGCCTGGAGATTTTCCCTTTAAAAGCAGGACTGGAATCCTTGTCTTTCATGCTTTGAATCAAATGTCTGAATATGGCAATGTGGCTGCAGGACAATAGAACTTTCTTTGGGGAAAAGTGTGTTGAATTTCTGCTCCAGAGACAGACCTGGTTTGAAAGAGTGTATGCACCAGCACAGAGGGACCCCCATCTTTCACAGGGCACTTAACAACTAGAACCTCCCCCCCGACTTCCTAAAGTTTTTGAACTTTATTGCAGCTTCTGGATTAATTTCCCCATCTTACCTACCTGCTCCCCCC
>NW_010972775.1:20494886-20501249 GCF_000737465.1 Haliaeetus leucocephalus | reverse complement strand
CCCGCCTTTCCCCCCCCCCCCCCCCCCCCCCCCCCCAATATTTTTTTCTCCTGCACATGTCCTCGTGCTCATTTCACAAAGAGACTTTGCTGAAACCACTCCTGCTCAGAAATGCACACTCATCTTTTGAAATGTAGGGGAGGGAGTGAGAGGAGGGTCTTAAAGCTGACAAAATCTTGGTGAGTTCTGAATCTCTGATGTTTTTGTCCTTTGGCTTTCAGACATCTTAAGGTTTGCCATCTCCTGGCTCCTGTGTTTGGTTTTCTGTGCTGTTTTTTTTTTTTTTTAACCCTACAAAGCTATCTGACAGCTCTTCAGTTCCATTCCCAAATAGCATTTTGATGCTGTCACTGCTGGCTTCTTGACTCAAAGTAGAGCTTGGATGGAAAAACAACTTCATCAAATTACCATGAGAGGTCTCATGGGATAAAGGAAGAGCACAAGGGGGATGTGCCCTGTTTCATGTTAAGCTCTTTTGCTTTGATGTTGATGTTCTCTTCTGCTCCATTAGTGTGGATAAATATTGAAATCTGGTAGCTGCTGAGTGTGGCAAAAGGTGACTTGGGGCAGGTCCGTGGTATGTTCCACCACCAAGTCCCTGTCCCTCGAGAGCAGCAGTTCTGCCCTGCCCAGGCCCTAGCGTCAGCGCCCAGCTCTGGCTTGTGAACATGTGCCTGTACTTGCTCTCCTCTCTTGGGAGTATTTCTCGCTAAAGATCTGTTTAGGCTTTGAAGATGCATTTAGGCTTTTTGTGGCCTCTTTCACAAGAGGGTGAGAAGTTACTTTTCAACTTAATTTTGGACTGACTGTCATTCTCGAGCAAGCTTGAAGAAGTGTGGTTTTGACCTTGCTCGCAGGGAAACTTGGAGGAACCTGATTTCCCAGTACATTGAGGGAACTGTTACCTCAGGTCTAGAATTTTGTGCTTCAGCATCAAAGCGTTTTGCAAACCTTTCCCATGCTCCTTGTACCCTGTGGAACGACAGCTCTCCCCACATGGCACGGGGTTATCCCCAGGGCACGGGAGGAGGTACCGTCAGGGCAAGGTGTAGAGTGTAAGAGGTCCTGACTCTGTGTCCTGCAGCCAAACCACACCTTCCCTCCCCTCCTTCACCAGTCACTTCAATTAAAATTCCACTGTCAGGGCTGAAGTGAGGTGAGGCAGGAGCAGACTTGTTTTCAGGAGGGAGAGGGAGAACTGAATTTTCTGCCAGAATGGGCCTTTTTCCAGAGTGGGCTCAGGAAGTGTCCCCTCCCTCCCAGTTAAGTGCAGAAAAATCACAGGTAGAAATTGCAAAAATAATCAGCATTGTCTGCTTCAGTTCCCAGAGGGCATCAAAGAGTGAATGAATTGAGCTGGAAGCGAAGAGCCCTGCAGAGACAAACCTGGGGTTCTCCGTCAGCCTTTCTGAACCATGGCCTAGAGCACTCATTGACGATGATTTCTTAATAAAGCTTGGGGGAGCTGAGCTGGCAGGGGTGTGGATGAGACTTTGCCAGCACTGGGGAGCAAAGTGGAGGAATGGGGAAGAACCTCCTGAAGGTGAAAGGTGGCAAAAGCAAGAGAGTCAGGGTGAAACCCGGGGGGGTCTTATGAGTGTGGTGGAGTCCAAGTAATTTCAAATATTCTAAACAGAGGTCCCGTGAGTAGAGTGATACAAGGGAACCAAATTCCTTTGGCATTTGCAATATCAGGCTGGCTAAAGTAACTGCTCTTGTGCAATACTCTGCTGAGTGGTTATGGAGCAGATGTTGCTCCTTTTGTAACTGCAGCTCAAAGTGAACCAGTTTCTCTCCATGAGGGAGAGTCCGGCTGCCTGTGTAAATTCAGGTTCTGTTTTACAGGTGCTCACCTTTGCAGAAGGTCAACACAGTGATAAAGCTGAGGTTGGAAGTGCTGAGAGTAGAGGAGAAGCAGTCAGTTACAGTTGCTGAAGAAACTGTCTCCTTAAGGAGTGTGAGGACAATGTGAACCTTAAGCATGCTTAGCCTTAGTTGCAGGCAGTTTCTCTAATGAGAGTATGGGAGCTGGGTATGTGGTGGGGTTAAGCAAAGGACTGAGATATGCTTTCAGAAAGGAAATCGGTCTAAAGTAAGTGCAAGTAAACAGTAAAATGTTACAAGGTACAAGCTAAGGAACAACCTGCTGTTTTCGCTAGCTGCTGTGACGCAGCTCTAATCCTTAAAGCCAGAAATCATATCTGATGGGCTACAATAATCTTATTTTTTCTAGACTTAGAACTCCCCTATGTCTGTCTCCCCTAGGCGAGGAGGAATAACTGCCAAGAAAGCAATGCACTCTGAGACTCAGCTGCTTTGGCATGCCAGCAAAACCATCCTGGACTAAAGTGACAAGCGTGATGCTGATGGGACGTGTTCTGGTGTGGCATCCAAGTTAAATCTAAGTGGGAGCACTCATGCACCTGACTGATGGCCGACATAGAAAAAATACTGAGCAGCCTGCATTGTAGCTGTTATAATTTCATGCCTAGTTACCATGCAAAACAGTCAACTCTTTATCCAAAAACATGGTTAGAAGGTGACTTCTTAGAGTATGTTTTCTTCCTGTCCAAAGAGTGTGCAATGAAGAACAGTGGCTTGGATTTTGTTTTCTTTGGTAGCCAATATAATGTCACTGCTTGTTTTTGTGTCTGCCTCTCTTTGTGCGGTGGGACAAAAAAGCCATGTCCAATTTGAGCAGTTGGTGCCAGGTTTATCAATATGATGATTATATGCAG
This sequence comes from Haliaeetus leucocephalus, assembly GCF_000737465.1. Classification (NCBI taxonomy): domain Eukaryota; kingdom Metazoa; phylum Chordata; class Aves; order Accipitriformes; family Accipitridae; genus Haliaeetus; species Haliaeetus leucocephalus. Next base: position 20,498,511 of record NW_010972775.1, on the reverse strand, counting down.
AAGAAAGGAGCTGCAGTGGTTCTTGTGGTGCCTCGATGCTAAATAATAGTAAAATACGGCTATCTCTTAACACTCTGGTTAGACTCCCCTGATTGCCACACATTGGAAAGCACCCCTTTTCATGTAACTGTGCGCGCTCATGCACTCTGTGGTTAGCTAAAGTAAACGTTCACATCCTTGTGTGTGCTGGAATATAACAGAATCACTGTAAAATGTTCCAGACACTGTTCCTGAGCATTGTCACTTGGATGATGCTATCACAGGTTTGTTTTTTGTCTTTTTTTTTTTTTTATTTTTAAATACTCAAGTGTTTTGCAGAGCTGCTGCAGTCCTTTCTACATCAGCCTTTGGGAATAAAACCATAGCTATAACTTTGAAACTTGGAAAAATCAGTACAGACTCAGTCCTGCATCTCACACCAGACAGTAATGAGCACTGAAAGCTAAACTGAGCCCATTGATATGTTGATGATCAGTATTTTTTTCTTTCTGATTAACATTCAACCTGTGTCTTCTACAACATTTCAAACAAACCATGGGATTGTCCATTCTTCTTTGATCCAGTTGCCCGGTGGATTTGAGCCCATCCTGCCAGAGAAGTTGCTGGCGCCGTATCCTGTTAGGGCAGTATCCATGTTGGCCCGTGGTGCTGTGGTTATACGTATGATCCAGTCTGGGTTGTTTTTCATTCCCTGAGAGTGGTCCTGGGCTGAAGGTGACAGACTGACAGCGTGGAGAGAGTTCCTTCTCTGTTTGATCTGCTGCAATGTGGAGTCTGTAATCCCATAAGGGTTGCTGCATCCCTGCTGGGAGTCTGCGTGTTGTGCAGAAAGTGCTGAGGGCTGTGTGCTGCAGCCTTTGCCTTGGAAGGCTTGCATGCCAAGAGATTTAAGAGAGGCACAGTAAATGGCAGGACACCACACAGTACCATGGGCAGCATTAAGTGAGCAAGTATAGAGGCAGATATTTTTAATGATGTTTTAAGTTAAACCAAATTCAATTTAGACAAGCAGCTAGGTCAAGAGAAGACTTCTTGTCTGTGCTTTAGGAGAGCTTCCTGGCTGTCCTCTTGGTCAAGCTGCCTGCTTTGGGTCCCACTTAGCTCTCATCTGCCCTGTTTGCCTTGTCGCTTCCCATGTGTGCTGCTGTGGAGCGGCCACCTTGGTTCTCCTGTGGGGTCAAGGCTGGATTCCCTGTAGGAGCTCTGCTGGGGATGAGCCTGGCTTACTGGAAACCTCAGCCACAAAAGGAGGCAGGCCAGTGGGCCAGCAGGCTCTCAGTAGCTGGGGATAAGCTATCCTGTTGCTCTTGGATGTAAGAAGATAATTGAATGAGGCATGTATTATTGGGAAGGCTGCCAACTTCTGTCCCATGCCTTTGCTGTAAGTTGCCAGCTTTTGGCAGTTGTCCTTTAGTCTTTGAGAGTGGGAACTCAAATGTACTGGTTAACCAGGCTGGGATGGCAAACCTCCCGGGCGTGAGGTATGGCAAATGTCGCACCAGCCCCCCGAAAAGGCAAGAGAAAGGATCCATGTTGGGTGGCCAAACACACCTTCCCTCCTGCCCACTGGCATGTCAGTTGAAGGTCAGGGCTGAAAGGTTTGCTTTTCATGCCAGGATAGCCTGGCAAACTCATTGCCATGTCAGTGGAAGTAGGAAATTAATAAGATCTGAAGGGGAATTAAAACGTAAGGGCAATCAGAGTGCTGGGGCATGCTCATCTGTGGACTGTACATTTCACAACAGAGCTACCACTGCACAGGGTTTCATCTGGTGGGTAAATCTCTGCTTGCCCAGACCACAGCAAATTTAACAGAATAATAGTTTGGAGAGGTGGTGGATCACTCTATTTGTTTCTCTGTCTTCTATTTGTGGGGAAATGCTGGAACAATTAGGGATTTGCACATGTGCATGTGAGAGAGAGAGAGAGAGAGATGCACCCCTGCTCCCTGCAGGGAGAAGTTGCACTGCAGTTGGTGGTGGGGAGATGCTCTCCCAGTGGTTCTCCTACATCTTCTCCCTGAAAGCTCTTGGGAACTGAAGCTGTCAGGAGGGGTGGGGAAATGAGGAGGGCAAGGGGCGAAATAACGTGTGAGACTCATCCAGGCTTTATTTCTTGCTCTGCAATAAAGATGACCTTGCTGGCTTGATTGATTTAGGTTTGCTGCAAATCTCATCCACTCAGCAAGCAGCTGGAGGAAACTGCTGGCAGTGTCTTCAGGTAACAGTAATAAAAATCCAAGTGATTATAATATTATTTCATTTATAACTGAATGAAATACATAGGGGATGGCTGCAACAGAGCGGTTATATGCAAGGGCAGGCAGGCAATTCTCTGCCTTATGCGGGAAGAGTGAACGCTGGGGAGTGGCTCAGGCATCCCAGTGCTCCCCATAGACACAGCTCAGGATGTGAGCTTTCTTCTTTTTTTTTTTTTTTTTTTAAAAGATTTCTAGGAAATGCAAGATGAAGTGGTCTTTGTTTGAACTGGCTGCACAATCCCCTCATGAGCAAACACTTTATCATGCCAGTTAAGCTGTGATGGGTGATGTATTACAGTAGCAGGCTTGTTATTCAGTGTAACTGCTGCTGCCTTTACAGCCAGAGAAACCAGGCAGTGAACTTGCTTGAAGCAGTTTAGTGCTAAATTTGCTGTTAAAGCCCTTTCAGGAGAAATCCTTGTGGCAGAAGGCTTACATGTTTATTAATTGGTCTGATTTCTCTACCTAGTGAAAGATGTCTTAAATCATTCCAAAAGTAAAGAATTGGGTCCAGGTAAATTTATATTTAATGAGATAACATTATAACGAAAGAGAACATTGTAGCTATACAGAAATGTCTTAGAAATGCCTTTTGCAGTCATAAAATGGAATGAAGATTTTTTTTTTTTCCTCTTGCATTTTCTCCCCTCCTGCCCACCCTCCTCCCCTTGCTGAACGTCTGGACAATGAATGTTCTTTTGTAGGGATGAACACACAGTCTCAGACGTTAAACTTGCTCTGCAAAGTGTTTGCACTCAGATAAAGCTCTTTTATACATGACATTTCCTGCATTATAGCAACTAGGTTTAAAAAAAAGTGTTTAAGGAAGACTTAACTTGACATAGCAAGGCTGTACTTAGCTTGAACTTCCTTTTTAAAATGTCAGTGTCACTTAACAAAGCCCTTAACATATTCCTCAGCATTGCCGTCAGTCCCCTCCCAGACCTGGCGCATGGGGTATCTATGAGCTCGTGGGTGCAACCAGGCAATTCTTGCTGTTGTGAGGTTGGGGACTGCTTGTCATGCCTCTGATAAAGGTGTATCTTTATGTACTCCCCAAGCTGTGCATCCACCTGCTTTGCTACAACAAAGGCCTCCAGTTTGTGACTCACCGAAGAAGCCTCTCAGTCAAGAAGAACTTCATCAGAGTAGAAACTTAGCACAAGGCTTTTCTCAGCACATTTCTGCCAGGAGGAGCCTATGCATATTGTATTTTTTAAAAAAATGTGTTTTATCCATTCAGGAGTATCACCCTTAGGACTTTACCTGCAATGGAGTAGACACAGCACAGTGGTACTCCCTTTGCTTAACGTGATCAGCGGTGTGTCCACTTACTGGCTTGAGTCACTCTGTGCATTTAGTTCC
>NW_010972775.1:20476741-20494876 GCF_000737465.1 Haliaeetus leucocephalus | reverse complement strand
TTTATTACCCCCCCCCCCCCTTTTTTTTTCCTTTTACAAATAGATTTTGGCCACTGCTTTTAAAATTGTTCATATTTCCATTTTAACTAGATGAGCCTAACCACTAAAGCTGTCTTGTTTTTAATGCTGTTCAGGATGTGTCTTTTTTTAAATTTTTTTCTTTCCTTCTTCAGTCAAGTCTACAAAGAATACTCTGTTTTATGTGCTTTATATGTATGATTTTGTCTTAAAGGACGACTCATTTCCTCTACTTTAGAGGTATTTTCTTAAATCTGTCACTTCCTGTCTCTTGGCTGTCTGATTTGCCAGTTTTTACATACTTTTTTTTGTAACTATTCCGCTCATTAACTTCTCAAATCCTCTGGGAATTGTGTCTTTGCCCCGGCGAGGTGAAACTCCGTTTTCATTCTCTGGCAAGAAATATTTGATGATTAATTTAATTGCTAAATTGGCTTCTAAGCAGAAGCAGGCTTGGAAAACTGAAGGGGAATTAATCATGCCCGCTTAACAGAAGGGACTTGAAAATGTGGAAGCTTGCACTAAAGACGTCAGTGAAAACCAAGGTGCACAGTAGCTTTTAGTATTTTATCATACTTTTTTTTGATTTCTTGCTGGCTTTCACTGCTTTTTGGCTGCTTGAAGGACAGACCGTTGCCTCCCAAGAAGAGAGCAAAGTCTTCTCATCTGTGGAGAGCACTATCAGGCTCTAAGGGTGAAGCCGCTGGGCTTTTGAGTGAACACCTGAAAATTCATTTACCAGCACAAAATACAAACGTGGGGACACCCGCAGATGGAGCCATGCAGGTCCTTGTGCTGCTTTTCAGAAACTAAAAATGTAGTTCCCAACCTCTCTGTAGGTTTGGAGAGTTAAGAAGTATTCCATGAGCGGGTACATGAATGAGCAGGAGGAAAAGCTCTGATCCACTTCTTGTAGCCTCGGTGCTCACAGCTTGTGCTGAGGCCTTCATCTTTCACCTGTCCTGCAGCAAAAGGGCTGCTTTCGCAGTCTGGTTCCTTGTGCAAAAACAGCCTCATGCTTATAAATGTTTCTCTTGAACTTTCTACAGACATGTCTGAATCAATTTGGATTGAACTGTCTTTAATGTATACACAATAGGAAATTAATTCTGGTAAAATAAAGAATTATATCGGTTCAAATCAGCAAGCGCTGCCTCAAATAACATTTAATTTTTTAATTTTTTTATTTTTTGTACTAGAAGTGTAATACAGATGAGTTACACAAGCTACTTCTGAATAAGACCTGGCATAAAGTTGAATTTTCCTCTGATGTAAATGGGTGTAACTTGATCAGGTGGCAAGGTTATGCTGGTTTACATCAGCTAGAGATTAGGCTTAGAAATCTTGTATGTGACTACATACAAGTACGATGAGAAAATAGTAAGGTCTAAAGGGTATTTTTTGTTCAGTATTTTATTAAATCGAATCCCTTTTGAAAAAGCTTCTGCCTGCAAGACTACATGTCTTAGAGTGAGCTCAACTTCTTGGGAGTTGAGCATTATTGCAACTTCTGTAATTACCCAAAATAGCTGTTCTGTACATAAGATTGGCATGACATTAAAGCTCTGTGTCTTGGGCTTTTGCAGGACTAGGCTCCAGTAATGACTCTTCCATTATCTAGCTGGGAATCTCCCTTTGAAATGCATAAAGTCCTTTATAAGTAAGGGGGGTGGGGTGTCAAGCTGTACAATGTCTGATTTTCATTAACCATGTAAGATCTGCTATTGGTAGGAGATGTCACTAAGGTTTTGCATATACTGTGACTTGGGAAGAAATGGGAACTTAAGAGCAAATTTTGTGTTTGGAGAGGTAGGAGAAGCAATTTTATTACAGGTTGTTACCTGTTTTGCCTTCTGTCTCCATTGGCAGAAATTAGCACTGTTGTGGCATTATTAGGATATTAGATTTGGTATTTGGAGGTTAAATTAAGTGGAGGGAAGAAATGAGAAATTATGGATGTGAAAAATATTCTTACGTAGGTAAAACCACTGAAGTTATTCCATACATTAATAAATGACATTTCTTATAAAATGCACCTATAACATTAAAGTCTCAAGGTGACTGTAACTTCAAGAAATACTTTCCTGCAACTCCTGGATAAAGACACTGAGTTTTTCTGCATCGTTTGCCATGCGTTAATTCAGACATGCAAATAATGACTGAAGAACCTTATTTCCATAGTGCAGGAAGTATTTTCTGAAGAACAAGCAACCCTGATTGGTATCAGCATTGTATTGAACATGGACCTATCCTTTGAAAATCCTTTTTTGCTAGTTAAACTGGCTCCAACCGCAAATCTTCTAGTTCTACTCAATTTTAATTATTTTTGCATTTGCTTTTCAGTAAATGTTAATAGTCTGAGAACTACAGTCTATTGATTGTTTTTCCACTATTTATATAGCAATTGAGCAAAGCCAATATAAATCTAATTGGTTTTGAGCATTGTCATTTTTTAAGTGTGTCAGATGTTATATGGCAGGTGTAAATGAAAACACAGCTGTGGTTCATGTGGTTGTTATGTACAACTGACTGGTTTGGTACTTAAACAATTGAAGAAATTAACAGTTATCTTGTGCACATTGTCAAGTAAATTGAGATCTAAAATGCCTGAGTTGTAAGTATGCATTAATTGTATGCACAAATTTCTGAAATACCATCCTGCTGAAGTGTTGGTAAGGCACTGGGTGTCTGGTATGGGCTTTGACCTCCAGATGAGAAAAGTAACAGGAAAAAATAATTATGCAGTAAAATTGAAATTTCCTACATGGAATGGGGCAGGGTTTTTTTCTAATAGAAGAGAGTAATGGGACTTGAGATGATGTCTGTAAACTTTACTTTTCCTCTCTCTTGAAATCTGAAGGGAGAACCCAAGACTTCCTCCTTGCTAGTCCTGTTAAGTGCCATGTTCTAGACATTTCTGTGCATCTCAACCACTTTTTCAGTGATTTTTTTCCATTAATTGCTTGGGAGATCTGGTTTTTTTCCCTTTAAGTTATAACCAGATAGTGTCTTGTCTTAGGATCAGAGAATACCTTCTTTACACTGTTAACCGGTCCCTTCACATTTAGATTACTGCTTTACAAATATTTGTGAACATTTTAGTAGCTCATACTTGGCACCTTTCAAACTAATGGCATTGTTCTTTCCTTTGTCCATCTGTCCATGGTCTGCCATATGCTTGGGTAGTTTGTTGCTATGTTGGGTTTTTCCCCAGTTGTTCTAGTTTTGCAGCCAGCTTTCTGGCAGGAACATCTTCAGAAGGTGCAGTATTGGAGTAAATGTGTGATTTTAGCTCCCCGGCCCTGAACGTGGGGATACCATTAATATATCCCAAAGCAATAGCCTTTTTGCTGCATTGGTGATTAAATTGCTTTTTAGTTCACACTGTAAGAAGTAAAAACACTATTGCTCTCCTTTTGTGGGAAAGTCTGTCAGGGGCTATTAAACATAATGGTCCAAATGCAATCTCCAGCTCAGGAAACTCTTTGACTGTTGTCTGCTGCAAGCTGGGAAGTAATATGAGGGCAAGGACCATCCTGTATCTGCCCTGCTGCTTGGATGCTTCCCAGAGAAATTCACAACTGCCCACTGTCTGACAAGACATTAGCCAGGCGGGCCTTTAATCCGACACAGCGTGGCTGCTATATGTTTATATTCTTAAATTCCTCCTGGTGCCGCCTTTGTCTTACTGAGTTGTCCAAATTGTTCGCCAGCTGGCTTGTAAACTCTGGATGCATGTCATCTGGTTTCACTGCGTCAGTGGGATGAAACAAGATGAAATACATTAACTGTTCCTCTGACCCTTTTTTTCCAGCACTGTGAGCTTCTCTGTTTCATGAGAAATGTGAGTGAAGGCTTTTACCGGCTTGGTGTCACCTTTTGGTTTCTTCCTCTGTATTTCAGTGATGGGTCCCTGTCCAGAGCTTTCCCTCCCCTGGATGGGTTTGTGTCACTGCTGCTGTTTAAACTTTGTGCTGTTGGTGTCTTAAAGAGCATTGCTCTTTAAAAATTGTACTGTGTCCTGGGGTCATCTTCTCCCATGTACCCATTTCTCCACAGGTTTTAATTTCTGCTGCCTTTCAGTCTTTCCCTGCAACCAAATGGCTTGTATGCCATTTTCTTTTTGGTTGTAGTGGATTTGCACTGCTTAACCTCTGTGCTTAGCACTGAGAAGTGGCATTCAGTTTACTTCAACCTGTTTTCCTCCTCTTATTGCCACCTGGAGGATCTTGTGAGCTCATTTAACAGCCTTCAACCTCTACTCTCTACCTGTTAATATTTTTCTTTGAATTCCTACCATCCACTGGAGCATTGCCTCTTACTAATTGAGAGCTAATGCTAAGTAGGGCAAACATTGTAAAGGGCAGCTTTTCCATGAAGAGCCTCTTTAATTGCTGGTAGGAGAGGGTTATATCTGTAGTGTTTCCTTTCCCTTTGCTTAATGCAGGTTCAAGTATTGCCCTTTCTGCTCGTACGTGAAAACACTTTATTAAAGGTTAGTGCTTTGTATTTGAAGGTAGTGATTAATGAAACTTCATGGTATAGGATTATTTTTGGTATTAGGAAAAGAAATGGGCATCCAAATGTGTGTATTCCAGTAAATCTTAAGCTTATTCAAGCACTTCTGAGATACTGGCGATTGTGTCTTTGGTTTGCTTTGAGAGAAAAGATTACTTGGAGACAATAGACCAAAGGGACCCTACCCTCTTATATTAGGAAATACTAAGGAATGCTGAGTCAGTGGCTTCAGTTCTTACCTGCTCACTGGACTTTGGCAGATTTTGCAAGCAGTATTCTGCATGGTTGCCCAAACCAGGTACCAAGTTGTTTGAGTGTGTGCTGTCTCCTGGTTTTCACCAACGGATTTTGTGCTTTCCTCCTTCTCCTCTGTGTCCTGGGAAAGTGAAGTGTTTGGTGGAGAACTTCCTTGACCAGACTGTGATGCTAAATCTTATTGTCAGTTGAACTTTCAATTTATAGATGGTTCTGAGTTGCTTTTAATTAGAATGCCTTGTCTTGTTTCTCTCCTCTTCCCTCTCTTTAAATATCTGCCCTGTCCTTTACAGTGCTCCAAAGGGCACTGCGGCAGAAAGGGAACGCCTGAACAATGCAACACAAAGTCAAGAGCTTTTTAAATTTGAGTTAATATTCTTTCTTAAAGAAATTTGGCCTGGGGCTACGTGTGTGCAGATGGGAAAGATGGAAAGACACATCTGCTTTTTTTACTGATGTCTAATGGTTTAAGTACAGTGCCTTGGTCATTTGTTTTTCTGGTCATCAGTAATAGTGATGAATCAGGGGTTCTGGCTCTTAGAGTTTTTGTCAGATTTGTGTAGGAAACCTTTCCATGTTTTGAATAGAGTCATATGGCTGATTAAACTGTGCCTAACCTACAGTGCTGGTTTTTGACCCTTGTGTTAGTCAGAAAACCCCAGCTGGTATCAGCACAGGCAAGGTGGGTACGGGAGGATGGCACTTCCCACTTGCTGGCTTGGCCCTCCCATCACCCCTTGGAAACCTGCTTGCATACAAACTGGCCTCCCTTTTGTGTAAGGGTGATGTTAGGCAGCAGATTAAGGCACTTCTGAAATAGCAGGCTCATGCAAGGAGTGCAATGAATATCTAGTGTCTCAGAGAAAATGCTTGGTAGTTATCACACCAAGTGATTAGTTTTCATCCAGATCAGCTCTCCGAGCTGGCTGGTCCCACAGCTTGTGCCAGCGCTAGAAGGAAGATGGGCCCCTTCCAGCAGCATCAGCTGCGTCTTAAATAGGCTCAGGCTGTTCCTGAACCCGTCTGAGTGGCCTTTCACCACTCCTGCACTCATCCCAAAGCAGCAATAGACCTGACCCGCTGAAATAATCTAACTTGAAATGGTGGCTCATTAAAAACTAGATACACCTCGAGTGCTGGCATGGCCAGGAAAGAGGGTACTGGCTCGCTGAACTTTCCATTTCTTCAGAAAGTGATTTCTTTGATATGAATCTCTATCACTATTTAGTTTTAAACCAACAGCTTAAATTTAATTAGGCTTTTGACAGAGGCAAAGGCTTCTGTGATTTGAGCACTCCTGTAGTAGTTAATTTTCCAAGAGTTTTTGAGACATTTAGATGTCACTTATTTCAAAAGGTAAGGAGTATATTTTTGTGGGGTCCTTTCTACCTCTGATATCATTCAAATCGTTTTATCTTGGCTTTAAAGCTATAGGCATTTCTGAGGAAGTTGGGCTGGTGTTCATTCCAACTGTGCACTGCTCATTCTGTTCGTGTTGTGGGGGTTTTTTTTCTGTTTCTCATGTGGAATAAGGGGAGGATTTGATAGTTCATATCTGTTAAATTGGTGTCACAGAAGTGAATATTTAAATTGAAGGCTTTTTTTGGTGAAAAACAGTTTTGAAAAGTGAACAGCTTAGGAGTTGTTTCCTAAAAGTTTATTATTAATAATGATTTTTGTAGTTGGAACATGATATTTTTATAGTATTGACTTGATAATGTTGTCCTTTTACTTTTGCCGGCAACCTTTAAAATAAATAGTATTACTTTGCCTTATGAAAAGGTAAATAGCAAAAAAACCAACCCCAAAGTTTGCTAATATGTGCGATCCCATAGACTTTTCAAAATGTTAGCGTTTTAAGGACAGAATGAAGTTACTCCTTGTTCTTAATCCTTTTTTGTATTCAGGATTATAGCTCCCACAACAGAATCAGACATGAAAAAGGGATTTTTGCAGCAGCGCTTTGCCTTTTCTGTATCTTAAGCACAAAGATAAGCATGTTTATGCTTGAACATGACGACACTATGGAAAGTAATTGTTGACCTGATTAGCTGTATTGAGACCAAGCTCGCCTTCCTGTGCTTTATGGGTGTTCATCTGCCCGGGGCAGCAAAGGCTGCACTACTAAAGCTTCTGCCTCATTTCCATTCTGTAGCTACTCAGAGGATCGAACAAGTTTGGACAGCAGACAAAAGGCAGGCCTGTAATAGTCCCTTCTGCATGTCAGACTTTGACAAGTTTGTGTGTTTGAGGAAGCTGGAAGTAATAAAGGCTGAGCAGAAGAGACTCCTCAGTATCTTTAGGAAGACCCGTATGCTTTTTTTTAATGTTGCATGATCATTTTGTTGTTTCTGTTGTTGTTGTCTTGGCTGATTTTTTTTTTTCCTGTGAAAAAATGGATTTTTATTTTAACCTCTTTTTCTTTTAATCCAGGCATTCAGGAAACCTGAAATTGAAATTGGCTTGTATTGATGGCTAGATAGAGCTGAGAAGCAGACAACTGGAATTTCTCTCTCAGAAAGCAAGTATTCAGTTAAATCAGTAAATCCCACTATGACAGTTTAATCCTAAACTGGAGCACGAAGCTTTATGCAATGAAACAAATGTCCACAATATTAGGGAGGACTCTCAGAAGCCTCATTTAACTGCTGGAAATAAAGACATGCTAACATGCTGCTCATTCCATAAATATTTCCCAATTGTAAGCCGTAATGGGCAAATAGATTACCTTTCACCACAGTTGTGATTAAAAATGGTAGGATTGCTAAACCGTCAGCGTACAAAACTTTCTAAGAATGTGCACCCATGTGAGGTGGTGTCTTTCCTCTGTCCTTAATTTTTGCCACAGCTGAAATGGAAAGCTTGGGGCAATAACATGTGATATTCTGTCTCTGTAGGGTCAGGCTTAGGATAATCACTTGTTCTTTACCTGGACTCCCTATTTACAAACAGCAGTGTTGTGGATAGGGTGTGTGCTTAACATACTCAGTCTGCAAGACCACCACATTAAAGGATAAAGTGTGATGGAAGGATCTGTATTTCCTTGATTAGATTTCATCTGTTTATTATCAGTCTGTAGCCATGTTTTCTCTGTATGTCGTTTCCAGGTGTATGTGTTTGGTTTATTGACACCACTGCTCTGTGATGTTGAGGTATAACCTTTTGCCTTGTGCTCTCCGCTCTGCCTGTACTTGCCTGTTGTGTGTCACCTTACTTTTGCCTTAAGTTTGGAGGTCAGAGAGAGGTTGGGGTTTTTGTTGAGGTCTTTGTGTGTGTGTGTGTGTGTGTGTGTGTGTTTCTGTTTTCTTGCTGGGTGTTGGGGTTTTTTTGGTTTTTTGGTTTTTTTCTTTCTTTTCATATTGTTACCAAGCCAAGCCCGATGGCTTCTCCTCTGGGGTAACAGAGAGCCTTTGGCCATCCCAACACTATAAATAATAAACAGAATTGTCTTTAACTTGCAGATTTTGAGCAAGTCTTTCTTGGAGTAGCTCTGGAGGTGGTGATTAGAGCTGAGGTTGGTTGTCTGATGAGTGTGAAGTTCTCACAGCTGTCTGGCAGAGCTGTCTGCTTCCTGCAAATCCTTGTTGTACAGTTGGCTCAGAATCCATGGTAATAAAGTATCTTTTGACAAGTTCTTTTTTTCTTTCCTTTTTTAATTTTTTTTTTTTTTTATTTCACCCTTCTCTGACTCCAGCACATGATCTCAGGTCCTGCTTACGTGACAATAAAATAGGCCTTTTCTTTCTGACAGTGGGCATTTCTGATAGCTCCCCAAATCTGATGTCCCGGGGGCAGGGAGAGCATGCCCAGTTAGAGACAGCTCTGCCCAGTCTGTAATACCACTTAGTTAATCTTTCATCTGGCTTATTAGATGCATGGGAGAGCAGTTTCTTATACCTGTCCAATTTCCATTTCCAATTTCCATTCTATGGAATGGACATTTCCCAAAAGTCATAGCAGAATTTTACGTCGAAACCTTGCCTAGAACCTGTTTTGGACAATGGACCTTGTTTTTTAGTTTTCCTCTTTGTAAGGGATTGTTCATAAAATGCTGGAGATGCTTATTTAATTTCATCCCAGAAGTTTTGCATGCTGCAGAAATTTCAGATTATTCCAGACACTTATCAGGAAAAAACCTTGGAAATAGAAATGTACGTAATTGGATACGTGCACAGAGATCCCTGCAGGGTGTGTGTTTCAAAGACTCTTGTCTCTGCTGTTAATAACAGCCCAAAAGACCGCAGGCATCTATTTGAGGTTTTTTTACTAAGGGGTATGGCAAAAAAAAAAAGCATAATATAATTTAATACAATATTAAAATACTAGTCAAATACAAAATTTACCTTTCTTATTTGAGCTACTAGATTAGCCTGTAGGCCCTCAAATTTAGACTTGGGTTTGGTTCATATTTTTAAAGAGAGGAGCGGGGGAAGCTAGTGTTTAAAATATCTCAGTTTCTTTTATTCATGGTTGTCTTCCAAGCATTTAACAATGGTAAGTCTTACTGGAGATTGTCTTGATCTGGCACAGATTTCCCGTGTTGCTAGCTCTCACTCTTCAGGCCCTCCTGAGGGGTGCATGTGAATATACTGCTAAGACCCTCAGAGGTGTTTCGCACAGTTATGTCTGCTGCAGCCTTGCCTTTTTGCAAGGAGTGGCGTGCTGCGGTCCTCCTTGCTGGCTTTCTGCAGCATGCAGTCAGGCTGAGTGCCTAACTGTCCGCGTAACGCTGGGCAGCCTCTCTGCGTCTGGGCTTGGAAGCAGAAGCGGCTGCTTGGCAGAGAGATCAAACTCTTTTCTGAGAACTGCATGGGTGTGAGACCAGACACAAGGATGGGCACAGTTCTGGGTTTCTTTCTCTGTCCCTCAACCATAGCTTGCTGTGGTCTCTGTTCCTTCATCTGAGAAATTGCAGAAGCCAGTTGTCACAGTGCTGATGTAGTTTTCTCTTCTTGCTGCTTGAACTATCCAACCATGTGTAATTGTTGGAGAGGATCTCCTAACAGTACCATAATTTGCTTTCCTTGGGTAAGATGACCAAATTCTAGGAGTAATTGGCCAGGAGGGCGTACCTGTATTCCTGCCAGTAGAGCATGTCTTTGCTGGTGGTGGCTGTAATGTGAAACCCTCCCAGAACACATCAAACCATTAAAAGTGACCTTTGGTGAATTTCCTTGTGAGCTTCTTGTATCTAGCAATATCCTTAGTACAGCTCGTAAAACAGCCACTAGCTGTCCTTGGTGGTGATTAAATTACAGCAATTCAAATGTCTCCGCTGATCAGACAACTATCTCCTTTAAAAGGCTGTGCAACATATACAGAATGGCTGATTCAGAAAGCCAGGTGGTCAGCTGAGATGTTCACTGCCTTGAGTGCACCTTGTGGAACTGCAGCATTTGCTATGGGAAGGGCATGCAGCCAGCGTCTGCTCCCACACGCTGCAGTCCCCGGGTGCAGCAAGGAAATTCCAGAGGTATGTTACATTGAGGTCATGTTTCTCCCAACACAAGTCCAAAATGACTTTTTGTGCATTCCCTCTTTCATCCTCTTTGGGGATAGCAACATGTCCCAGTACGTCATGCATGTGGTGACAAGCTTTTGTAAGCGCTGCCCCCCCACCCGACCCAACCTAGCTACAAGGCAACAAAAAAAGGGCTCTTTCTGTGAAGCTTTCAAAGAGGAAGTCTGGAGGAACATGCACCTTTTCAGCATTCAATGGCTACTTAGCAGTGGTTGGCAGTCCAGCACGTTAACAGCTTGAGACTTGGGACACATCTAGTCTAATATGTGCTGGTGAAGGACATTAGGACTGACATTATGTTGTGGGACAGGAAAGCAGAGCTGGGTAGCTTGGTGAGAGATGACATTGTACTCTTCCCATATGTGGATTTAGTTTTTCTCGTGGTATAAAGAAGGGATTTGCAAACCTTTAGTTGTATTCAAATACACTGTCTAAAGGTGTATTCATCATTTAACAAAGTAATGTTGAAGCCTTGACAGTTTAAGGATACAAATGAAGTGAGGTTTAGAGGAGGAGCCAAGTTTTCTTTTTTTTTTTTTTTTTTTTTTTAATATTATTTGGTCTGAGCAGAAAGGCTTTCAGGCCAACAGCCCTCCTTCAGACTGGAAAAGAAGACTTAGATGCCGAAAGCTTGTCAGTCTCTTTGCCCTCCCAGCCCCCTGGGCTCCTTGTTTGTATCTGTTGGTCTAATAAAAGGTATTACATCTCCTGAAAAATGTTTCCTCACTAAACACTTAAACACACTGGTTTGGATTTGTCAAAACTGTCTAGGTGAATTAGGCAGGTTTCCATAACACTCCTGAACAGCCTTTAAGTCATGAAGATGGATTTGGAAATGCTATCCAACTGTTTTTTAAGTGGGTGGTAAAGTAGTATGGACAATACAGGGGCCTTTTACGTTTCAGTTGTTGAAAACTTCTCTCATTTTGAAGTCTAGGTAGCGTCTATTTAAACACTAGTCCTGCAGCAGATACTTGCTTTGCTTTTCTCCCTTTTAATGCAGCTGGGCTTTTCAGTTACTGGAGCTTCTGCCGCATCATCATCTAGTGTTACCTGCAGCTCTTGTTATGCATTTCCGCAGAAATGTTTGCTTTATTTAGTGCTCTTATCCACCAAACTCCCCAAACTCTTTATTTTCCACTAGATAGCTGCTCGTTCCTGTCTTTTGGAAGCACTGAAACATGTTGTCTTAGCCAGCAGCTCCTAATGTAATGTAGCACCAGTTACTTGCCTGCTTTACGAGGTGTTGTGCCCTGATTAGCATTTGCTGCCAGCAGACTTGATAATCCCTCCAGAACAGACACATCAATAAAATAGCTCCCAAAATACCATGGACATGTTGCAAGGGATGAGAATTCAGCCTCTGCCAGGCTTGGGGCTGCTCTGGCTTTGTTGCTGGGGTGGAGAAGGGCTGTGTCAAGGTGTCATGCCGAAGGAGTCCCCTCCTTCCAAGCACGTGGATACTGTGAAATGTTCTGGTTCTTGGCTATTGGTTTTTAGTGTTAACTGAGAAATCATATTCTTGACCACTGTTTCTCAAATACTTTCTGCAGGTGAGCTTAGAAGTGCTGCTTTAAGGATCATGAAGCCATTAACATTCTCATGACAAATTCTGACCTTTAAAACAAAATGTTTGTGGTCATATTCGCAAAGTGCAGGGAAGTAAGAATGGGGAAAGGTTAGTGCAGCTCTGGGTGTGTTCCCTTCCATAAATGCACTATAGGAGAATTAAACAATCTGCAAGAAGCTGGTTCTCGCTCTTGCTGCACTGCTTTTTTTTATATTAACAAGCAATCTTTGTCAAAGTGACAGTGTACCAGAATCTCCAGTGTATGAGACAGCTCAACTGATCTTTTTTTAAGTTATTTTTTTTTAACCTGCTGAATGAAGGCATGTATTGGCTGGATCAGGCTACCTGGCATTTTTAAAGATCTGTCTTTCAAGCATGCAGTGGTCTGCTTTTCAGTAGCATTACTGTCTTTGAAAATTATGTTGATACTTTGGCAGCCCATTGACAGATCTGATTTTTTTTCAAAATGTGGGTAGTTACAGGCTCGCAAATAACGGCTCCTGTGGGAGTATCTGTAGTGCAGGCTGTAGGGCGGTGTAAAAGTAGGGGCCTGAGTAGGAAGGTGCAAGAAGCAAATGGGCTGTGGCAGTTGCATACATTTGCAGTAAGCTTTCTTCCCTTAGCTAAGGCATTTCAAGTCAATCTGGGTGTTGCTGTGCTAGGCTGTAAATATCCCTACTTGTTCTACGTGGCTTAAGCTTGTATCCCACTATCAGGGAAAAACACCACACGACTGCAGCAAGTTGCAATATAAAAGGGTTTGTATTTGAAGAAGCTGGAGGCATCTGATTTTTCTCGTGTTGCTTGTAGAGGCCTCTTCTGAGTGCTGCTGTTTTCCAGCAGTAGGTTTGGCCTCAAAAAGGCGTTTGCTAGAACTGGTTTTAATTGTACGTCTCTTGTACTTAGTGGATTTGTTCAGACTCTGAACCCTAAAGAAGCACACTTAAAACTATCACAGGCACTTCTGTTGCTTGGCTTCTGCGTCCCATTGATTTCTGGTTCCATGCAAGCTTGCAAGTTAAATATAAAGGGTTTTGTAAACTTCATCCAATATCTCTGAGAAAACCAGAAATTTAGTAGACTGAGTTCAGTCGTGCTGAATACCTATTTGAAGGTAGAAAATCACGGATTTCCAAAAAGATGCTCCTTCCTCTTAGGCATCTAGACAGAGTAGGGAGATTTTTCATTGGAATTTGAGAGCAGGGTCCTTCGGACTGTGAGGTCTTTCTTGTGAAATCATCTTGTATTTTTTTGGTGAGGACAGAGGGCTTAGTATTCAGTTCCTGAACCTCTTGACCTAGAAGAATTTGGCCTCTTCCACTGCTCACAGTGCCCAGTCGCAATCCCATCAGACTTAGAAAACTCCACAGGAGATGGGTAAGACCGTCACTGTTCGCTCCTCTGCTGCAGAGGCAGTTTCTCTTTCTGCTAGGATGGCTTTTTTATTTTTTGAGTCCCTGAACTTCTCAGGAAGAAGTGACTGTAGGAGTTTAGTGGAAATGGCAAATTTAATGGTTTCTAAAACAAGCAAGCATCTTATTTCTTCACATCCTACCCTCTGTGGAGGTTTCCTGCTGGTACTGTTGATGACATTTATAGCTGTTGCTAACAGGGAAAGGGCAAAAAAAGAGACTTGTTATTTTTCCTGTCATAGCAGTACTCAGGACATCACCTTTAAGAAATTGGACCTGGAAAGCTCTCTTATTAGCTATTAGCCTTCCTGTCCTTTCCATATGAGCTCCCCCAAACTTCTTTGCAGTATTCTGTAACATGGGGTTTTGAAGCATTTGAGTATTTGCTTTAACTGCAGTAACTGATTTAAATGCATTTACCTCCAGAAGAGCTAAAAATCTTATTTCTTTCCTTGAGCAAGCTGCTTTCACATCTCAAAGCCACCATACAAACTTCAGAATTCAGATTGTTTCGAAGATGCCAGGGAAAACAAAACATTCACCTTCTGTTGTGAGTTGAATGGAATAAGGTGTTCTGCTCACTGGCCTGTTCTTCAATATCCAAATGGCTGCTTAAAGGTTTTTTCCACTTCTGAGCTGTCTGTGAAGGGACCAGGAGCTCTGTGCTCTTCCCCCACATGGGAGGTATTCCAAATGTTTAAAATGGTTTAAGAATGAATCTAGAAGAAGCCTTATAACAGACTGGTAGAGCAGGGAATAAATGTGCAGTGTTTAGAAATGCAGCATTTGGTATACAGTTTTCTTTAAAAAAAAAAAACCACCACAAAAGATTCAGGAAAATTGGCAGGGAAAAGGAGGCTGAAGATCACAGTTCCTGCATGGAGTGGTGTTGAAATCTGCAACCTCTCTTGAAATAATGGGTTTTAAAGGGAGACTTTAGACGCCTACCTTTCTGACAGTTCTGCATCTTGCATCACGCTTATTTTTAGTACACTTGCCATGCCACAGCACTTATGTAGGATTTTGTTCTTCTGAAAGCAGTCAGGTTCACATAATACCACTACAGGCAAAATCTTTTGCTTGCTTTTGCCTGCCTCTTGGTTTAAAAGAGAGCTAAGTGAAACAGAGAGCTGACTAAAACCATGTGCCTGCAGCCCTCTGCAGTAGTGGTACAGCTCTTTCTGCACACACGCTTGGCTGTGTTTCGTCATCCTTGCTGCAGAGGGAACAGTGTCCCTTTAAGATCTGGCTTCTGTGTCTGTTTGAGATTTACGCAACTTCGTTTTAGAAGGTACTGTTTGGACTTGCTATGAAGCAATGATCTGAAGGGGATGTTTGATATTTCTAATCTTTTTAAGATACAGTTTAAAATTTGGTCCGACACCTTCCTGCCTTTCTAGGACTTTGTATGGTGCCAAACCTTGTCTTTGCTCAGAACAACCCTGCAGAATTTGGAAAGGAACTCTTTTCTTTGCATCTCATTGCCTTATAATTTATATGGTTTGCTTAAGAGTGCTCTGTGTTGTTGGTATGTATTTCCAAAAAAGCTGTATAGAAGGGAGTACAGTTCTGGAGATGTGTAAAAATCTATGTAGGTTTTGGTACTCACTGGAGAAGATGTCTAGGGGAAGAAAGTGGTTCTGGTTTTGAGCTTACCCTGTCATCCAGACAGCACAATTTCCTTAGGGGTCTCAATCTTTCTTTTTTTTTTTCTTTCTTTTTTTTAAGTTACAATTAGTCCGTTGCAGTGGCAAACTGCTAGCACTTTTCCCCCCATCATTTCTTCCAGAGACCTTGCTTTGTTCATGCTTTAAATATTAATATAAGGATTAATTCCTATGGTAACTCCATGAAAGTCTGTCTTATTAAAGGTACCACTTCTAATTTTCTCACTGTGCTGCTCCTGAACCTCTCCCTAATTTCCTTTAACTGAAACTGAAGGTTGCTACTGAGACCCTACCAGGATGAAAAGGCGGGGGGAAGTAGTGACCCAGCTTTAAAATTTGGTTCTTGCCAGTTTTCAGCCCAAATCCTTCCAGCACAACAAAGGAAGAATGATCTCTTCTGCTGTGTGAACACAGAATAATAAAATTCTGTGTTTGAGCTTTAAATGGATTTGCTGGCATGCACTTACAAGATGTTAAGACTTTGACAGAGGGTGCTTTTATTGAAAGGAGAAGGAGAGATGCAGTAGTTTGTTTGGCTTCCCTTCCCAATTAGGTTTGGTAAAATTAACTTGATTTCCCCCCTTCCCTTTAATTTTGTTACATATGCAGCTAGAAATCAAAGAATGGGTGTGTGCAATTCAACTTCATCTCTGGGAGAGCTTCTTCTAGATTTCTTACATTGGTCAGCGTGGTGCTCTGCACTCCGGGTGAAGGAGCTGAGCATCTGTTAAGTCATAGCAGCTTCCGACTTTAACTCTTTTGTGTCCAGAAGCTGAGATATCAGGGAAGAAACGCTGCTGTGCCATTCTCTAGATCTCCGGCACCTTTGTAGCAGGGGCCAGCATAGTACCATACCACGTGTGTCCTACTTACTGGTGCAACAGAAGGACCTGAATTTTTAATCACAATACTATAATTTGTCTTGCTTGCAGAGATCAAAAGGTTGTAATCATCTTCTCAGGGAGAGAGAATACAAATTTGAAGTGAGACAATTTTAAGGTTGTTGAGGGGGTTTTTAAATATGCTGTCTCAAGCTTTGATTTGACTGGTCCGCTCTTTGTTACCTTGCTGTTTCCTTTAAAGTCTGAAAACAGTAATTGCTGTGCTAACACTGTCATTACGTGTTGTTTTACTGTGTTATTTCCTCATGTGCTCTTCCTTCAATGGTTCAAAGCCCATTTAATTACACTGATTACAACATTAGCCTGATTTTCTGATCCATACCTGATCTGAGCTTTGTACTTTCCTCACACCAAGAAAAGAACCTTTCAGGTGTCTGCGCTGGTGGCCTTTTCTAACAACTCAATGCAATGGACGAGACTCTAGACAGACTTGGTGTTTTGCCATGTGTGTTTGGCGAGTCAGCTCTTCGTGTTTGGATTTTCTGGCTATGCGAGCACAAATAAGGACTGGGGGGGGAGGGGATGATCTGAAAGAAGTCTAGTTGCTTACTGAGTTTATACAGGTAATAGTTTGGGGACCAACCGGCTAGCAAGCAGCATTGCAGACGAGGGACATGGGGTCCTGGTGGACAGCGAGCTGCACACGAGGCATCAATATGCCCTTGCGGCAAAGATGGCCAACAGCATCTTGGGATGTGTTGGGGCAGACCATTGCCAGCAGGTCCGAGGGAGGTGGTCCTTCCCCTCTACTCAGCCCTGGTGAGGCACATCTGGAGTGCCGAGTCCAGTGCTGGGCTCCCAAATACAAGTGAGACATAGACATACTGGAGTGAGTCCAGTGACAGGCCTCGAGAAAGGTGTGAGAACTGGAGCATCTGGTGTATGGGGAGAGGCAGAGAGAGTTGGGGCTTTCAGCCTGGAGAAAGGAGGCTCAGGGGGATCTCATCAACATGTATAAATACCTGGTGGGGTGGTAAGGAAGATGGAGCCAGCCTCTTCTCAGTGGTGCTCAGTGACTGGATGAGAGGCAATGGGTCCAAACTGGCATACAGGAAATTACATTTAAACATAAGATAAAACTTCGTTACTGCAAGGGTGGTCAGACATGGGAACTGGGTGCCCAGAGAGGCTATGGCCCAGAGAGGCCCAGTCAACACCCAACTGGGCAGGGTCCTGAGCGACCTGCTTAAGCTGCCCTCTTTTGAGCAGAATGGTGAGACTAGATGATTTCTAGAGGTCCCTCCCCACCTCTTTCATTCTGTTACAGTTAGTGAAGGTTTTTAAAAGGCCTTCAGACTGGAGTTTACCATTTGGTAAACTACTGGAAAATGCAACCCTTTTGCAATCCTTTTGCCATCAGCAATTGCCTGTTGGATGTGTGAACGTAACTCCAATTGAAATTGCTCGCATGTATTTAAGAGAAGGAGTCCAAGTTGCTTGCTCATAAAACATTTGAGACTTGGGGCTGTTGGCTGCAGATTGGGCAATGCATTCAAATTTGCGTTGCATGCGGTAAACCTCTATCTGTGTAATACAAGGGCAGGCAACCTTTTCATTGCTAATGGCCCAGTAAATGTTTTCAACATATTTGATGGGCCACATCTTGACACACACTTGTTACTGTGTGTACTGTGCTATGCATAATAAACTAAAACAAATAATATGGCTGTGAGCCATATGTTCCCTGTCATTGGCTTACTACAGCAGAGATTTTCAGAAGAGATTGAAACCTTCAGCTTCCTTGTATGTGTTGTCTTGCTCAGTCATCTCGGTTTGTGCCAAGTAAAATTGCACTTGTTTTTGGGGCTTGTGGTCTTGAGTTACAGGCTGAGGCGTTAAAAGTTACAGGTCTGTCACTCTCTTAGCATCATTACACACACAACTTTTCCCTGTCAGGCTGGGTATTTGCACGTTCTGCACCAGCAAGTGTCATGCGAGTCAGTGAAAACTGATAGTCAGCACATGGACATTGAACATTTGCAGGGGGGAGACCCAAAACCTGTCTTCATTAATTTTAAATATTGCCTCAAAAGCATTCATACACAACTAGAGCAGTACCTGAGGAGTTCATTCTGCCATCCAGGCAAAATTACAGCCTGTGGTAAATAGGACTGTGGGAACTGCCTTTCCTGTAAAGACACACCAGGATAACAAGCAGCTTGATGGGTGACTTTCCTTTTTGGCCTCCTGCAGTGCTTTGAAAGCCTGGGTGGTCACTTGCAGTGTCAGCATCTTCCTTTTTAAAAAAAAAAAGGGAGGGGAGGCACGGGGG
>NW_010972775.1:20352001-20476731 GCF_000737465.1 Haliaeetus leucocephalus | reverse complement strand
GGGGAGAGAACTTTTAAACAGCTGTCAGTCCAAGAGGCCATAAAGAAGAACAAAGCACTTGCAGTGAGACGTGGCAGTTAGTGCCTGGACCCGGTGCATGGGGGCCTTCAGAGGTGACGTCCTGAGGGCATTGGGGTGAGCTTTGAGTCAAAACATGTCCCTTTGGGGCATGCATCCAGCACCACGTTTACTGTACTGCCCAGGGAGGTGTCCCTGTGCTGGGGCTGGCAGTGCAGTGCTGACACAAGGATTTTGCCTTCTGTGGCTTGAGCGGGAGGCTGGTGTCCCCTCCCTGGAAGGCAGGATGCATTCCAGGGCAACAGGACTAGAGACCTCAAGTGCCACCAGCTTCCAGCCTGAAGCTCCCAGTGCAGTCTGTATGACTCAGAAATGAGCCTATTCTGAAGAGCGTAGGAGAAGCTGCAGAGAAAAACATACACACGTATCTCCATGGTGGAGGAGGGGAAAAGATGTGTTCTCCCCACCTCCATCCCTTCTTTAATCCTTTTTCTGCAACTGTGGGCTCTCCTGGTTCAGGGGGAGCTGATCCATGTGTACAACTGGGCTCTGCTGCGCTCCTCGATAGCCCTTTGTAGGACGTCAGCGAAAAGCGTTGAGCCAAAACTGCAGGATGTGGCATAGGCTTGCAGTGGCACGGTGGGATGCAAAGGCAGCTCTCAACCCTCCCTGTTTTAGTTTTGGTGGTTTATCCCTACTTTCTCAGAAGATGAAGTAGCCCATAAGAGCAAAGGGGCTGAGGTGTTACCCGTTTCCTGGCTGCACTGCTGAGTGCGAAGCCCTCCAGCAACTGTACAAAAGAGGGTGTGATGTGGAACAGTGATTCTTTACATCCCTGTTAAGGTGAACAGCTGTTCTCAAAAGAAGTCCAGTGCTTCTTTCTTTTCCTTCTTTTCCTAAAGCAATGGAGAATGTAAGGAAGACCAGGGCTTTACTTGCCAAATCTGATCATTTAAGTGGTTTTGCAGGATGCTGTGTTTCATCTTCTGTTGATTAAATGCCTATTTACAGGGCAGAAAAACATTATGCCCTATCTTTTCTCTGATTACATAAGGGCTGATTTGTATATAGTTTAATAAAAGTTAAAATGTTCCAAATTGAACTGTTTATAACCCTTATGCTTTAAATATATTTAATACCTTTACAGTTTGTCTTAAGCAGGAAAAAAAACCAGTTCAGGGGAAGGTACACATGTTAATACTGTTACATTACTTTTGCATCTTTAATGGCTGCCTACCAATAAATTTAACATTGCCTACACCTTCAAGGCAGGGAAGTGCTGTGTTACCCAGATTTTTATGCATGTATTGGTGCATGTGTATTTATCTCTTTTTAAATGGGGAAAGTGGGGTGACAGAGAAGCGCTTCAATCTGGTGTCATAGGATATTGCTAGGGGATTTAGTGTGTGGGGGCGATCCTTTCAGGCCAAGGAAGGATAGAGGGGGGATCATACAAAGAACATATTTTGAAGCAAACTGTTCTCATTTTACCTAGAGGGACTTCAGTCACCTTAAGGCTGTGTTGAAAGAAATGTTGTGGGGTTTAGGAGGAAAAAATGTAAAGTTCTGCACATGGAGTGGAATGATGCCTGTGTCAGTACTGGCTGAAAAGGACCTAAGGGTCATGGTGGGCACTAGGTTGAGTACAAGCCCAGAGTACAGTTATCACAAATAAAGCAAAGTGTTCATTATCTATGTTAGAAGCCTGGCCAGCAGGATGAGGGAAGTTCTTACCCTCTCTACTTGACACTGGTGAAATACATCTAAAATATTATGCCTTCAGCTCAAAAGGATCATGGAGAAACTGCAGAGAGTTTAGCAGAAGGCCACCAAGATGGCCAGAGACCCATGAGTCACAGATGTCCTCCAAGGAGGAGCTGAGGGAGCTGGACTTGTTTCCTCCAGTGAAGAAGCTAAGGAGTCATCTGACAGCCAGCTACAACTATTTGAAGGGCAGATGTGAAGATGATGGAACCGAACTCTTTGGTAGTGCCTGATGGTACAAGGAGCAATGGCCACATAATGAAGCTCCTGGGGTTCAAAGCTGTGCCAATAGCCCTGCTTCAAGCAGGAGGTTGGGCTACAGTCCCTCAGAAGTCCTTAATAAAAGCTTCTCTAATCTTGTGAAGAGCTCACTCAAACTTTGGGGTAAAATGTGCAACATCTGTGTACCACTGTGGTCATGAAGCAAACGAAACCTGATCTGGCGAGCCTGAATGTGGCTTTGTTCTGATGTCTTCTGAGTGACTAATGCTGTGAGGAGGTGGGAGGGAGGCACGAACTGGAAACATCTGGGTTGTCATTGCATGGCCAAGTCGCCTACAACTTTGGTGTTCTGTTTGGCCGCTTGCACCTATTTAATGTGACTCTGGTTGTGGTGGGTTTAATGCTGCATTTTATTAAAATCTAAATTGTGGTGAGCCTGCTGGAGATGTGTAGGAGGATTTTTTTAATCCTGATGTGAAAGAACGTCAGGTAGGAACCAGTGCATGAGGGATTGAAGCGAGACGTGTGTTCTCTGGGCTTGCGTGCAATGGGGACAGCTTTAGGATGTTGTTGTTTGGGTTGAATTTTTAGGCAGGAGGTGGCAAGGAAGTGAAACAGATCTTGTTTTCACGTGCAGCATAGATACTCCATTGCAGTCCTGGCAAAAATTCCTGTCTTGTGAGTGATATTTAATTTGACTCTCTGTACTACTACTAGGTGGAAATTCTTGTGTGTGTCAGGTTAACACCTAACAGGTTTTTAGGTTAACACTCATGCATGTTTCACGTGCCAGCAATGCATGTGGTAAAGAAAGTGTCTAAGCACATGATTTTGCCCTGTGAGAATACTGCTTGGGGCAGAATAGTTTCATTTAGGATTTATCAGCTCATGTCAGGATATATGGGGTCTGGCTTCTTTCCTGGGTCAGCTGCACCTTGTCAGGGCAGACCGACAGCTACTTCTCCCCTTTTGACTCATGGGGTAAATTCTTCCCTCACAGGATATGGCAAATTTTCATTGACTTCAGCGTGAGTTTGTCATGCTCTGTGGGAAGAAGTGGGCCCAGAACAGATAGCGCTTCTTGAGATTTTCCAGCAAATATGCGTAAATCTATTTTGTAGCATTTCCACTGTTTGCTGTGGCCCTAGCCATGCCATCATGTGGCTGAAAAGCCTGATTCCCTTGCGTAGGAAGTCTGAGCTCAGCTGCATGTTGGACTCTTGCCTGTGTCTTGGGTTTTCAATATGAACCCGATAAGCTGACCTTCAGGCTGAATATTTTTGGGGAGGGAAGAGGATGCAGAATTATTGTGCAGTTGATACATCTTGCATTAATTAAAGGTGAAGCAGTGCTTGAAAAAACACTATTAAAAGGCACTAAAGAGAAAACGGCTGTAGGAAGGTAAAGCTTGGAGGCTCGCCATGCTGCTTCACTGAGCAGTATTGGTGAATGTCCACATGCTGTCCGGTTTGGTACTGATGGCTTAATTTAAGACTGCAAATGCTTGTAAGACCTTCCTGAATGTGAAATGACACAGTGGAGCAACGCTGGCAGTGCTGTTATGCTTTGGCTTTGTTTTTGACTGGTTGGCTTAAACTGTTCTATGTACTGTCGTGGCTTTTTCATGATTCATTTTTAGAAAGTGCAAGCACAGAAAGCTGTCTGTCTGGCTTACTTTACAGATCATGTCCAAGATTTTCGGTAGCTTATATATGACCATGGTCTTACTTCCTTCTGTGTGAAGGATGGCCGCCAGATTGAGAAGTAGCATGCATCATACCACTGACGCACATCGAGGGAAATCCGGGAGCTGTCTGCTGGAACAGCTGGTTGCCCTTTTTTTGAGGGAAAGTGGAAAAAAAACAGGACAAAATTGAGCAACAGTGTGTGATACTTGAGCCACCAGTGCGTAGAGTGATTGTCTCCACTGCCGCCTTAATCAGACATTCAATAAGCAAGTTAGAGCAGCACCTGGGAATTCTGAATATGGTTGAGATGTCCTAGTTTGTGAGGAGTTTCAGGGCTGTGCCTGTGGGCAAATTATTCAGAGTGATGATTATTCAGAATTTGAAACTTCCAAATCAGGGAGGAAGGGAAGGAAACATACTCGGGAGCTGAATTTTTAAATTATTTTAAAGTGGAAATATTCTAGTCAGCATGCTTTTAATTGCAAGTGATGCGTTTTAATGTGTTTCCTTCAGCTCGTGTTGCTGAAGAGAATTATGTCCAATACAGAGAATCCTCTTTATCTCACCACTTTGTCCGGTAGAAAAGATTGAGTAGCTGATCTAGTTCATGTTAATATCCCTTCGCTCTCTTTCTGGGGAGCAGGCAGACAGCAGAAAGCACAGAATGATGAGAGAACAGCAGCGAGATCCTTTGCAGTGCTGAGGTGAGGGATGCTCAGTGCTGCAGCAAAGCAAGTACGTGAAAAGAGTAACGAAGTCCAGCTGCTGTCAGCCCCTCTGACAGCCTGTCCAGTGCCGTGTTGTAGTACAAGTCATTTATGTCAAGGTGGCAAAACAGAGTGTCCCTGTTGCACTGTGAGTCAACATAAGGCGAGGTGTTGAAGCAGATCCTCTTATGTAGTGCAGGCTAAAGCAAGCTGATGAGATGTGCACTCAGCATTGCTTCTCAGCATTAAAGTCAAGGGGGACAACAAAGCCTGATTTCTCCAGGGTTTCTTTTCCCTGCCACATGTTTTTTGCTGGGCTGTTGTGAAAATATCAGCATATAAGTATGAATGCTGGCACTGGACTTCTTTAAAAAGAAAAAAAAAAAAATCACTCCCTTCTGATTAACCTCTTACCTCTGTCTTCTGCATCGTCATTGCTTAATTATTGCTAATGATTATCAGGGAATTTAAAGGAGAGGCATTCACAGGGTCTGTAATGAAATCTGCAGTTGGACAATAGAGGAATAAAATCTCTGATTATCCAGGCTGGGAATTTAGCTGTGATAGTATGACTACATATTCAGCAGTGATTATATGCAAGATTACATGTCCTTCTGGAGAGATCTTTAGCTTAACTGGCTCTGTGGGAGGCATCTGGGATCAAGCTAGAATCCCATAATATGTAGAGCAATTCATGCTAGGAATTGCACATGCAATTTTAATTAGTTTAAAGGGGCATTTTCTCAAGCATTTTGCGGATGGGAATGTTTGAATTGATGGTCAGCAAGGAAAGAGCATAGCAGGGAATTTCACTAGGGTTGGTGCTATAGAGACACATATATAAAATATTGTCAGTGTATAGAATATGGTTTGTATGTGTGTTCTATGTTCTAGCATGTGTGCTTTGAAAGGTGTATGGGCCTGGAAGCTGCATCTCAGCTTCTTGAGAGTATAAATTTTCAGCATTACTTCTTCCAGTAAAATCAGGTGAGTAGTCTAGACAGAGGTGATGGAGGATTTCCCTCTGAACAGGAACCCAGTAGAAGCTAGAAAGTGGAGTGAGTCTAATGGGAGAGGACAGGGCTTGGGCCTCTGCTTTTTTTTTTTTTTTTTAAACTGTAGTTAGCTGGCAGTCCATCCAAAAACAGTTGGCTGTATTAATTCTTCC
Source organism: Haliaeetus leucocephalus (assembly GCF_000737465.1). Lineage (NCBI taxonomy): Eukaryota > Metazoa > Chordata > Aves > Accipitriformes > Accipitridae > Haliaeetus > Haliaeetus leucocephalus. Next base: position 20,471,164 of record NW_010972775.1, on the reverse strand, counting down.
TAAGTGAAAGCTTTACATGGGTGTAACTCTTTCTTTTCTTTGGCAGCCAAAACATTTTTATTTCCAAAGGCAGAAAAGTCTGTGGGTTTTTTTTGTTTGGTGCCTTTTCTAGGTAATGGAGCTTCAGCTGACCCAGCACTTACAAACATTTTAAATTAAATTAAAAAAAAATATAATGGGGGAAAAGGGACACAAATGCAGACTGGGAAAGTGGGACAAGGGCAGCACTGCAGCTGGCTGCTCGGCCGGATGGCACGGAAAGGGCATGGTGGGAGGTGTTGTCATAACATTTAAGAAGAAACATGTTTTAAAACTTCCGATGGCATGCTTTTTATGTAGCACCTATTAACCCCTAAACTTTGTTGCTGCAACATACTGATCTGCCAAAGCCCTCTGTGGGGTTAGGAGAGATTATGGCCAGATATCAGTATTAGCCTTGGCAGCCATGCTACAACAAAAACATGTGCATCAGTTGTGAGCTTTCCTGTGTCAGGGAATAAGTTAATGAGTAAGTGGGCTTAAGAGTGACTCTTTAAGCATAGGGATGATGCTGAATGGAAGTGCCTATTCTTGGGAATCCTGGATCCAAGGAGATCTGGATCTGATGGCTACTTGATGCTCCAGGTGGAACTTGGGGAGCTGGCAGGGAGGGGAAATGCTGCTGATCCCAGTGTCTGTCGAGAGCTGGAAAACAAGTTTAGTACATGGGGGAATAAGGGGCATCACAGGAGATGCTGGTTCAGTGCAAGCTCACAATCGACCCAGAGACCCTGCAGAAAGCAGCTCCATTCCTGACCCAGATCTGCCAGGTAATGAGCATGTACAGGTGTCCCATCACTGCCTGCAGGGCAGCAGCACAGTGGGGAAATCATTCACATGGGCTCCTCCTGTCTCTTTTCCCCCCATGATTTCTCTCCAAGAGCTCTTCTGGGGCAGAAGAGGCTTTGATATTAAATCATCTCTTCAGATCATGTTTTTCTCCTTGCCAGGGTGTCTGGAGAGGGATTTTATCTCCTTTTGGTCATGCTGCTGAGGCTCCTGCATTGAATCCTTGCTGGCACCTCCTCGTAGTGTAGTTGGGGGCATTGCTCAGGTTTATGGGTCCCTACCCAGATTTCCAGAAACTGGCAGTCTCCTTCTCAGCTGTGAGATGCAGAAGCCTGGAGTCCCAAGGCAGTGCCAAAACAGCAGATCTCTTCTGAGCAGCCTTCTGCGTTCCAGGGGGAACAGGTTGGTTTAGTCTGTTAAAAATAAGGTCGTGACAGCTCCATGGGGAGTGAAACGTCTGGGTGTACAAGCTCTCACGTGGAACAGCTTATATAAAATGTGCTTTTTAAGCTGCAGTGTCCTGTATTTCTCCTGTCCCCCGATCTAAAAACATCCTATGGGCTCAGCAGGATGCTTCCTTTTAAAAGATGTCTGAGTGTTTGAATAAGGCTTCACAGTTACGAGGAAGGAGGTGCTGTGGGTTTTGGGTGTTCATCTTGGAAAACCTGTGATTTTTATTTTTTTTTTAAAGTACCTAGAGATTTTTTAAATGCAGGGACCATTTCCCCCTCTTTGATATACCTGTGAGCTGCGGTGGTTTTCTGCAAGGGCTTAGCCTGTCCACTGGCTCTGCAGGGTTTTGGTGCTCTTTCTGCGAGGGTTATTGTGTGTGGTCGGCATGTCTGAGATCTGAGAGCTGAAGGAAGTAAAGCCTGTGTTTGCAAGTTGAAATACTTGAGGAGAAATAATTGACCATAATCTGACAGCAGATCTAGCTATGCAGAGGACAGCTCATCACCAACGGAAATGGAGCTGATGGATGTTTTCTAATTATTCCCTTGTGTTGCAAATGTTAGAGAGCCAGCTTGAAATCTCTGCCCAGAATTCAGAGCCTTAATTTGTTTGACCTTTCCACTGCTGCAGACTCAAGGCTGTATGAATTGCAGTCATCTCCATTAATTTCTCTATTGTTCTGGGGATGCAAATGAACGTGTTTTTCTGCAAATACTGTATGGAAGATGTGATAGCGTTTGGTGTTAGGCAGTACTTTGCAGTGTGTTTGAGGGGGATGCTGAGCCATGCCTTACTGCAGGGTTCATCTTCCAGACAGGTTGAGGGACATCCTGGCTGAGTGGAGCTGGAGTTCTGTTTAAATACACTGATGCTGGAGGGGTTTCTCTCCCTTTCCATGTCTTTCGTAGAAATCACCAGATATTCTGGCAGATGTATTTCTCATAGACATGCCTTGAATTTTGCCTTTGGACAGATCCATTTAGACAAAGAATGGTACATTTTAGATAACATATCTCAAGGATGTATAATGCTCCAGTATCATCCTCTTGCCTTGAAAATATTATTCCAACTAATCAGCCTAAACCCCCCTTGAAAGTGCATGTGTGTTTTCCACTAGTTTATCGGGAAGACTTTTTAGTCTGGCTTGCTTTCATGTTTTAATGAAGGAAAGATATAGCTGCCAGGCATCTGCTAGTTCAGATGAATGTCCTGGTACCAAACGTGTGTGCATGTGTGTTGCTCTCGGTCTGTGAATCACCAGTGGGTGCAGCAGTAATTTTTGGTAACTAGGAGGCAGTCGAAATTGCTGGTTATGATTTGATGTCTTGCCCACAGCAGAGCAAGCAAAAGGGATGAATTAGAGACAGGAATAGTAGCACAGCCTTTTTTTCTCTTTGTGTGCAGGAAACCTCAAAGCATATAATAAACTATTTTGCCATTTTGATTAAAAAAAAAAAACAAACAAAACACCCCAAAAAACTGAATGCAAAGATAAAATAAGAAAACCTCAAGCTTAATGGTTTGGCCAGTAATAAAAATACATCACTGAACAAAAGGCTACAGAGGGGTTTTTTTTGTATCTTATATTCAGTATGCTGGATTGAAAAGAAATTGGCAGAAGTGTATTTTTAAAGTCCCCACCTCGCTTGTAGTTTCTTGTTTTTGCATGGGAGGAGTGCCTTCGTGGCTGTACAAGTCAGCAGCCGGCAAGAATGGTGGCGAGTATGGGAAAGGACATAATTAGGATAGCATTAATTGCTCTTATCGCAGGATTTATTTTACAACAGCCTTTTAATTCAAGCTGCCCCACCATAGTTCAGTGCACTTTCCAGCAATGTCTGTTTTGGTCTTGGAAGCTGCGCAGGGCCTGGCCGGGTTCTCACTGAAATCTGCCACTGCTTTTTGACTTCAGTTAACAAAGAGCCATTAAATTACATGAACGCAAAGCTCCTTCGGGCTGTTCTGCACCGGTGGGACTTGTTTGAATCCCTATAAATACATTGAACTGACGTTGGCACTTTAAGTAAAGCCTTTCATCTCCTTTCTATATAATGAGTATATCCTTGGCCACAGCCAGTAATCTGCTTCCTTCTCCCATCCCTTCCCTTCCCTCCTGTTCTGAACCCACTGCTTCTCATTTATTGAGGCTCATCCCTCTGTCTGCTGAGCTTCTCCACATTGTAGTGCAGCTGAGGCATCATGCGCTGCTGGCAGGTCTTGCGAGAGGGGAAAAAAATTGTAGAGAACGCTGTCTTTCTCTGGACGCAAATCAGGCCGCGTTTTAATGACAGTTCGCTGCATTTTGGTGCATTGCACTGATCCAGACCCTCACTGAATGTCTTCTGCTATCTGTTGGAAGAGCCCAAAGAGTTACTTTTTTCCTTATCCTCTTGCTTTGGGTGTGGGAGCACAACACCTTTCTAGCACTACTGGGATGTGGTGGGGCATCAGGGGGAAAAGCTAAAATCCTGAGTCAGCATTCCCTATCCTCTGCTCTTTTAAAATCAAACTAGGATTTTTTTCTTTTTGGTCTCCAGCACTGACAAAGCTCAGAGGATACAGCTGTGCTGCGCAGCAAAGTGCCTTTCAGGGATATCTGGACCGAGCTGCTGTGCTCCACCCAGGGTAATAGTCTAAGCAAAGCAAAATGCTGCTTAATCCCAAGTCACTTTTGTGCCCACAGCTTAACTTGGAGTTCCTGCTCTCAAATACTTATCCTTTGGGGCTGAGGCTTGGATTGCTTCAAACCAGTGTCATTACTGAAGCAGTGTAAAATGTGCAACTGGACTTGCCAGTGTCTGGAGGAATATTGTGTCCTTGCAGGTTCATGGGAGTCGCCCATCCACGTTGATGGGGAGACTGTGACTGCTTTCAGCTGATTCTTGGCAGTGTTTAGCTAACTGGCTTTGCACAGTGTTTGACAATGGTTTTTCCACGAGGTGCGGCATACGGCAGTGCCCGGAGCTGGCTGCTGTCATGCCATTACTCGTTATGAAATTGGATTCTTGCAGTTGGCACCACTGCGCTGTGCTCCTTCTGGCGAGGAGCGAGGCAGAGAATACTGCAGCTGATAGAGATCCACCACGCTGCAGCCTTGGAGCCACAACTCTAAATCCGCTTTTTCTGTGCGGAGCATAAGCAATTGGAAAAGCAGGCAGTGCTCGCGCTTAGGGTCACAGGTTGTAGAGCACTTAGTTATGTCCCCTCTTGGACTTTGTTTATTTGATCTTGCATATATCACAGGCTGTTAAGTTTCACCCAGGTATCTCTGCATTAACTCAAGAATTTCAGCCTAATCCAATTTTGCTCGGGAGAGACAAGAGAGAGGTTAATTCCTGATCTTCTCCACAGACAGATGATTGATTAGGTGAGAGGTACTTAAGTGGTCCTAAGAGAGAGGCAGATCCCACACTGCAGTAGGAGAGCACTCTGGGGGAAGGATTTATTCTCCCATCTGTCCTGGGATAGGAATTATTCCTAACACCAGCTCTGGTGACCAACAGTGACTTTCAGCATGGCTAACTAGCCAGACCTCTTAGAAAAAAGGACTGTATCTTACATCAGACTTGGTCTGGTGTGAGTTGCTCGGCAACTTTTCAGAGCAAAGCACCTGTGCCCCTCTGATCTCCTCCACCATATCTTGCTACCACAAATACATTTAACAACACCAAATCTTCCCTGATCCTGGTGGACAACTGCTGAAGCTCCAAAATGTCAGATCTAGTAATAAAGGTTTATTAACACAGGCCTGTGAGTGGTAGGAACGAGCTGAGCAAGATAAGCGCAATTGCGTAAAGAAATGAGCTATATGGAGAATTTGCAGGTTCCGGTCCAGACGAGATGGTCGCATCTAAGCAGCTGGGATGCTCTGTGCACAGAGACCATGCAACAGCTCCCAAAAACTTTAAATAAAGTATATATTTTTTTTTTAAAAAAGGGGGTTTAATCTAATTTTGAAATCTGAGTAGTTGGGCAGTAGTGTATTATATTGCCCACTTTCTCCATTTTGGTGAAGCTGTTCAAAAGTTTAGCCACTTTGACTGTGTGGTGCCCCTGTTTTCAGCTCTTGGATCTCATTATACCTTTAAATCAATAACGAAACCCCATTTCCATGTTGTCAGGTAGTCACTACCCACACCTAGTGTTCAAATTGTGGCTTGGTCTTTGTAAGTGCTGTGTCCTCTTAAGCTAATGCCTATTCAATTAAAGAAAATGAAGCAAATCCCAGCAGTCTTGCTTACAACCCTTTCTTTCCCATTCCTCTGCTTTTTAAGAACATCCCACCCTGTTGCTCCTGCTTCATCATAAACCACCCTACAATGGGCAGTACATGTGGTGACAATTCTTTTGTGTGCCAGGCAATGAAGTAATGGTGGTCTGTCAAAACGTGCTGTTTGAATTTGCTATGCCCAAGAGAAGTAGGTGTCAACAGCTCCTATTTCAGTTGCTTGTTGTTAGAGATTTTGTATCAACTGGTTTGTCATCTGCCGTTGTGGTCCCTTGAGTAGTGGAGGCTAATTCTGCCCTCCAGGCCTGTTTTGAGGTGGAAAAAGTGACATGTTCCTAATGCTGATTCAACAAAACAGTGACACACAGCAGCACTGCTCTGCTTTATGGTCCAAAGAGCATTTGAAATGGAATAAATCTTGCAATCCTGTTAAAAGCATGCCAAAACACTTTTCAGGCTGGGTAAATATTAATATCAGGCTGACAGGAGCTTCTTGCAGGCTGTCACCCACCGTGGGCAGGAGGACCTGCAGGGGTATCTGGCCAAAATCTGTGAGGCTCCTTTTCTCCTTAGGGGGAAAAGGAGCTGATGGTCAGATCTCCAAGGTTATGTTTAATATGGTCCCTGTTTAAGCCACTGATCCAGGAGCAGAAAGTCTGTGTTTCCAGATCTTTTAGAAGAGTCACTCTTACAGGATGACGTTGCCAAGTCTTCGAAGACTTCAATTATCACGCTGCAATTCCGTCTGCGACCTTAATGAAGATGATGTCTTGAGTGGTGATCTGCTTTCATCCTCCTTTTGTGGGCTGATACACAAATGTTTGCATTTTTTGCATTCTTGATTTTTAAGTTTTTCTCTTAAAATGAGAAGAGAGACTATATGAAAGTCAAAGGAAGCACAGTCAATTGTCAATGCAGTCAGGGCAAAATCTGCACAGCTGCCAAAATGAGGTTCAGATATTTTACTGGGTGATACAAAATAAATGTTTAATTCATAGTGCATAACGCTTTAAATAAATATCACTTGGCCACCATCTAATGAGGATATGCTTGACCATTGACACCTCATATTCTGGATGTAGTTTCTCTGACTAGTTTTTATAGCAGACTGTACGTTTTTAGGAAAATAACATTCAAAATACAATTCATTCATTCTTGTCTAAAATGAGTCTTCGGTTTCATAATATCATGTTTGAAACTCTACATTTAAATTGCTGATTGAAGACAGCCTTCAGGATTAAACCTGACTTTTATGGAGCAATAAACTGCAATGTCATGTACCAGATGGTAGCAACGTATAGCTACTGTGTACTTTTAACTAAAGACCTTGATGTTTCTCCTCTATTTTCCTTTCTTGAGAGATGTTTGCTTATTCCCTGTATCCCATGCCATGCTGTATCCACCTGCATGCAGGTTCCCTAGAGGTTTACCCTGTGCTTAAGGAAGGGAGCAGTTAATTAATATTTGAGCCTGGGTGCACGAAGGAAACAGAAGTTTGTTTAATAATTATTCTTTCCCTCAACAAACAGAGACTGATGCCTATCTCCCTGCTTTTTGTCCAATAACTAGATCCATTTCTTGGACTAACCAGCCAGAGAGTGAAGAGGAAGGGAAAATAGCTGTGAATAACGGAGCGGCTGCAGGAGGGCTCCCGCCACTTCTTGTTGTAACAGGTGGGAGGGCAAAGAGAGCAGAAGGAAAACATAACTGCAGCCATTGTAAATACGGATTTCCTAGGTAAACAGGGATTTGTGTAGTGCAAATCTCATCCACTGAAGTGTGTTATTTGTTGCAGGTGTAGGGAGTGCCTTCTGTTACATCCACAGTTGCTGTTTCTAGTTGTGCTTTTTAACTTTTCTTAAGAGTTAATTCTCTCTAATCTTGGGCAACCTGAGGCTTGCCTGCATATTTGGGTATGGTGACTTATTAAGACATTATCACATTGATACTGTGCCCTCTTTTCTGGGAAGATAAGGGAAGAAGTTAGGATTAAATGAAGGAAGATAAGGGGGGAGGCAGTTCTCAACCACCGGCAAGTGTGCTCTGTGGGGCTGTGGGCTCCTGCAGTCCCTCTGACAGCTTTTCATATCGGCTACCCTGGTTTTGTCTTCAGCAGGACCCACACGATGGGCCTTTGGCTATTTCAGTTTTGCTAAGGAGGGCTTGGCAAGTGATCACACACCTCTCCCAGCCATCTTCCCGGACTGCATTCACAAAGAGGCTGTAGCTCTTCCACGTAGTTCTTGGATGGAAAGCGTTGCCCGTTCTGCTGAGGAAACCTGCTCCAGAAGCTCACTAGCACCACTCCCCCATCTTCAGGCACATTTGTTTCTGCTGCTTGTGTCAATGCCAGGATTTAAACATCAGGGAAACCAGAATGTTTGCACTGTGAGCTAATCTACTCTTTAAAGATGTTAGATAATGTAATAAAATAGCTCAGCGGTGCATTGCAATTACCTTTCACATTTCGTCATGCTTCTAAAATTTTTGTCTTCTGAAACTAGGACTATATTTTTAGTACAGTGCAATCAAAAATGTCTGGCCAAGAACCTGATATAGTACCTAGGAAAATGGAAATATTCCTTTAAATGTCTTCCAGAGCTGTGGTTTCCTCTGAGTGTTAAACTCCATTTGTTATGTTCTGATTACATACTTTGGTCTGGGTTATATATGGCTTGGTTTTGTAATTCCATAAATATGGACAGTTTGATCTCTTCCTTGTATTTTTAATAACAGAAAGCACAACATAGATTTTTGTTTTAGCATGATGTAAGTGTAATTATTTAGTGGGCAAGAGAATCAAGATTACATTCTTTTGTTTGCCACTGAGGCTTACAGATTATTATTTTTTTTTTTTTTCTTTATGGTCATGACCAAAAGATTCATGCTATTAAAACCCTAACCATTATGTCAGGGTAATGGTTTCTGTAACTTGCAAGTGAAGAAAGAATCCTAATATAGAGCCAGCTAACTCACCAGTGGAGTGGATTTGACATCATTCAGCAATGACATGAATTGGTGCATCTCTTAGAAACCTGCATCATGGTGAGTTCACATAGTTCACTCTTTGGCATTTTGCAGCACTCAGGGCACAAATTATTAGCAGTAGTCCCAACTACTCTCATAAACTATGACCCCTGACATTCTGCTCTTTTCAAGTCTTCAGTATATCTCTTCCTGTAAGGAAATTTCCAGGCTGGCGTTTATCACACAACTTCCTGTCTAACATGGTACCTGTGCAGAACTGCTGTATGATCCGCAGCTCTTAAAGCTCCAGCTGCCACCTTGAGCAAGTCATTGGCTATTGTTACTGCACACTTTCTCATGCCCGTGAACCATCTGATGGCTGTCTAGTTGCTCTCCTATGGAACATAAAGCAAAACCAGGGTAGAGCAAACCAGCACAGGTAAATGTCCTTTCAAGACAGTTTCCAATCTCAGTACCAAGTGGGAATTGTCTGAAGGATGAAGATGAGAAGGGTGTTTTGGATAGGATTGGGTTTTGATGTGTGCTTGTTGATGTTGGGTTGTTCTACTTTCCCAATGTATTTTAGCCCTTTGACAAAATGGAGCCGCTGACATTTAATGAGTCAGGTGGTTTCTTTCCCATTCAAAGCAGGCAGGAGGGCTACACTACAGAAAAAAACAACTTATGAGGAGCCCATGAAGCTGGGCTTTCAGGCCCAGAAAGACTTGCTTTGACCTACTTCTTGACTCATTGCAAATAACATGCTACATCTACTAACATGACGCTGTTACTCTGCTAGTGGGTCACAAAGCCTGGACACTCATCCTTGCTGCCAAAGAGGACAGTGCTTTGCGTAATGGGAAGGCAGCAGCAGGCAGGCACCAAGTGTGCTGGGTCTTCAGGTTTGGGCCATGTCAATTCGGTTCCAGCCATAAAACCTTTTTCTTAGAAATCCTCCAGGTGGGAAATCCCAGTCCTCAAGAACAGGCACTACTTTTGTTGAAAATCAACATAAAGCAATGGGCAATACAACATGTTGTGTAAATCACGTGTCTGTCTCCTCACCCATCCTAAGTAAGGCAAAGAAGTATCCTTTCTGAGTTGATGGATTTAGTGGAGTTTGTATGTGCTTTCTTTTAATGTGCTTCAAATTAGTCATGGTGCTTTATTTCCTAGGCTTCATTAAGCTTGTGGTCTGACCATATTGTGATAGTCACCCCTAACAGTTTACTGAATACTAGTTTTAATATCCGGATATAGATTTCTTCAATATCCTGCAATGCATTTTTCAGTGCTTTTGTGGATAATGCTAATACTAAACAGTCTGTGATGCACCAGGCCCCCGAGCTACATTTTTAGGTTAGCATAATGCTTTCCATCTTTCATCTTTGCGCAACACAGACTGCTGTTATGTTTTGGGGTTTTTTTAGGACATAAAGTACCCAAAAGGAGCATCTTGCTTAAGAAGTACTATAAGACAACACAGTGGTGCTGTAAGCTTGCCTCTTCTGGTCTGCCGTTGTGCCTTCTCCCTTATACTCTCCCTCCGTCTTTGCCCATCCTTTGCTTCTCTGTTTTTTATCTATGAGAAATACCATAATGGTGCACTGTTTCCATGGAGAACAAAATGTCCAGGAGATCACCTCTGCATTCTTCTGGCTTAAAGACCTGTAGAAACAAATGTCATTCCAGAGGGGCACATAAAAGTTCTCTTTTGACAGTTTGCTGAATAAAAAGATGGCACACTGAATAGGTTGGGCTCAATTTGTCACCTGTGTTCCTGTGGCACTACTGAATTAGCTGTTAAAATTTCTGTGAAGGTAGAAAACAACTATTTTGCAAGTCAAGAGGTCAAACTTTCCTCAGAGACAGAGGGTTGGTATTTGCTGGTGTGTAGTGAAGCAGTTCTGGACCAGGTGTAGATTTGCCTTCTCCAAACAGAAAAAAGCCTTTGAACATATTATCATTGCCTTAAAAATAAAAAAGAAAACTATCCTCTCAGGCGTTTGACAGGAGGCCAGACCTCAGAGGACAGCTAAAGAGAGAGAGACAGGTTTCTAACATCTGTTTTGGGTGGGTGGTTTGTATTTGACTTTGGCATTCACATCAAGGCAAGGCAAAGGCAGCATAGGCACGGCTTGATGAAAAGTGTTGTCCAGCACCCTGCACGCTGACCCACTGGCTCTTTGATTAAAACAAAAAACAAACGGCAATGGGCAAAAACACCATGAAATGAGGGGTGAGAATTCTAGGGTACACGCATAGCTCTTTCTGTAGGTTTTAGAGAAAAAGACTGATAACACTGGATTTGGCATCCCAAATCAGGTTGTTGCTATAGAGCATGTCATTGACAGATGTCCTTGAGCAGAGTGAGAGCCTTCCTCCCACCCTGAGCTCTCTGGGTGCCTCCAGGCCCTGCCAGATGAGCTGTGTTGAACAGTACTGCTATTTTAAGATGCAAATAGTGTGTCAGCACCCACCTTGCTTTCTGACACAAAGTACTGCCCCCAGGGCTGAGTCAGCAATGGGGAACATGTCCCTCTGCTGCCAGCTGAGCCTGTTTGCAAAAAACTTGTTCTCAGTAGCGGTTTTAAAGCCTGCTGTTGGCTGTGAGTTGGGAGCACACCTATTTGCTCATTGGGTTCACGTCCGAGCCCTTATTAGCTCCAGCGCAAAACCGCACTGAACTCAGGAACAACCTGCAGTTCAGATGATACAAGTATATCTCAGAAGTGTACTAAGAAAAATGCAGCAGAAAGTAGTCCTGTGTGTCCCCGTGAAAGCCCTATTGAAGGGCTCTGGCTCCCTCATGGACGTGCCTTCGTGGAACAGCAGAAGAACACAGTCCCCATCCATGCATCCTGCCCTCCTGGGCCAGTGGCCCGCCTGTGTCTGAACCACGGCAATTTATAACGCCCTGAGGAAATGAGTACCCGTTTCAATGCAGCTTTAAGCTGTCAGGCTGTAAATTGTCTTGGTTCAGGAGCTACTTCAAAGCAGCCCTGCCTTCCTGCAGCAAGGAGAAGGCTTTTTGGCAAACCCAGCATAAGTAATTTGCTATTCATGAGTCAAATCCCTGAAACGTCCTCGATCAACAACTAAAAATGGGTCATAAGAAGACAAGGCATTGCTGTCTGGTGAACGAAGCTGCTAACTCTACCAGCCTTCTCCATCTGTTGGCTGAAGCTGCTTCTGCTTTCTCAGCAATGGCTTTTTCTCCCTCCCTGCTTTTCTCCGTCATGCTCAGCAGTGTCAAGCACCCACAAGGTTTCCTGAAGCAATAGGACTTCAACCCAATGGGCAAACCCATCCAGAATATCTCCGTGTTTCCCTGCTCCTTTCATTGCCCATATCTCCCAGATGAGTGAGAAGTGTCGATGGGGTAAGGGAAAGTCACTAATGAAAATGTTAAAATTCCTCCAAGCTGCCTGGTTTTCAAATCTAGAAGGGCTGCAGTATTCAAGGGAGAGAGAAAGAAAACACTAGCTGGGTGCAAGCAGAGACTTGCAGGCTGGCTGCTGGAGGGATGGAGGGACCAAGGAGCAGTGGCGGCAGGTAAAGGGCGCAAGTTTTGGAGCCGGGTCCACTCTTCCCAAAATGGAACCTGTGGCAGCTTGGTCACAACCAGCAGAACAAAGTGTCCTCCAGGTCGGAAGCAAAGAAACGAAGAAAACCCTATGAAGGGACCAAAAAACTCTTCATGTGCATGTGGCTAACATTCAAAAGAGAGTTCAGTGTGTTGTGTGAATAGCAAATCCTTCACCAAGCTTGGGAATATTTGAGGCAGTGTTTAATTTTTTTTTTCCTTTCCATTTCTAATGGTGGCTAATGCATTTACATTCAGCATAAGTGCATTTATTGGTATGCAGATCTGCTTTAATTTAGGGCATTACAAAAGCAGCAGTTGAATATTCTTTTTTGTCAAAGCTAGATGATGGATGGTGTACATCAGCAGAGCTTAAACATACCCAGTCAGAGTTGAGCCCCTTGGTTTGACAGACCATGTGTAATGCAAGAGGCACTTGGTTACAGAGCGCTGCAGAGTAGCACTGCTTGTTACTTTTCCAAACTGTGCCAGACAGCAAACTTCCAGAAAACCTCAGACCATATACAGTTAGCCAGCAACACTATGCGAAATCTTTAACCATATTTGAACGAACGGGCTAACTTGGACACCGCAAGGAGGGAAATGCCAGTCTGCCTGACAGCTCATTTTAATAATGAGAAAGTTGTTCCACTGACAGGACAATAAAAGCTGTGGTTGCGTAGAAAGATGTTGTCTTTCTTCTAGTTGAGAGCATGCATGAAACTGCAGAGGAATGGGCTGGTCCCAAACCTGTGCACATGCAGCTGCGCTTTTCCCTTCTTTCACCACTTTTCTCTTCTTTCACCACTTTTCTCTTCTTTCACCACTTTTCTTTCTGGAGTGTTGAACCTGCACCTAACCTGCAAACCCTATCAAAATGAGGCTCCCATTTGCATTAGTAAATCACAAGTTTCTCCTAAAATGTGCCTTATTTTAAATGTATTATCCCTTGCGCTTCAGCAAAGCAAGAAATAAAAATAGGTGACCTTTGTAGTTAAAGTTATTAATGCACAGTTTATGGGGCTTTTGACATACAGGGCATGGAAGTCAAATTCTTGAGAGATCGTAAGCTCTCTGAATGGGCAAATTTCCTCTGCTGATCCCCCCATTGATCAAGGAGCTGTATCTTTTATAACCAAACTGCTGTGTATTGAACATATTTTAGATGGCAGAACTCTTTGAGGCAGAGACCTTCTCACTGTATGGTTTTGGCAGTGCCACGTCTATGCTGGACAGTGTACGTATGTTTTCCAGCAATGAGACAGAGGGCAGATTTTGCTTTTAAACCCAGCACAGAATAGTGGGCAGGCTTTAAGTCCTGTGTGGTAATGATATGAGCACAAGAAAAACACTTTCGCAATCATGGCATCTCACTGTGGAAATTGTGTCTGCAGCAGCAGTGTTACTGCATGATGCTTTTTACCACCGCAGCTTTGTAAAGCTGCGTTATCCCAGGGCCAGGGCTCAGCTGGAGGATCCTCATGGGCTGACTGAAACATGTGGCTTCTCCACATAAAACAAGGGTTTGTGGCTTTATTTCCCTCCCCTCCTCTGAGCAATTACTAAACAATTCTTTTGGCAAAAAAAAAAAATGTGCACGCGTTTAAAATGCACACTTCAGAACAATGCTGTGCAGCTTCAGTGAACCCTGGAAGCTGTCATCCTGTGCTGCTCCCCATGTGAAACAAGCTGGTGATTGAGTCCAGGCCCTTGTAGACAGTCTTCAAACCAGCTCCAGAAATGGTGGCTCTGGCTGAAAAACCACATTGAAGATGAAGAACTGATCTGAGCTCACAGGCTGGTGAAAGAGGAGCAGTGAAAGAGGAGCAGTGAAACCATCAGCCTGTGTCACAAATGCTACATCTGTATTGGCCACCGGTTCTGCAGGAGTTTGTTAGTTAACGTCTGTGTTAGGCACCGGTTCTGTGGGAGTTTGTAAGGAATTCCATAGCTTGTTCTTATTTTCCACCAACAGGAATAAAAGGAGATGTTCTTTTAAATCCAGCTGAATTTATGAGAACCAGCCAGAGGATTGCAGAGCGAGTTCCCGCTCTGTTGCTGGATGCCTTGCAGGGCCATCCTGCTGACACCGGTCCCAGGCAAGAAACCCAGCACTGCCTCATGCTGCCGGCTCCCCTCCTGCTTGAAGCAGGCCAGCCTTCAGCAGCGGCCAACAAAGGCAGGCAGCCTTGCTGCGGCAAGCGGAGGGAGATCATGGTCCTCACTGGGAGGATTTCTGCTTTTGGGGAGCTGATGCATAGCTAATTGCAGGCCCTGGTGCCTTGTGCTGAGCCACAGTGGTTCTTCCTAAGCTTGCTGAGCTAGAGGGGTAGCGGGGACAGCTGGATGGCCAGTGGCCTTCAAACTGTACTGAATTACTAACAGGGCTGGCTGTCAGATGGGGGGGACTTTTCATCTGAAAGAAGTCAGCTGAATTCCCATGGAGCTTCCCATCATCTGCACACTCAGAGCTGCTGCATGCCCTTTTTGCTAAAGGGCTGGGGATATTAAATCACCTTAAGTATTGGGTGTCTTCAGCATGACCCTGGAAAAAGCAGTTAGTGAGCACCATGTTGGAGCACTCGTTAAAATCCAAGCCTGGAGGAGAGATGGCTGTGCCATCCGGTTAACACAACAGCAATTCAGCCATCACCTTTGTGCTGTTGCAAACCAGGTGACGCTGGTGAGACGTGAGTGGAGCCGAGCATTGATCCAGCGTGTCCACATGGATGCAGCGAGGCCAAGTGGATGGAACGAGTCCACTCTCAGAGTTTATTTAAATGTTGGCTTGCTCTATGTTTCAGACTTCCCTGCCAGCATGAGGTGGTGTGCAGCTCCTAGTGACAGGTCACCACCGATTTGGAAGGGGCTAAGGTTTCAAGAGTGTGTCCTGAACAACATCCCTTTTTCCAGCTGCTCACCTGGCAGAGGTGCAGCATAGCAGCACCCACGGGAGCAGCTGTTGTGGCAGCTGGGAGGAGGGCTCACTAGCAGAGAAATCAGAAACCTAATATATTCCCAGTTTTCTGTCAATTTTCATTAGCTGATAACCGATGCTGCTGGCAGAGAAGTGGTTTTACCGTCGGTTATTAGGAAAGCATAAAGCAGACAGATTTCTAAATGCAGTTATGAAAGATGCTCTGTCACTTTGAGGCTTACTGGCACTGCAGGTTTGAAGGGCTGCAGCTTTGACACAGGCAGTTCAGCAGTTGGCCTTGTCTTGGGGATTTTATTCAGCATTCCCAGCTCCCCTCTCACCCCTTTCCAAAAGATGTATTCTTGCCACAAGTCTTCACGAGGGATCAGAAACAGCAAGCATGGCCTCTTGCCATAAAGAAGGGAGCTGTGTCCCTCCTCATCTAAAACGGTGCTGCTTAAGCTGGAAGTGCCAAAAGTCTTGAAAATGAATCTGTTTTTTAAATACAACCCCACCTTTTTACACACAGGGAAGAACTGCAGCAGTAGCTATTGTAAGGCCAAATCTTTGCCTAATTAAATTCACAGTAATCTCCTGTGAAGGCTCAGAGAGATTTAGAACTTTGTGCTGATGTGACTGCTTCAGTACTGTCCTTCAGCCCGGACCTGTTATTGTGACATTGTCTCCATGTAGAGCACTGTGTACCTACTCAGGGGCAGGGATTCCTGAACTATCTTGCATCGAAAGAAAGCTGTGCTTGTGATGTGGGCAAGGCTGAAGGGGCTGGATCTTGCAGCTGGATCCACTCGGGCTGATCCTTCCCCAGGGTTCTTGCAGAATCTGGTGTTGGCAGAGACCTGGAGACCTGGTGTGGTGTGTGCTACAAAATCACTGCTGTCCCAGCAAGTCTGGCAGGGAGGCTACACTGCTCCAGCTTTATTTCTGATGTTGGACTGATGTTGAGATGATGCACGGATGCCTAGGCTGCAGCTGAAGTTTCTCCAAGCAGGGGGTTTCTTCTCCACTCCCCTGTAAGCAGCAGCTTGTGGTAGCCTTGCCAGGTGTTTTGGGACCAAAAAGGCTCATCATCCATCATGGCTTGCAACTCTGACAAAACCACTGGTTGTGGAAAGTAGCTCCCAAATAGGAATCTTTGAATTCCATGGACAAAAGTATTTCTAAATGATTACATTACTGCCTCTTGAAAACACATGGTGGAAAATCATGCAGCAGTCCAGAAAAGGTCTTCTTTTCTGTAGTCTCTGCTCAGAGGAGACTGCATCCCTCTAACGCTGTTTCCAGCATCCAAAAAAATATTTGCCAGGGTGTCAGAAAGCTTTCTGCTCATCATCTCCAAGAAACTACCCTCCAAGGATCATGTGCTGCTCCTCTGAAATCTTAACGCTTTGCATGAGAAAGAGCAGATAGAGATTTCCAAGGCTGTGGCTATTTCTTTCATGGGCCTGATGAAATTCATAATGAAAACCAAGTTTTTCTTGTACTCTGCCTGGACTGCAGAGTCTGAAAGTGTGGAGTTGACAACAAGGAAGAGAAATCCCAAGATGCAGTATATTCAGTGGACAAGTAGTCTGGCATCATTCCTGATTCTGGCCTTTAAATGAACAAATCAGTGGCGAGTCACTGTGTTCCTGGTTTTGTTTGGATCTGGGACAGAGGCAGTCCCTCTCTGCTGGAGAGGGAGAGCTGAATCATTTGCCCCGTGGGTCAAAGCCTTAACTTGAGCAAGGGAGAGCCATGTGCAGAACAGCAGTTTGCACCAGGACTCGTAATTTGGAAATTATGCTAGAAACAAATTTTGAGCACTGTTTCTCAAGCAATAGCAATGATAATTAGTCATTAGCACTTATGATGTTCTGCTGCTTTAATAACCGTAGCATAGAACATTTGTTAATATTTAGTGGTGTTTTATTTGCTTTTGTTTCTGTTAAATCAGAACCTTTTGGAAGAAAACTCTGCAATTGCATCCAGCTCTCTAAGGTTTGCACAGTTAAATCTAAGTATCCTAAAATGGCACATTCTGTTTTATCTGGTTACTCCTAAGGTACAAAATGCTTTCAGGTTATATTCTGGTTTATGCTTTAAAAACATAAATCTGTGTCTCTAGAGAAGCAGTTTGAGGCTTTATGGAGTGCATAATGGCACCTGTGTAGTATCTGTGTCAGATACACCCAAGGAGAAGGATGTTTCACTAAATGAGCAACTACCTTCTTTTGACAGTGTTAATGTGATTGCACTAGTCTTTCTTTTCTTTACACAGCAGGTCTGATTCAGCTTGCCCCCCTTATCCAAAATAGGGGAGACCTGAGGACGGAAACCCTGCTTCATGGCTAAGAGGAGACCAGGATCCTGTATCTTCATTTAGACCAGGAGGATGAAGCTCAGTCTAATGCAGGGCCAGGCAGAGGGAAGTTCTCCTCTGCTTCGTAGCTGGAGAATCTCAGTTAGTTCCCAAGTGCTGTGGATTGCTCCCACGTGTAGGTTTTGTGTAATGAGATTGTCAAGCTCAAGGTCGGAGGTGAAGTACATGATGCCAGTTTTGAAGACACACTCATTTTTGCAGTTTTTCTTCTTTCTGTTGCCAAGATGGGAGTACTTTAAAGGCTACTTGGTTAGAAACTGTAAATGAGTAAGTAATTTTTAAGCTCTTCTACTTGCTTAAACAAGAAAGGGTTGGGAGAAGGACAGTTGTTTAATTAAACAGCTACTTGTTAACAAAAGATTGAACTCCAGCAGTAACTCTCCTAATTCACAGATTCCTTGGGAATTGAATGACCTTGAGTTTGCTGTGCTTGAAACTTGCCTTAGATACTTGGCTTCCTTTCTCGAATACTTTGGAGAGGAGAGCGGCGCAGAAGGCACTGCGAGGCTCTTGAGTGAGACAGGCGCTGTTTCACTTAGTATCATATAAGAAGAGGCAATTGTGTTGTACAAAATAAACTTCTTGCTTCAGAGCATGCCTGGAGTTATTGCACTCAGAGGTCACAGTGTATCACAGCTGGATCTGCCTCTGCTTCTCTAGCAGTCTGCTATGGAAATTTTGAGTGCTGGCTGTTCAGGATGTCCAGCTGATTTTCTTGCCCCTCTTTAATTTATGAAACAAAGCGAATGTGAACCAGTGGTACATGATGAAATTTTTGTGAGGAGTAACTCATCTGAGGAATCACATCATTTGATTGTGCTCCAGAGCTTGGGGCTTCACTTGTCAGCTGAGAGGGAAGTCTGATCTCCCAGCACCGAGTGGCGTTTCCTGCATCCTTTCCTGTAGTGGCAACTGGGGAGGTTACAGGGATGAACGCGTGGCCAAGTTCGCTGGAAATGAGTGTTTATCCATTATTTCCCTGTGTTTGTCTCCACCATAATAGCTCTGCCCGGGAGTGACTTCACTCATGTCAGTGGTTAGCTGTGGGATCGCACATAAAGCATCAAGATTTAAAATGGAAAGATCATCATTAATAAGAAGCCTGAATACACAGAGTTGTGTGCAGGGAGGTCACTGTGGTCTCCCCCTCCACCATAGGCAAGTCAGCAGTAAACCAAGACCCACTGCTCCTTTCCGTTGGGTCTACATGCAAAATATTTTACCAATTTAGTGATATTGGTGGTTTAAAAAACAGAAAACTAGTGATCTGTTTTGGTTAATCACTCCAAAGTGGCAAAGCTGTGTTAGTGCAGCTACAATTATTTCATACAGTTTCTTGGGATGTGGGTGCA
This sequence comes from Haliaeetus leucocephalus, assembly GCF_000737465.1. Lineage (NCBI taxonomy): Eukaryota > Metazoa > Chordata > Aves > Accipitriformes > Accipitridae > Haliaeetus > Haliaeetus leucocephalus. Next base: position 20,452,453 of record NW_010972775.1, on the reverse strand, counting down.
AAACATGCTTCATTCCACTTTAACCAACCGACAGGAGCTGCTCCCTTGCACCGCTACAGCTGCATCTCTGGAAGGAGGAGCGAGGAGGAGATGGGGGCAAGCATCCTGCGTAGTTTTGGCAGCAGAGCTGTGGTAAGGGTAACGGCTGTCCTGGCCTCCACGTTGCTCCCATAGGAGAACAGCTCTGCACCAGCTGCGGAGAGGGACCTGCATGCTCATCTCCTCCCAACTGAGGTGCTCATGCACTAGGTGACATTAGCCATCTTTTGAACTTTTAATTAGTTAGGCTTTGTATTTAAAGCACATCTTGGGCATTTCGAAGCCTGCCATACAACATGTCTTGTCCATGATTGCTTTTCATGAGACTTGTGGGGCTGTGTTTTCTGGGTTGTGGTAGTACAATCTGGAGCTGTGAGAGAAAGCCCTTGGGGGCTAATCCATGGCTGCGGGCCAGTTTCTGCATAAACTGGTCTTATTTTTAAAGTCCATTTTCTCCAGTACACTTTTTTTGGCCTGCAAAAGACTTCTTCATTTAAAATGAAGAACATAACACTCTCTCCTTTCAGTTGGTCTTTTGGACATGAGCCAGTAGTGCCCACAACAGCTGTACCACAGTTTAAACATTCAGTCTCTAATGGTTTGGGGAACATTAGGGTTTTTAAGGCTTCAACAGGTCTAGAGTAAATAGTGGTCAATAAAGAGTAGCTCTTCTTTGTATCCCTATGCTCTCAGTGCTCTGCATTAGAATAAAGCATGCTTAGAATATAATCATTGCAAAACTAATATCCATGAAAGGTTCTTTTTTTGAAAAGAATCATAGAGAAACCTGTTTCACTACAAGAAGAGTTTGCAAGTGTTCAACTCACAAGAGTCTGGTAACAGGCATGGGGAAGTTTGCACGTAATGTCTGTTAGAGACATGTATGTTCTGGGCTTGTGTCACTCCCCATGTGTGTGTTTAACGGCTACTACATGGGAGGAACAAATAAATTAGAGGAATTACTTTCTCTGTTGTCTTCTCCCACCCACCTATTAATGATGTACAGAAGAGGTATTGTGATTTTTTGTCTTTCTTATGGCTTTCCAGTATTGTGTGGAGTTGAAAGCCCACATGTGCTAATAGGTGATATTTAGCATAGTGTTTTGGACCCAGATGAGGTAGAATCTACATTAGCAGTGATGGGCGATAGTTGGGCATTGTCCTTGTTAGTGATTCAACCCAATGCCGAGGACTAGCACTGCCTTAATGATTTAAGCAAATTAATGTTGGTGGAGCTGTCAAACTATGTGGAGGGAACTGCTCATTTCTTTCAAGTTTTGTAGATGTGGGTGAGAAAACATAATCCACGTGGGGCTCCTTATCGTGAAGGAAAGCCCATGGGCATCACAGTGCTTCTGAGGCATTGGGTCAGTGTCCACCTCAGCCCAGGAAGGGTTAAATTGCTCTGTTGGCTGCTGGCCACTTGGACTTCATTTACAGCACTTCATGACACTGTGCAAAAATAGTTTGTAAGTCATTATACTCTCTATAGGGAATTGATTAACCCTTCTGATACCCTTCCGGGTGTTTCCTACAGGTGTGGGATGTACCTTGGTTCCTAGATGGGGGATCCGGGCTGCAGGATGCTGGCACATCCCATGCCTGCTGCAGCTTGCTGAATGCGAGGAGACAGGAGGGACGCTGGAGTAGGGGAGGGTGAGACTCCATAGGAATAACAATGAAAGTGCCAGCCTTGCAAAGCATTCTTCTGAAAAATAGGATTATATAAAAGCTGGGCTACTGTGGTGCTTCTCATTAGTTGCACTGCAGGGTTGGCCGGAGCACAGGGTTTGTTACAGTTGTCACCTTTTTGGCTGGAGCAAGGTGGCCGTTAATAGATGTTTCAGTTGTAAATTGCTTTGCGTTGAAGCACCAGTAAAGTCTTGCTGAGATGTGTTTTATTTTCAATTCAGTTTTTGAAGTTAGCTGGTTTCTGGAAGAGGCAAATAGTAGTATTGAAAGTTCAGAAGTTAACCAGCCTAGCTAAGAGGTTACTCCTGCATGGCAAGCCAGAGCTTTAAAATACGCTTGTTAATTTTATTTAGGGCCATTTGCTAGGGGTTCATATCTTTACTTCCGTTGGGAAGTTTCATAACATTTTCCTACCCATCGGTATTCTATTAAAACTTTGTTGTGTAATCTAAAAGCCTCTCTGCTTCTCATGGTTTCCTCTTGTAGCTAATTCAGAATGCCCTAGATGGTAATTTTGGAATAAATGCATTCAGGCTGCATGGTCTTGATTTTGTTTTCTTATAAATTCAAAACAAGATTTGAAATTAAGTCCTACTGTCAATTTTCCTTTAAATAACAGTTGCCTAATGACATGATCTAAGAATTTTTATCTAATGTCACAATACTCCTGGGAAAGCCGGTGCCTATAGTTGTATTGTAGTTAAAATGTCAGTGAAATCTGTTACCATATGCATTTCATACTTCTATATATATGTAGTGTTAGAGAGGATAGATCAGCGGCATCAGTAAAAATACACGTGTGGGTCCTGCAGTGTTGGACTGGTCTTGTTCTTGCCGTGTGAGCTCTCCATTGTAATAAATTGTGCTTAGAGGATTGACTGTAAGTGGGTGTGATTTGAGGTCTCCTAGAGCCCCTAACAGAAGCAGCAAGGCTCAAAGTGGACAAAAAATAGAGTGTTATTAGTAGAAGAAACAATACAGGGATACAAATGAAGAACAGTCTTTGGATGAGTGGAAAAACATGCTTCTCAGGAAAGCATGAGGTTCATTCAATTTGGATAACTCTCAGCTGAACATAGGATTAGACCAACTAACCGCTGCCCATAGCACTCTTTTAAATCTTGCATGACTTCTAAGGGGATATACATCTTGACAGGCAGCTCATCTGTGGCTTGCCAGGAGGCCATCGCCAAGATGTCCTTCTTTGGCTGCATTGCTGTATAGGATCTATCTAGCAAGAGGCAGCCTCTGGCCTGAATTGCTCACAGACAGCATGCATGCAGCAGGTATCATTTGGGGGAGAGTGGGCAAGAAGGTGAACTTGAGCAGGAAAGGAGAACAGGTAGGGGATTGGTGATGACCCATGAAAAAAAACATTCTTTCTTTTTCAGTCCAGCTGAAGTTCCTCCCTCCCTCCTTTGAAATGAATTACATTTGTTCAGATTAAAATCCATGTGAGCCGTTTCAAGTATATGCAGCTTGCTCCTGTGCTGTCCACAGCGATACGCTGAATTTCAAATTTCAGTATGCGCATATGTGGTTTGTTAAGATAGTGGCAATTAAATCCAGGTGTAAATTTATCCCTTAGATTCAATGTCTGTCCACAATAATGGGAAAAATGCAGCTGAAGGCCTAATAAAACAAGACTTCTGCTGGGTCTGAACAGCTGGTAGAAGCATCACTCGCGCTGTCTGTTAAAGGGAGGCTTTCTGTGCCTGTGATTTTCCTTTTAGTGCTCTGTTTAATTGCCATCATATTTGAGTCATTCTTTTTTCTGTTTGTCTTTTGGATTTTAGGTCTTTGCTAATCTTTATAGCCTTTTTACATGTGCTTTATTGACTGTATTACCTATAGCAAATTCTGCTGCCAATAACATGGTTGGATCCTATATCGAATGAAGCTGTCATGTCAGCTCCTCTGGCAGGTTGATGACATTTGTGTTGTGATATAGAGTCAGCCTGTGATCTTTTTAAATGTCCATTGACTAGGCTGGTATAGAACTTTGGCCTCGAGGAGGGGGGGGTTCCTCATGGTTTTTTTTTTTTCCCCTCCCCAGCTTATTTTCCACATTATCATCCTGGTTTGCACATGCCTTTCATTATATCAGCTACTGCCTGAGCTACTGAAAACTGTAAAGCTGGTTTGTCCGCTTGCCTTTCATTATATCAGCTACTGCCTGAGCTACTGAAAACTGTAAAGCTGGTTTGTCCGCTTTTCTTAAGTTGTGGCTTTCCATAAGGCTTGTGAATCTAATCTTAGCTTGCTATCTTCTTGTTTTGAAGTAGCAGTTTCCACTTTAAGGGTGCGTTTATTCTGGTGTACATACACATCCTGTATTACCTGCCTTTTGGAACTACTGCTGGGAATCTCAGGTGCATTTTACTTTCTGTTGACATTTTAAAATGGCAGGGGAACTGTGGTTGTGCATTGCAGCACTTGAGATAACGTATTTGGCATCTTGACTAAAATATTTGGCAAGATGGATTTTTAATGCCTAAACAATATTTGGGTGTAACGGAAAAGGTGTTGTCATCCTTGCTTGCTATGTACATGGTATCCTTTTTTATTGCGCTTTATTATTATTAAAGCTCATGGGAAGCAGACAAATAGTAAGAATTTTGTAGTGAACACTTCATGGTTTTTTTTTCCTGGTGGTGCTGTGGTGTTGTGAAAAAATGAGCTTACAATCTACTTACTGCTCAGTTGTTTGGCCAACGGTGGTATCTCTAGAATGGACTGTAGTAATCCCAAATCCATGATAGATGTTTCTTTCACCAGTTTACAATGAATAATCCTCTTAATTTCCTTGAATAGCAGCTGGTATTGCTACAACCTGTGCCTAAAACCAAGAACAGCTTATTCAGAAAGCCTTCTGGCCCTGCGAGCAAGGAGGAATTTTCTCCCAGTGGGGGTTGCGTGGGCTAACTTTCACAAGGACAGCACTGCTGAGACGCTAACTTCTTCTTTCTCTCTTCTAGATGCAGCAGCTGTTTTATGAAAATTATGAGCAGAACAAAAAAGGCTATATCCGAGACCTGAGGAACAGCAAAATACACAGAGCTATAACGCTGCACCCCAATAAGAACCCCCCATACCAGTACAGACTTCACAGCTACATGTTGAGCCGCAAGATAGCAGAGCTGCGCCACCGGACTGTTCAGCTGCACCGGGAAATTGTCCTGATGAGCAAATACAGCAATACAGAAATCCACAAAGATGACCTGCAGCTGGGGATGCCACCCTCCTTCATGAGATTCCAGCCCCGCCACCGGGAAGAAATCTTGGAGTGGGAGTTTCTTACAGGAAAGTATTTGTATTCGGGTGCCGATGGGCAGCCCCCTCGGAGAGGAATGGACTCTTCTCAGCGTGAAGCGTTGGATGACATTGTTATGCAGGTCATGGAGATGATCAACGCCAACGCTAAGACCCGGGGGAGGATCATAGATTTCAAGGAAATACAGTATGGCTATCGCAGAGTAAATCCGATGTACGGAGCAGAGTACGTTCTTGACTTGTTGCTTCTGTACAAAAAGCATAAGGGGAAGAAGATGACCGTCCCTGTCAGGAGGCATGCGTACTTGCAGCAGACATTCAGCAAGATCCAGTTTATGGAGCATGAAGAGATGGACGCCAAAGAGCTGGCCAGCAAAATCAACCAGGATTCTGGATCCTTGTCCTTTCTCTCCAACTCGCTGAAGATGTTTGTTCCCTTCCAGCTCAGCAGATCAAAAGTAGAGAGGAAGGAACTCAAAGACAAGAAGATCAACATCCTGATTCCTCTCTCCGGACGTTTTGACATGTTCACAAGGTTCATGGGGAATTTTGAAAAGACGTGCCTCATTCCAAACCAGAACGTCAAGCTGGTTGTCCTGCTTTTTAATTCCAACTCCAACCCTGACAAAGCGAAGCAGATTGAGCTGATGAGAGATTACCGCTCCAAATACCCCAAGGCTGACATGCAGGTTTTACCAGTGTCGGGGGAGTTCTCGAGGGCACTGGCTCTGGAAGTCGGATCTTCTCAGTTCCAGAACGAGTCTTTACTGTTCTTCTGTGATGTTGACTTAGTGTTTACCACAGAATTCCTCCAGCGGTGTAGAGCCAATACAGTTTTGGGTCAACAAGTGTACTTTCCCATCATTTTTAGCCAGTATGATCCAAAGATTGTTTATAGTGGAAAAGTTCCTAGTGACAATCATTTTGCCTTCACCCAGAAAACAGGTTTCTGGAGGAACTATGGCTTTGGTATTACCTGTATTTACAAAGGTGATCTTCTTCGAGCAGGTGGCTTTGACGTCTCCATCCAAGGTTGGGGCCTCGAAGACGTAGACCTGTTTAACAAAGTCATTCAAGCTGGCTTAAAAACTTTCCGAAGCCAAGAAATTGGAGTAGTCCATGTGCATCACCCTGTTTTTTGTGACCCTAATCTTGATCCAAAACAATATAAAATGTGCTTGGGGTCCAAAGCTTCAACTTATGGGTCCACACAACAGCTGGCTGAAATATGGTTTGAAAAAAATGACCCAAATTTTGGGAAAAGCAGCAATACTAATGGCTCAGTGAGGACAGCCTAATGTCCAGCTATGCTGGAAAAGACTTTTTTTTTAATTATCTAATTTATTTTTGGGAAAATGTTTTTTGATAATTCACTTTTAAAACACCACACAGGATATATTTTAGAAATCATCATTGTTTTCTTACAAAGCGCTCGTTTTGAGAAGAACAAGGCCGTTGGTTTTTCTGTTGTTGTGGTTTTGGTTTTGAACAAAACTGTGATCAATATTTGCCTTCAAACTAAAAAGTTGTTTGAGAGTTATCCGACCGATCGGCGGAAATCTGACTTGAATTAGAATTTCCTTATGAACAAAAGATTGTTTCCTACCTTTTCCGTTGCTGTCTTCATTGCTAGGATTCTGTAAATTGGGACCTGAGCGTGCAAGCCAAGTGGCAAAACAGTGTATCTAAATGTTTTGTTGTGATGGCTACCGTGCAAAGATTCTGCTTCTTTTGTTAAGGATAGCCATTGTTTTTTAAATCGCATTAGAACAAAACAAATCGGTGTGGCGATGATAAGGATATTAATCGCAGGAGGTTTTTTTTCCAAATGGCTGATTATTTCAGTTTAAAAATACACTTCCACTTATTATGGCCAGGAGACTTCAAGGGAGGGAAGAAAGTAAGCACAACCTGCCATCCGATTAGTCCTTGTAGAAATTTTTGTCTTTTATATTTGGTCCATATATGGACGTAATGTTTTAAGAATCCGTGGATGGGTTCTGTGTATTATCCTCAACCTCTGCCCTGTCTAGAGCTGAGATGATGTTATCAAGAAATGCCGAAGCATAATAAGGGAGGGGAAGAGGATGGGAAATGCGAATCTCTTGCAGCAAAGCGACAGTATGCAATGAACAATTAGAGATCCTTAACGAGAACTTTGAAAAATCTTCTATACTGAGTGTACTGCACCTGGTTGCGTTGCTTTTATTCAGTCGGTTACATGATGTTAATGGGAACAATTATTACATTTGATTACTAGTTTTGTTTTGGGGTTTTTTTTTTCTGTATCTGATAGACCGTTAATTTATTTAATATCCATTGGTTTAGGTTCTTGACCTTTCCTTGAATATCTGTTAGTCATTTTAATATTTTATATATATATATATGTGTGTGTAAATATATATATATATATTAGGAATGTATTGCATCTTCTCACTGATAAGGTAGTATGCATCGTACTTGCAGTAAATGATCTCCAAAGATTACTTTCTAAAATATTTTTTCATGAATCTTTTCTCCCAGATTTCTTTAACACTTTTGGAATGACTTCAGTAAGCTTAGAAATTTTTTTGGTATTCTGAGAGGAACTGGGGATGGGGAGGCCGAATACAAGGAAAGTGTGATCCCTATGAATTAACACCTAGCAAGGTAAGAGAAAATACACAAAATAAAGTGCCTTAAAGCCAGAAAGGGAACCCTTTACACTGAGACTTAGACAGTGAATGGATGTTGTCATTGAAGTAGATGACCTATTGGGACCTACCTACCTGTAAATATCTTGATCAGCAGAAACAAAAAATAAAAACCAGCGAACAATATATTTTTCTATCGTATTCTCCATCACCATTTCGTCTCATTGCTCTCAGTTCCACTTTGCCTACTCTTTGGGAAGTGGAGACTAGTGAAGGAATGGAGAAAAACCGATGCTTAGGTTGTTGCCATGTTTGAAGGGATCTTATGGAGTAATTGCTATTCCAGTAGAAGAAATAACCATTGTTTACATGTGTATGGAATATGAACTGCAACTAGTGTAGAGTCGATGTCTTATAATGTTCATCGTTTTTTGGTGACAGTCCCAAGGATGTAGGTACTTGGATGGATTCAGTGCATGGAAAATCTTTTTTTTTTTAAGACTTGCTTCTAAGATGCAATAAAGATTTTTTATTTGCAATCAGAGCCCCTCGTGTCGTCTGCCTCAGTCCGTATCTTTTCATACAGCGTAGGCACAGCCGCAAAGGGTAAAGCAGTTTCGGGAAGTAAGTCCAGGTAAAAGGATCTCCCTCGTACAAAGGCTTGACCTCTGTTGTGTTTAGGCCCAGAATAAACTTAATGCCACATACCCTGGCTCTGGGGAAAGGGAAGACAAATCCATTCATCAGACTTCGGTGTACACTCCCGTTGCTGCCCATGCTGATGAGCTGTGCGATTCCCCAGGGCAGCTGGTCATCTCTAATGGAGGTTTTGGACTTCTTCCTCATGAAAAGATTAAAAGTGCTTTTGCTGTCTGAAAACATCCCAAACTATACATTTAAAATGCATACGATGACAAGGCTGAATATTAAGTGTGTTGAGCACTTATTTTTAATAGCTCTGCCAGTTTTATCACAGTTGTTCAATATTGGTGTGAGGCTTATTTATGTAAAAATTAAGTCCCAAAGCAAGAATCTTGGGGATTACAGAAGTGTTTCTTCACATAAGGGAATGGAAAAAAAAGCAACTAGTATTTGTGGCTGCAGAAAGGAGCTTGAAGAATATGAACCCTAAAGAACTGTACCAAAAGACAGGAGAAAAAAAGCCCTGTACTTATACTGTATTTATTAACATTTATGATTATGTAGGACTTTTTTTAGCCCGTAACAGCCGGTAAAAGCAGGATGCTTATAAATGGAAAAAGCCGTTTAATGAAAAGCACCCATCTGGTATTATGGGTTTTTTGCTCGGTTGCTGCAGTTCTGATTCAGTTACTAAATCTGTCCAAGCAGCATTACAAGCAAGTTTTACACCAAGCTTGCAGGCTACTCTTGAGGCCCCACATCTTAATTGACCACATCTTTTATGGACTCGCAGCTTAAAAGTAATCCATTTTAAATTTAAATTTCGAATTATAACTGTCATGATAAAGTCTAACCTTATAAAACCCATTTTATACTAAAATAAGCGGTATTTGCTGCCCAAGTTGTGAGAAGCTTGACCAGGTGGAAGTCATTGGCTGGCAACTGCTAACCCAGCCTCTGACAATCCCTTCTGGGGCTGGAACATTTAATTCGCGGTTTACTCTGGTTGTTTGGTTCAGAGAGAAGTTTACTTCATGCCAAGAAGCCAGTTGGTGTTGGAAAACCCACGTGGGTTTGCCTGTAGCCCATTAAGAAAAACAAGATAGGAGAAAAGGAGACGGTGTTGTCCTGAAATTGAATAACGTGGTGACCAAAAGTCATTTGCTCAGGTTTGCTATTTAGAGAGATGCTTCTCCTCTTCATTAAAACAATTAACAATGCAAGATGCTTCTTTCCCTCATCCTTCCTGTGTATGTAACCCGTGTCAGATGCCATGCTGGTCGCAGGCATGCTGACAGCAATAAAACTCCTGCCCAAGCAGAGCTCTGCAGCCCTTCAACACTTCGGTTTAAACCCTCCCACCTTTTCTGGACACCCATGGGTACGAGCTCTGTCCCGCACACCCACGCGAAGGACGAGCTCAGAAACGCTTTGCCATTCCCGTCTGCCCGGGGCTCACGGTAAGAGACAGCGTCACAGAGGGGTTTCTCACCCACGGTGGCTCCGCTGGCCGTGGCTCGCAGTTGGCAGGTTGGTGGCTCTGCAGGGTTTTGGGGGCCCCTTGGGTCTGCTGAGCTGCGGGATGGCCAGGGACCGTGTTCTGAAGCACAGGTGGGATGACCCGTCACCATCCTCACCCTTCAGGTATTTTTGCTCCCTGGCCCCGCATTGCTTGTCGGGGGCTTGGATGTCCCCCCGTCCATGCTCCCCAGGGTCTGATCTTTGGCAGTGACCATCCCCAGGGCTTGTCCGCCAGCAGCCTTGATGGCTGCTCAGCTTTGGAGTCAGTTCTCACCTGCAGAAGATGGAGCTGATGAACAGGAGGGGCTGAGGTGAACATCGGGGTCGGGGCGGGGGACACACACACATCTGCAAAGAAGCCTAAAGGCAGCCTTGGTCCTTCCTTCTGGTAGGGACGTTTGTGGGGTGGATTGGAGAGCCTGGTTGTCCTGTGGGCTGTCGGGGGAACAGCCAAAATTCCCTGTGAGCCTCGAGCTGGGGCGTCTTGAGGCTGCGCTTGGCTCTTTGTTCCTGAACGCATCAGATGCTGGAGTTAAATTGCATGTGAAACTTAACGGCAAGGCAATGAGTGGGAGAGCTGGATTTATTACTGCTGTTTTCTAAAAGCACTTCCAGCAGCTTGTTTCTTTGCTCAAGGATCAGTGATGGTGGAAAGAAGCAAAGGAGACGGGGAAAGCACGGGTGCGGGAAAGGCAGCGCGGTATGTTCAGTGACGGTCATGCTGCATGCGGCTGTTTACAGGTTAAATATTTATATGTAACTTTGCAGAGTCACAGTCCGTGGAAGGATTTCAAGTTTCAGTCCTTTAGGCACAGTGGGGTTTTATTGCCCTTAAAAGTCAGTGACCAGCTCCAGCCTCCACACAGCTTCACTGGACCTGGCTGTGCGGTTCCTTTCAGCAAAATCAGCAAGAAAGTCCCGCTGACCCCAAATCTGCTTAGTCTGAGTTTTTGTCGAAGCTGTAACTTTACATTGCAAATTATTAGCCTAAGTCGTTTCACATGAATACTTGCTAAAAATACTCACTCTCACAGCCAGCCTCACTCCAGAGCTTTTTGGAAAGAAAAATCTTTCAGAGGCATTAAAAATGGAGAGCAGGTTAGCTCCTTGCCTGGGGCAGATGCTTCAAGGTCCCACTGGGTTCCTCCTCCTCTGCTCTGGGACGTGGCGATTTCTGGGCTGGTGGGACACTGCCCGCCTTAGGGCCAATTTTAAACAAATGTCCTTGTACCGAGGTCTGAACTCTCTCAACATGAATTATTGCACTGACTGGAGCAAATTCAGGGGTTTATTTGGTCCCAGTTGGAGCTCAAAGGCCATCTCCTCCGTGGGGCATGGGCGGCCTTGGAGACATCCTAGACTCCCCAGCCAAGGCATGGTGAGCTGCAGTGCAGCCGCATCCCCTGAGGTTTCCTTCCCCGACTGTTTCACTGGATTTCACCTGGCAGCTGCTGCCAGAAGCGCTTTTATTCCTCACGTCCAAACTGCTGCAGACGCTTTCCCAGGTGCAAGAAACCCATCCGCGTCCTTTCCAAGCTCCAAAACCCATCTCCCGGCTCTCCTCCAGCCCAGGAATCTCTGCCACCTTTTAAATCACATTTATGAGCAGGGTGAAAAAAATTGAATTAACATCAAAAAAATAACAGACTGAATACTGGGCTGGCTGTATGTACTTTCACACTTTAATTCAATAAAAACCTCAACTTTAATTGACCTGACTCGATTCCAGCATTTCCAGCGTGCTGGTCTCCAGTGTCTTGGAAATCGGGGGTCCCCACCGCACCGCCGGGGGTGCTGGGAGGGCTTTGCCTGGGTCCTGCTACGCCGCTCGCTGACTGTTTTAGCAAAGGAAGACAAAAAAAACATAACACCACCTTTGTGCTTTGTTGACTTTTCAATAAAAGGGCTCATACAAAGGGCACAGTTTAAAGTAATTCCGCAATAAAACAAACTTCCAAAGCAAATGCGCTGCGATACGGAGCAGATAAAGGCTGTTTGCTTTGCTGGCATTGGCTCTGCGGGCAGCGGTTCGAAAATGAAAGATAGAGCCGGGGTGGTTCTAGGCAGCGGAGCAGGACCCCAATGGCCCTGGGGAACCCAAATTGCTGCAGACCTGCAGCCTTGCGGGGTATGTACGTGCCCTGGCCGGCTGCCCGCTGCCAAAAACCACTCTGCTGTGATTCCCCTGGTGCTGAGCACCTGCCCCAGGTGAGCTCGGCCCCCATCCCCACCCCTGGCCCCATCCTCATCCTCATCCCAATCCCCATTCTCATCCACAACTCCATTCCTGGCCTCATGCTCATCGTCATCCCAATCCCCATCCTGCCCGGCTCTCATCCAGGCTGCAGCGTCCCCACACAGTGAAGGTAATTAATGTCCAAATGCAACCGCTGGTTTGAAGTGTTGACCCTCAGTGGGAAGGACTTTTAAAAAAAAAATTTGAATTTTTTTAATTGCTTTTTCTCTGAGCAGCTGTGAGCTATGTCAGGACCCTGTGCGGAGGCTGCCCCAGCCCTTGGTGCAGTGGGACCTTTGGGGTTTGGCTTCCCTTTGGGTTTGTTCTGGGGGACAGGAGGGTAGCAGGGATGGATATGTGCTGCCCCTGGACATGGTAGCAAGGGCAGCAGCGATGCTCGGGCACCTCCAGAGCCTGGCCCCGCTCCCCACTGCGACTCTCCTGGGGGATTTCTCCGCTCCTGGGTTCAGTTGAAACTCTCAGGGCAGTTTCCAGGCAAAGCTGAGCTGGTTTTCACACCGCGATTGTTTCCCACCACCCTGCAGGCTGTGGTACGTGTGCGGAGCTGACTGATGGCTGCTGCTGCTTCCCAAGACATCAGAAGCCAGGTAGAAACAAGGAGCTGGGCAGTGTTTGCCCAAGGAGACCAGGGAGGTTTAGTTGTTTGTAAAAATTTGGCACAATTTAAAAAGTTCTGTTCTCACATGGGGCCCTGCTTGCTGCAGCCATGAGGGGTAGAGCATCAGCGTGGTGGAAATCAAAGGGAAACCCCCTTTTGCAGAGGTCAGACCAACACAGCCCCAGAGGAAGGTTTATTAGGGATGGAAGATTGCAATGAAGTGTTTAATAGTGCAGAAACCAGCCCGAATCACCACCAGTGCAATAACCAGGCCCCGGGGTGATGGCATTGGGGCTCAGCCCCGGAGCCAGGACCCCCAGCCGGACCCCTCAGCACCCAGCAGTGACTGGCAGGGGGCTTTCCACCCTGCAAAACACCTTCCTCAGACATGCTGTGTAAAAGACCCTATTCTCAAAAAACAGAGGGGGGGGAAGAAATGGGACTAAATTGTATAGAGGAGCCTCCAACACATTATATTTTCCACAGGGAGCGGGGCCCTGTGGCAGGATGCAGCCACCTTAATGCTCCTTTCAGCCATCACGTCCCAGTGTAGGGCCCTCGGGGGTGAATGGGGACCCGCAGCCAGGGACAGCAGGTTCGGCTGGGAACGGCAGCAGTGCCTGGTGCCCCCTCTGCCAAATGCGGCCAGGCCACTGTGGCCACAGGACATTATTTGGGGGGGCTTGTTCTCCTTGCCTAATTCTCTGAATAGGACGGTGCTTTATAATTTTTGAGAAGGAAAATGGAGAAGGGAGGGGCAAACGCGTGGCACAGGTTAGTCTGTGGCTCCCAGAGGTACGTGGGGTGCTGAGCAACTCCTGCTCCCTGCAAAGCCCATGGCAGACTGTGGCAGCCAGCCCTTTTTTGATAAAAGCAGCAACGGACACTGAAGGGTGCTCTCATGCCCCGCTGAAACGCAGCACTCAGAGGGATGCACTTGCGTGATCGCACAGGCAACAGGCGGTGGATGGGGGCAGAGCCCTGATGGGGTCCCGGCCCTGAGCTCCCTGCCCACCCCACCAGCTCCCTGGGCACACGGTGGCCACTTCCTTGTGTCTGTGTGTCACCAGAGCCACTTCCATGCCTCCAAACTTCTATCCCTCCATCCCTACAAGCTGCCATCCCTCCATCTCTGCATCCCTCCAAACCTCCATTCCCTCCATCCCTCCAAACTTCCATCCTCCCCATCCATCCCCCCAAACTCCCATCCCTCCATCCAGCCCCCAGCACTCGCAGGGTGGAGGAGAACTTGCCGGGTTCATGGGCCGCGGGCACCGCACACGTCTAACGAAGGCTCAGCCCCGGAGCTGCTCTGGCCAGGGAGCAGGCGGAGGGGAAGCGTGACGGTCACGGCACGCCGCCGGGGCCAGCTGGGGCTCCGTGGCACTGGGACGGTGGCACCGTGCGAGCCGGCTCCATGCCGCGACTCTGCTGGCGCTGGCAGGGGAAGGAGCGGGAGGGTCACAGCTTGGCATGAAGGAGAAATCAGTGGGACCCGAAGCTCGGAGGAGCCTGATGAGGTGCTGCTGTAAACAAAAAAGCACAAAAAGAGCTGGGGAATTAAAAAAAAAATCAGGGAAGAGCTCAGCACAGGCGGAGAGAAGCACCTTCCTGGGGGCACGAGTGGTGGGCTGGGAGGGAGAGGGACCGGGTTGTGTAAACCCGGCTGAGCTCTTTGGGAACGGGGCTTTCCGAGGGGTTCTGTGGTTTGGAGTTTTTTTAAATCTTGGTGTCATTTTTGTTAGACGTTGGTGGCAAACACTAGCCACCCACCCTGACAGAGCAGCAGCCTTCTCCTGCCTACAGGAAAACAAAAGCCAGGGGCTACAGTGCCAATGAAGCCACTGAAGCCCAACGGTGCTGCCCGTCCCATCGCCATGGGCCCGGGGTAAGCCGAGGACAGGCTGGCAGCCTGAAGTAGCCACAATATTTCCTGTCCTTTAAAGTTTGCTTAAAGAAAACTAATTTCCTCTGTCCTTTTGGTAGCAGAATACAAAGCAGCCAGCACTGCCCCTTTCCCCACGTCCCTTAAAAATCACCTTATTTTTCCTTATGCTGAAGCCAAGAGCCCTTGGTGCGGTGTGGGACAGAGAATCATCCAGCCGGTGTGTAAATGCCCACCTGCCCCATCCTTGTCACTGGGGCACAAGAGGTGGCTTTTACTCTAATATATTAAATTACCATTTTTTTTCCCACATGTCGAAAGTAACAGAGCAGGGAAAAAACATTTGAATTACCCAGCTGTCAGAAAAATGTAGCTGAGAATGGAGTTTTTAAGGCTCCAAAGCACGAAGAGCTGCCCGGGCCGTCAGGCAGGGGTGATCGCAGGGTGTTTTAATGCTCGTGCTGGTTTTTGGCAGCAGCATGGTGTTATGGCACAAGTGAAGGGGAGCAGGAACCAGCCTGGGCAGCAGCCCCCCACGCCTTCGCCGCTCCGGCCGGCTCAAGCCCTGCCCACGCTGCCAGACGCTGGCTGGGGGAGCTGCTGCAGAAGAGCTGGTCTGCTCAAGGGATGGGGAAAATAAAGTCCTGCTTTTAGTTCCTAATCATGCTGCAAGGTTAGAAAATATAATTGGATTTGCCACCTTTCCTATCCTGCTGTCTGATGCCCAGCTGCCGTTCCCAGTCTCTGGAGCATCCCGGCTTCTGCAGAGCTGCCGCTTTCGGGTGCCATGGCAGCATCAGCCCCAGGTGCAGGGCACCTATTTTCTGCCAAGGTTATTTTGTCCAACCAGGACTAGAGAAAAGTTTAATACTGTTAAATTGTCCTTTCCATGGCTTTCTTTGCAAGGCAATGCCTGGATTAGCCAGAGGGATGTGTCCAGTGATGAGACCCAAAGGGTGTAATCCCATCAGCTGGGTCCTCGAGCAGCGGGGTGGGACCGGGGTGCTCTGGGAGCTGTTGCAGGGGTTTGGGCCCAATCCTGCACTGCTGCCCAGGGCAATGTGAGCAACGGGACAAAGAACTGGCCCTTCTTTCATTTTTCTAGTAGAATTAGCTTTAATGTTGTCCCATTTTCCTGCACACTGAGGAGTCTGTTGGTTTTGGACAGCCCCGGGCTGGCAGGGTCAGTGTGCCCACAGTGCTGAGGGGGGTTGTGCTGGGTCCGCAAAATGCCCTGAGTGAGCACCAGCACATGGGGCCTCGGAGGAGGGGTACGACCAGCAGTTTGCATCCATCATGTCTGCCCTTCCCTCCCCCCGCTCCCCCCAAAAAAACCCCAAACATTCAAGCTTTGCCCTGAGCTCCACTGGGACCCAAGTACTGGGTACAGCAATCGTTCTCTGTTCCAGGGCCTGACCCTGCATCCCGCTCACTGCACCGATGCCAGCAGAGAAACAGCCAAAACCAGGACTAGTAATCACTGTCCAGATGGTAATTATTTTTATTTCTTTTAAAGCAGGTCAAGGACAGCTGAGCACTTCAGGGAAGAACCCAGGGGTGCTCCCTGCTCGCCGACTGGGGGTTTGGGCAGCCGTGGCTGAGTGGGAGCTCCAGTGCTGCCGCCAGCTCAGTTAATCCGGGTGGCAGCGGGTCCTGTGCATCTCGCTGCTTCCTCGGTGAGTAACGGCCTCGGCACCCACCTCCCTCCCACTGCCAGTGTGGGGGGTTAATCTCATCTGAGAGCATCCGTTTCCCTCCCAGCACCAAGCCCTTTCCGTGTGCTCCTGCTGCTCCGAGACAGGCTGGGGAGGACCTGACACTGGCAAAATAAAACTAAGCTGCTTTCTCCTCTCTCCTCGGTCAGCTGAAGGGATACACACACACCCCCCAGGCCCCTGCTCAGGCTTATTTTTAGGAGCTGAACTAAAATAGTGAGGACTGTGATATACACAGCTATCCCGGGCCAAGTGCTGCTAACAGGGATTTTAATCACCAGTGTCTGGGGTTCAGGCAGCCCCTTGCTTCTGGGTTTTGGGGGCTTTTCCTGCCTTTGGCCCTGACCCCATCCCTTTCCCCAGGCATGGATGACAGCGGGATGGATGACACCCCTCACTCGTACCTGCCATCAGTCCGTCCAGGAGCAGAACAAGTTTTGCTGGTGAGAGGGTTGGGAATGAACATTGAAATCTCAATGAAACTGTCTGAACTGGTGGGGGTTTTTGGGGATTTTTTGTTTTTAATTTCAGTTTATTTTTGCCCCCAGGGATTTATTCCCGCAGCACGTGCGTTGCTTACTTAATGGAGCCTTGTGTTAACAAGGTTTCAGGTTTGCTGAAGGGGAGGGATTTTGTCCTGCTTCCAGGGTAGCAGCATTCAGGCTTTCAGTCGCTTTTGGGAACCGACCCCATTCCCAGGAGGTTTCAGGGCACACTCCTGTCCTTGGGGCAGAGACCTCTCATGCCACCACGCAGCGACATTTGCTTCTCTCCCTCCCCCTCTTCCCTGACCATCCTGACCCAGCTGGTGATGGTGGCGGCAGGGTTTTTGGCGCAGGGATGTTTCGGTGCGTCTGGAGGAGGGTGCGCGCAATGGCTGTGTGCAATCCCGGCACAAGCAGAACAAAGCCCCTTTTGTGGTGGGGCCTCAGCTGGTGCCCACCGAAGGTTTGGGAGAGGCTCCGGCTGACCTCTGTGGGTGCTGGGGAGCCCGCAGGGGGCACAGCCCCACGCTGGCTTTGGAAGCAGCATGGTAAGCAAGATATTCTGCTCGAGAGGGATGACAAAGAACTGCTGTGGCTCCTCCAGATAGTGTTTTCTTCAAAAAAATCTGCAAGGCTGAATGATGGTACAAGCTGTTTTATAGCCCCTGTTGGGGCTTCAAGGATCAGAAAATAGTACACGCATGTAAAAGGGGTCTGGCACCCAGAGTAGGCGCCTGTGGGATGGTTAAACCCCAACTCAGGTGATGGGTGTGTGGGCAGGCACGTGCTGCTTTGGGTGATGCAGCAGGACGGGAAGTAGGTGACACAGTTTCAGGGAAATGCAGTTAATTAGCCCTGACACAGATACAGCTATTTCACAGCTAAGCTTGAGTCAGGATAAACTCTTGGGGCAGCTGTGAAAATGTCTGTCAAATGGCAGTAGCAGTGAAGGGCTGAGCCACCTCTTCCCCATGCCCGAGACAACAGGCAGCAGAGCTTGTCCTGGCGAGGGAGAGCAAACCAGGGCACAGTGGTGCTGCCACAGGAGCCACAGGGGGACGGAAACAGGTAAGGCCAGGTAAGGAGACAGACTGTACTTGTAAACCCGATTCAGGCTATGCCCATCAGGAGGACAAGCATTTTAATCAGACGCTGCAAACGCCAAACACCCTGCATACAGGCATGGGTTGCCAATAAAAAGCACCACCAATGCAGTGTCATTGTGGGGAAGAATCTGTTTATTTTAAGATACACTCTATTTCTGAAGAAGGATATTTTAGCAGCCTGCAACAGAAATGTGAACCAGAGGGTTAACCTGCCCATTCGGCCTTGGCCAGCCTTGCCGATGCTCACACAAGTTTCTTGGGATAGAAAAAAAAAAAGGTCCAAAATTTGAACTGTACACCTTTTTACAGGGTGCTTAGCCAGGCTCACTTTTTACACTGCTGTACATGCTTGGGATAACTAAGTGCCATTACATTCAGAGCCAATACATCATCCCAGGCCACTAATGAAGATAAAATAAAAGCTGTGGTGATCAGAAGCTGCACAGACACACAGGCAAATTAAGCTTATTGTGTTCCTGATACTCCAGAGTGCATTTACCAAGAGGAAGAGGAGTGGAGCAAAGACAGTTTATAAACCTTCCTGGTCACAGGGCTCCCTTCTCTTACACCAGGAAGTATCTGTCAAACCGAGTGGCTTTGCTTTGTATCAATCAGCTCTATTTACAAGTGACTTTGCAACAGTGCAATTAAATAGCTCACTCACTCACTGAGATATTGTGCAGTATTATTGGCAGATTATTTTAGGCTCTCTCACAGTAATGCTGTACCACAATAGCTTTTAGGTACCAGAAATGCAGTGGCCAGCCAAAGCTTATTGCTGGTTCTTACACCTGGATGTCTCTACACAGCAGTCACAACGGGCTACACCTGAAGTAGCCTCTAACAAACTTGCAGGGATGTGGGTAGCAGCCCCGCAGCGCAGGGCTTCCAACGGATGCATTTCCCTCGGGAGCAGGGTGGATTAGCCTACAGTGAACCGCACCACCGGCCAGCAGGCAATGAGGACTATAACGTGCTCAGGCTCCCAGGAAAGAGCCTGCTGAGGTTAACAGAGCTCTCCCGGCTGACAATATACACTATAAAAGCAGCAGCAGCAGCCAGGGCATGCTGAAGGTGAGGAAGGAATTTAAAATGGGGAAGAAGAAACTGGAAACAGAGGCATGAGCAGACCTGCAGCCACCTCCACCTTCTGCTCTCGACTACTGCAGGGGAGCATGTGACAGAGCAAGAGAGCGGAGAGAGAGCCCAGCTCCCAGGCTCGTCCCTGCCCTGCTCACACCAGTTTCTTCAGTCCCCGAAAGCCCTGATGGGGCTCCAGCCATGGGAACCCCACAGTGCTCATTAGCAGCAAACCAGACGCACACTCCCCCCACGCACCCCTCGTCCCCTCCCTCTCCAGGGCTGTGTCATGGAGTCCAGGCGTGCTCAGAACAGGACCCTTCCATCTTTCGTTGAGCCTCCGTTCCCAGCACCACAAGCACTACCTTCTTTTTCGCATGCAGGTTTCAAGCCTTCCCAGCTCTTCGTAGGCCTGGTAGAAAACGTCAAAGTCTCTGGCACTCCAGCCCCTCCAGACAGCCAGGCACCACTCCATGTTTTCATTCTCAAAGCAGCACACAACTGTGTCCTTTGCTATGAGAGCAGCATCCACCAGCGTCCTGGGAAAAGAAGAACAGAGCAGAGAAGGGCATTACAGCGGAGAGCAGCTCTGCTAACACAGCACACTGTTGCTCATCTGGGATGCACTGACTCACAAGCTTTCCTTTCCAGCTACTGAATCTCTTTTTATAAGCTGCAAATCCTTGAGAAAGGAGAACATAACAAAGAGAGGGATCAGAAACTATGTCACGGCAAAAGCAAGTGGCTCAGTGACATGGGAAAAGATTTTTAAAGGGATTCAGGTGCCTAAACATGCAGGTGGGTGCTTAAGTCTGCTGTGACGTTTTGAAGTTGCTGTTAATCTCCCGATTTGCTAAATCCACAGACACTTTTGCCTGCTGCCAGCTGGGCATTTTCAAAACAGCTCCATCATGCCACAGCTAACAGGCTGCCAAGAGCTTCTGCAGCCTGAAATACAGTGTGGAAGTGGGATGGGGCCCAGCTCTGCCAGCTCAGGGTATGAGCCCTGAGTCCAGACCAGCAGGCATGGCTATGGCAACAGCCCAGGGATCCGCAAAGTTCGTGTAGGAGAAGTCTGCATGACAGCGTCATGTTGCATGTACTTTCCTTCATGGTCTCTGAGCACATTACCTGATCAAACAACAGTAGTTGAAGCTGGCCCTGCAGATACCCCAGAGGGAGGGGGCCAGGCAGAAGATGACATTTTTGTCCTTGTAGGGTTCAAGGGACAGGAGTCCAGCCCTTGCTGGGCTCTTTCTACCACTCTGATAGCTGATGGGGGAAGACCAGCCCCAAATTGTTTCCCCAGAAGGGCCCCTAGATGGGGAGAACTTGCAACAAGAGCTGTTCTTGGCAGCTGGTTTTTATCACAAACTGTTCCTAAGAAGCCACCTCCCTTCCCTCACCTCCCTACCCTGCTCTGCACTTGGAAAGGCTTAGAGGAGGCAGGCACTATCTGTTGGTCTTTATCCTGCTCTTAAAACAGGGTGAGTCAATGGCCACTGTGCCTGAACCAGCCACGCTGCACAGCAGCAAAGCAGGACAAGTCCGAGATGGCAGCGTCACTTTGCCTTAACTCCACACTTAATTTGGGTAAAGCAAAATCAACCTAAGAGTATCTGTGAACAATAAAGAGAATACTCCACTCCCAACTAACTAGTAAAGACACTCAGTTCACAAGTAGAGGGAATGGCAGGAGCACTTTGATCTCTTGTTGTGTTTGCCCAGTGGTAATAAATGATCATTTATAATCCTTAGCACTGCTTAACCTCCATTTGTTTGGACATAAATAGTACAATCCCAGACTGGTATTTAAGTGATCAGCAGGAACACCCCCATCTCTCTAGCAGCTATTTATTTACCTGGACTCTCGTTCACTGTATGAAACATTTTAAATTAATGCATATAACTGCTCTCCCCTGTGCTCCAGGAGCCTTCCCCTGGCCCGTCACTGCCGACAGCACAAAGGTGTTCATTTAGAGCCAGAACGTCAACCTGAGCCACGTGAATGCAGCCACAGACAAGCACTGCACTCTGCATAAATACACCTCTTGTTCTTAACGCAGGGCCTGAGTCTGCCAAGCTCTACCGCTCTTCTGTCAGGTGCCCTCAGAGCACCGGCAGTCAGCACCAGGCAGGATTAGACCGATGTTTATCGCATTGTGTAAGACGGTCCTGCCTGTCTCATTATGGGGGTACTTAGTCTTGGTGGCTTTTGGAGACCAGACCATGGTCGTGGTGCCCTCTCCTCACCATCTGTCGTGCTGTAAGAGTATGCACGTGCCTGGATGTACAACCAGCAACTGTGTCTCCTCTGGCTGGGACCTTCTCAGATGCTGCTGGAAGTCAAGAGGGAAGCTCCCAAGAGCCCCCAGAGCCTGCAGAACCACCCTCTGTCACCCAGTCCCCTTCTGCTCCTGGAGACTGGTGTGATGGGCACTACCCAGTCAGCCTCACCCGTAGGGAGCCAGTTCCCCAGCCTTCAGCACAGCGATCACTCTGCCCCGCTGGGTGCCGGATTCCTTCTCCAGTCCGATAACGATAATATCCCCTCCTCTCCTAGAAGAGAAGCGAGGGAGATGTTACATGTACTCAGCAATGGGGACTGCTGACAGCTGAGGAAGATCCATGCTGGATATCCATCCTCTCTGCTGCAATCCCTCCTGCAGTTACGCGACCTTTTGCAGGGAAGGGGGCACTGCAATGCCAGCAGGGCAACCTGAATCCACTACAGCAAGAGTCCTCGTGACAGAAAAAATCAGATTCCCAGTGCCTTCCATCAGCTCAACAGGAGGCAACAGGACTTGCCAGGGTTGCGTCTGAGCAAGGAAGCTGCCTGCTGTTCTTTGTTTCCTCAGTAGCTGGGGAAACAGGGCTTTGAGTCTTACCACCCACCTTCTCATTCTGCTGAAATCTGGCAGGACCTTAGATGTACCATTCTGCTCAGCACTAGGTATCTTTGAAAAGGAGTAGAAAATCAATGTACCATTGTACTGGGAACAAAATTTCTTAATGGTAACTTGATTTTCTGGCCAGGTGAACCATACTGGAATGCAAAAGCTCCTGAATTAGCCTGAACTAATCCCACATTCAGCCCAGGAGGGATTTTGACAAAGTTGCTTTGACAAGTGACCCACTTACCTGGGGATCCATATGAGGTCTTTTACTGGAAGAATCTTGACAGCTTGGAGATGCTGCATGTTGTCACCTGCAGGCATAGCATCGTGATCCAGGGAAGGCTTCAGCTCATGAAATTTGTCAGACTCCTCAAAATCTGTGGAGAGCAGTGCACTGGAAGAGCTCATGGGTGAGCTGGGTAGGCTGGAGGGGCATCGAGTTACCCTGTTAGGAGGCGAGGAGGAGTAGGAAGACACAGAGCAATAATCTGTGAGCGAGTCCTGGTGGTTTAGTATCTGGGTGCCAACCTCTGGGCTGTAGATAATGCTCATGTCCACCAGCGGGTTACTCTCTATCGCTTTGTGGTTTATAGGTGCCGTAGCTGGGATGGCTGCAGAAGGTTGTTGGATTGTAAACATGTCCCTGAGGGGGCTGCAGTCTCCGCAGAAGTAGCGCGCGCAGAGCTGGTAGGTGGTAACATGATACATCACCAGGAAGTTGCTTATATCATCCAGACACCACACCACCTCCTCCCCGTGACACTCAGAGTTGCAGGCAATGGATGTGATCACTGATGGCGGGCTGAAGGGCTCCAGCCTCCTGCTGATCTCCATTGTGCCACAGTCTATGATGAGGATGCCGGGGCCGTTGCTGTACCAGACCTCCGCTCCGCTGTTGGTGATCTCCATGGCCTTCACAGGGTACGGGTTCTGCCGGGGGTCGTCATCAGAAATGTTGAATTTGGACCTGTTTGCTGTGTGGGAGCACAGGTAGGAGCAGCTGTCCCCTGGGATGCCCTGGGACACTGAAAACACTGCTACAAGTCCATCCGACAAGCCAGCCAGCACCACATACGAGTTCTGCAAGAAAGAAAGCAGATTCACTATCCAGATTCTTCACTTCTCTGCAATATGAGAGCTTTCAATCCAAGAGGCTCTGGCTGCCTCTCACAATCCTGCAAGTACACTAGTAACTTACCCCAAATCACTCAGTGATAACAGCAACATAAAAAGAAGTCATTACATAGAAGCTGCTGCAGAGCCATACTCCTCTCACCCAGTATTACCTCTCTCTTTATTGGCAAGGGAGGACAGACAGACCTGGCAGCCTGCCCCAAAGGTTAACAAATTCAAGCTGGAGTATGTTCAGAAACAGCCATCATGATCCTAAGAATCCAGCTGTAGAAACCCGGCTCATTTCCAAAAAGGAGTAAAACTATTGCTATCAGTGTAGGTAGGAAAGGAATGGAAGAAATACAGTAAAAATTGAAAGAAGGGGAGGCAATCCTCTTGCAAAAAAGAGCATACAGTGATCGCTCTGCATCCGATGTCTGCTGCTTTGACAGCACCACTCCTCCCAGGGACGTGCTCTGTGTCTGGGATCCCTGGCAGCTCAGAGACATCCCAGCAAAGGGCACAGAAGCAGCAGCAGTCCAGCAAAGCAGCTGCCAAGTGCCATGAACAATTCTGCAGGTAGTTAAAAACCTGCCCCTAAATGTACAGATGTGTTGGCTGCAGGAGCCATGGCTGACACCGAGCTCCGGTGCTGCACTCTGCAGCACTGCTGCGATGGATACCATCACGTCCCGCGGACAGGAGCTGGTGAGAAGGCCACAGCTTGACGGATCTCTGACTCCTCCAGCTCATCACAGCGGTGTAAATTGCTGTTAAACACACTGGGAAATGGATCTCTTGGGAACAAAACTCCCCATGACCTCGGGTCTGTACCAGAAACTCTCCCATCTGTGAAGCAGATAAAACAATACCTACCTCAAAGGCCTTTCCACTTCCTCCCCGTGGAGCAATAAATTCTAAAAAAAGACCCTTTGCCCAGGGCTCTTTTGCTTTTGTTACAATCTGGCCGGACTAAGCAAAGCAAAACGAACAGAACCAGACAGAGCACCGCCAGCTGAACTGACACAGCCTCACCCCTCCGCAGTCCAGCCGTGGCAGAAAGCCCTGCCTCCCGGCGTGCCCGGGACGCCAGCAACGCTGCCTGCCTCTGCGAGATGGGACGGGGACTCGGCATCACCCCTTGCTGCTCATAAATTAAGGGAAAGCCTGTGCCCTTCCAGGGATCTTGGCTGTGCCAGCCCTGGAAGATAGCCCCCAGACTGCTTAAGTCCGCAGAGGCCAAAATCAGTATCTTGAATAGCTCCCAGATATCAAGGGGCAGACAGCATAGAGGTAAGTACTAGTTTAATTGATACTACTGTTTCCAAGGCTCATTAAGAGTCTTGGACAAAAAGACACTATCTGCATACAAAGTATGAGTAAAACCATGAGTATACTGAGCCCATATGACTAATCCAAATCACAGCAGAATTTTACTGTAATGGGAAAAACTAGGGAAGCAAGTGGAAAGTTGTGAAATGGGACTTGGACTTTAACTCAGTCCAGTCCCAATTCTCTAACCACTAATTAAAAGAAACCCAAATGGCCTGCAGTGTTCGGTGCCATGTCCCCGCTGCCATGTGGATCTGGTGCAAAGACTCCTGGATATGGGTTTGCCAGGGAGTTGCATTGATAGGTTGGAACGTGGCATGAAGCTTTGCACAAGCTGGGTTTTGGGTTACTTTTTCTTTGGAAAGGAGTTCAATTATTTAAAACAGAACAAAACAAAGCAGAACAGCCCACATTGATGGAAATGGTCCAACTTTTTCAGTCCAAAGGACCCTGCACAATAGGTATTTCTTACTAAAAATGGAAAATTTAAATTGAAATGGCAACATCTGAAATTAACTGTAATATGGGTATGTTAACCTGAACTGCTCCTAGTGTGACACAGGACACTATTAAAGTCTTCAGAGATCTCCATAATTTTATCTCATTTGATTTGAAAATGCTGAATTATCCAAGCATAGTCTTAACAAAAAATATTTTTCTTTCTTTGATTAGCACCAGCTACTGCAGAACAGAATCCAGATTCCACTTTGGGTTCCATAGGCCAAATCTCCCCAGCACTGAGCAATCGGCACCATAACCAGGCAAAGCTGCATCAGTGATCCCCACCCAGCTTTACCAGTAATACTGACTCTGCCAAATCCTAGCCTGTCTGGAAAAGCACAATGGTGGATGCAAATCTGGAAGATATTTTATGCTTTGGGGCTTGGCTGTTGGGACCTGTCTGTATCCAGCCACTGTTGTTATCTCTCTGTTTAAGAAACGAGGAGTAGGAACTCAAAAGCAGAGAAATGCCCTCAACCTGCCATCCCTTGCCTGACTGAGACAAGGGAGTGACCTGACCCATTTCAAAGAAGACTATGGCAAAGGCCACCCACCCACGGGTGCCACCGGCTCACCAGACTTTATTAGGTGCTGGTGCAGCCGGGCAGCGAGGCAAAACTCTCCGAATCAGGGTATTACAACAGTGACCAAAGGCAGGCAGGGCAGCAGCCTCCAGAAACCTTAAGTAACTTTCTCAGAATTCATTTTCAACATTTGGGCTCCACAAAGAGCCAACAAAAACACACAGCAACAAAACTGCATTTGAAGTCTCCGTCCTGCCAGAAGTCCTGCTGTGCCAGGGAGGAAGGCCTCTGAGCGGGGCTGTGACGGTATGTGATGTGCAGGAGATGAGCTGGCTCCAGACATCCTGTCCTCGCAGCTGAGGACACTGCAAGGCTCGGAGCCGCCGGGTTGGCTGCTGTGAGCAGGTTAAAAAAAAATACAGCCCTCGGCACCACGGCCTCGGTCACCTCCTCCTCTCTTCCCCGCATGGTCTGGCACTGCTGGCAGTGAACGCCATGGCAGGCTGCAGCCTTTAAATGCAGCTTTTGTTTTCATGCGTTCCAGGTTTTTGCAAGAGGCCAGAGGCTTGCACCCATTCAGATTTCTCTCTCCCTCAACATCTTTTTGTAAGAATGCTGCAAACCAATTCAGAAAGCATCTTGTTTTGCTCTTTTTAACCTGTTTGTTTGGCTTTTTTCTGAAAGGGAATTTACTGAGAATTTTATTGTTTGCCAAAACCAGTGATATTGCTGACAGAAAGCATGCAACAAAAAAGCTTAAATTGTACAAGACTTTTCCTTGGCGGCTGAGTTTTGGATTCTGGGCCCCTCTCTGCTGCTTTTAAATTTCCATGATGCTTCCTTTGGATGAGAAACCAAGTTTTGGAAACTATTTCTTTTGGATCAGTCTTCCCAAGGCAGTCATAAAGAATTCCCCTTCCCAGCAACATCCCTCGGCAATTCTCTGACTGCAAGTTTCCTCACATCTCATCAGTTAAAGGCTTTCTTCCCAGGGAAGTGCAAGCAATTCTCTTCTCCACTGGACAATAATGACTATGTGATAACTGTGATACAGCTCACTGCACTGTACAGTGAGTTTGACAAGTGTAAGCTTTCCACTTAGCTTTTTTGGAAGAACTGGCCGTTTCAGTTTCTTGCCAACCTGGTCTGCACATCCCTATGGCTGCTGCTCTGGCTATTTCACTGCCAAACTCATTCACAGAAAGGAGAGAGGAAAAAGTAAGTCCAATAAACTAAGAAGGAGTGCGCCGAAGGGATGTGGATTTCTGGAAGGTTGGGTAGGGTCGGGGGAGGAAGGGAGGTGTCTAGACTCAATATTACTATTGTAGGGCCTGGCATTATTTATGACATTTTCTAGGCAAGCCACAAACTGAAAATAGAAACCAGGAGACATAAAGCCACTCGTAACCCCTGAGGAATGGCTTTGCAAGCTGTATGACAGTGGAAAAGCTGAAAGTGAAAGACTCATTCGACTGTCCTGGACAAAACCTCAGGCAGCATGAAAAAGAAATTTGCCCTACACATCAGAAATGAAACTCCACGGTGGAGAAATGCTGCAGGTCTGGGAGCCAAAGAAAGCCGACAGATGCAGCCTCCCGGCGGGTGAAATTTATTCCTGTGCCAATTTTAGATCTATGCCCTATTTCAGTTGTACTTACATGCTTGGAAGTGAAGCGGTACACCTTACACTAACCATCTGCTTCAGATTCAGTTTGCAGCGACGCACCAGTCCAAGCAAATGAGCCAGAAATGGACAATAATGCAGAACAGGCATTTGGTACAAAACAGCTCCACTGTCACTCCGAGAGCTGCTCCATATTGAGCTTTTAGACACATACCAGTCTGCTGGCATTTGCAAAAACTACACAGCTACCCATAATGTTGGAACATAATTATATGTTTTTACTTGAGGTGGCTGTAAGCAAACAGGAGGCAATTTAGCCCAAAACCAGTTTTTATACATCTCCCAAGACTTGTCCGCAATAGGCAGTCATGTCAGATTTCTCTTGCCAGTACCTGGATGTTAGCAATTCCAGAACTAAACAGATAGCATATAACTTCTGTTATTACCTGTAAGAGTAATTACCGTATTATCTGTAACAGCTGTATTACCCATAAGAGCTATATTATCTAAGTGTTCTCATTCAAAACCAAAAAAAGAAATGTGGCTGAGCCTAGGAAATATTTCAAGATGATTGTGCACACAAATGACAGCATGCACACACACCAAGAAAAGAGCGGGTACAAGAGCTAGGATATACCCAAGTCCTGCATTAGCAGTTAACAAATCTCTATTCTAATTATTGTTTCATGTCCTCTCTACTTTGCTTGATCAGCCTAAACCTTGTCTTCCAGTGATGTGGAAACACAGCTGGAAAACTTCCTTGCAGAAGAATTTGATCTATTTTGACTATTTTCCCAGCAGGCTTGGAGGTGCCAGCTTTGGTCCCCTGACTCAGGCTCCTGCATACACCTCTGTCTTCTGGCAGAGGCACAAAGACCTGGAAACCTTCTCCTCGCACTGCCAAAATGTTCCTGGGCATTGCAAAGTCCTTCACCACTAGCTAGTGACAAGCCATGCAAACCCTGGCAGCTTGGCCCGGCAGCAGACGGCTTAGTCTCACTGATGCCCCTTTTCCTTTACGTTCCTCCTTACCTTTTTGACAACAGGCATTACTAGAAAGCAGCTCACAGTAGCAGGAGTGTCTAAACCCTTCTGTGGAGTCTTTAGAGGACACATGCCCTGCAACCCATACACAGAAATCTTCTGGTCCTGTAAAAGAGCACATAAAATTCTATACATTTCATTCATCTTCCATGCTTTTCATACTTTGATACCCAAACAAGATAAAATTGGTTCCAAAACCAGTTTTAACTTGTATTTTTTCATACCCAAAGCCTGGATTTCAATTTGTTTTCCCTGGAGAGCATTTGCCCTGTCTGTGGGTAGAAAGCAGGTACTGCCTTCCCCAGAATGAGCTGTGGACAATATATGCACTATCCAAAAGCCACCAAAATCACTGCTGTAGGTGTTTTAATACAACATCTTAAAGTACCATTTGACAACCCTGACTGCACAAATCCAAAATGTGCCAGGACAACTGAAACACGTTGTATGTTATTCTGCATTAATAAGTCAATTCAAGGAAAACTAGTATTACATTGTATGTGGAATTACACCTGCTCTACGCCTCATAAATCTACTAAACTGACAGAGCACCCAGTTTGGGGAATAGCAACACATTTCATTTTGATCAAAAAGGTGGAAATACAATGCTTTAAGATTTTTAAATTTTAATTTTTCTATACTTCTTGTTATGAAAAAAATAGAAATATTTGAACTTTACCTCTATTTGGGAACAAAAAGAGACAAAATATCTTATTTTCCTACGGGGGAAAAAAGATCTATATTCTCACTCAGTTACAGCATCCATACTAGGGTGGAGTGAATTAACCAACACAATTAACCAACACAAATTATTTATTCAGCAAGTGTGGCCTTTCTGCCCCACTCTGAAACACTGAACTTCAGGAATGTTTCAATTTGCCTCAGCTATTTTTTGTTTGGTTTGTGTCAAACAATTGTGTCAGAACTGGCTGACACTTAACACAGCCCTTTTTGATGGGCGGACAGGGGCTCTGAGGGATAAATGAGCCATGCTCTCTCACTCTTATCTTTTTAGCTACAGTTTTCCACAGTGAACACAAAACTTGGGTACCCATTTCCCACCAACTTTCAAATCCCTCAGGCCTCTTTCAAAACCCCACCCTTAAACGCATGGTTTCTTTCACTGCTTCCCTTTATCGCTTACAGATAAGGCCATTTCCCAGAAGAAACCCTGGGTACAGATACGCTACAATCTGGAGAGTTTCGCCTCGGAAAGCCGAGGTTCCCACGATCGCTTTGAACACCAGGAGGCACGATTTTGATCTAGATATCAGCTATGTAACAGGTAGAAACAATACACCCGGAGACAGCAGATGCAGTCACACTGCTCATCTGAGACGCCCATTGTCTCAAACACTCTCAGCTTTACTAATTTAATAGGCTCTTTCTCTTCATTTTTGTCTCTTCTAACGAGGCCCCTCTTGAATGGGGCACTGAAGTGCAGACAAGACTCACCTCAGTGGCAGCCCAGAGGGCATTCTGAAATTTTAGTTGGCAGCATAGCTTCATTCCTGGGCAACTCATCCTCTCCACTTCTATGACTCCTTTCTCTGGATTCACCACCGTGTAGTTTCTGAAAGGAGCAAATAACAATTTCCTATAGCCAACTTTCAGCCTGCAAACTGCTACAGGACGGCACTCAGCACTTCTGGGCAAGATGTATCGTGACTGTCCAGATGTGGATGATGCTGCAAGGCTCTCCACCTCTCCAAATAGTCTTTGTAAAGGAAGAGAAATACAGATGTGCCACAGCTCTTCCTCAGGGGGCAGATATGCAACTGCTTCTGTGAAAATTTAAAGTCAGCCATCTGACTTTGCATGGAAATGGATTAGGAGAACTTAACATGGTCTGTTACTATAATACAGCTGTGAGACAAATAGCTCCAGCTGAATAGCAGTAATTAATAGCTGGGAGGTCTTAGCCCATCTTGCCCATTAGGTTCTCAAGAGAATATGTGCTCATTCTCCAAGTTCACTGCCTCAGTATTATCTGGCTTCATTACTTATTCTAGTATATAAACAGAAGAGCGTGATTCTTCCAAATAAGAGCAAAGATCTGTAATCGGATAAAATAATTTATAAATATGACTAATTAATATTTTTGTAACTAAAACAGTTTCGTTTGTTTGGGGTTTGGGGAAGTTTACTGGGTTTGGGTGTTTGAACAATAACTGGATATTCACAACCACATCTGTGAGCCCCAGATGTTTTACCAACTGTGGCACAAGCACTTACACATCCTGAAATCTGTTACATATAAGTAATTTGTTATTCAGCAGTCTCCAGCAAGTGGATTGTCCAGTCAGGAAGCAGATTCACTGAGATATATTGCTGTGAATATTTGGACAACATCCATGCATTCAAAATACATCTGTGAGTCCCATGTGTTTCACCAGTTTTAGCAGGAATCGTTATACTGTCTGCACTGAACGACTGACCAGGCACCACAAATAGCAAAGCAAATCATTCATGAACAAATCACGTACCTTTCCTATTAGGTTAATGGTTACAAATAATGAACACATTAATATAAAATTCAGATCAGTTTGTGAATGTTTCCAAATAAGATTGGGGCTATAAAAATCAGTAACATCCATAAAAATAAACCTAACTAGCCATGGGTCACATGTGGCTGAGCAAAATA
The DNA here is from genome assembly GCF_000737465.1 of Haliaeetus leucocephalus. NCBI lineage: Eukaryota > Metazoa > Chordata > Aves > Accipitriformes > Accipitridae > Haliaeetus > Haliaeetus leucocephalus. The sequence goes on along the minus strand of NW_010972775.1, from coordinate 20,421,848 downwards.
CCATCATCTCAGTCACAATTTAATAACATTTAAACCACATGCCTATTCAGTATAGCACGCATTTTACTGGCAGTATACACTTGGATGCACACACAGCTTCAGGCATGTGGTTAACTCCTGATGATTTCAATAGGATTTAAGCATGTGCTTAATTGCTTTGCAGAACAGAGATGGAACTGCAGTCTCAATTAGGAAAGGTTTAGTGTTAAATGGCCTCATTAGGAAAGGCAGAACACGTCTGTTCTCATGTGCAAATGCTTCATCCTGTGTGTGTGAATCATTACACTGCCCTAATCTTCTCCTCATATTAACTGAAGCAGAGTTAAGCTCATTAAATATCCTTTATAAAGCAACCACTGTTCCCAATTAAAAGAGTTTGGGAAAACAGTGTTCACCGTACCCTTGGCATTCACCCAAATTCACTTTCACCTTCTTTACCTCCCTCCCAGAGGCATAAGTGAAGACGCTGAAGGATTTTTACATAAAAAGAAAAAAGAACAGAAGAAAGAATTACTAATGTGAGCCATCTCACCTGGTGTCTTCCTTCCCATCCCAGAACACCACAGTGTACTCCTGTCCTTGAGAGCAGAAGAAGGAAGACTGTTTCCCACAGGATAGCAGGTACATAAATGTTGCAAAGGTAGGATCTTTCATCTGTCCTACCACAGAAATGGCCAGTGGACGCTGTGGGGAAAGGAAAAGAGAAAGACATATGTCACAAAGGACAGCTGGAGGTCCAGACGGAATAAAAGAATAATAATAATAATCATTATTTATTAAAGCTAGAGATCCAAGAAGTAGGACTTCTTTAATAAATGCTTCTGCTACTTTCTCTAATCTACACCAAATTCTCCTTATAAATCCCACCTGGTTGGTTCTTAGTATCCTCCATACACCAGACACTGAAGCCAAACCTCTTCTGTACTTCCATAGTTTGGTCTGTGTTTCTCTTACATATCTTATTGATTAATTTCTTCAGGTGTATGAATTTTGGAAGCTGACCCACTGTCATGATAGTGTCTAGCTGTTTGTGAGTCAAGCTGACATCTGTTTGGAGGACAGCAACTCTGAAACACCAACTTGTAATTAATGAAAAATGTAGCACAGCATAATCTTTTTCTCGTACTTTGAACCCTTTTCCTCCTCGTACTGCCTTTTATAATCTCGGGGTTTTAGAAGTCTTTGCAGTTACAGTCACAGCATGATACTGTAGGTGGTTTTAGAAATTATGGGTAATGTCTTGCCCTGGTGAAATCAATAGCTTAACTGCCATTGACATCAAGGGACCTTCATGTCACCACAGATGTCTAAGACCACCAATCTGCCATAGCTTCATTCACAAAACTCTCATTTAAGTCAACAGAAGTTCTGGGCCGTATCAGTAGGAGGGGTAAATGGGCAATGGAGCTATTTTGCTGTACTGAGAGTGAGCTGCCAGATCCCTGTAGCTATACGATCAGAAAACACTGGTCATGAGGGTTGTCTTGTACCTTTTCTGGCTTAGTGTCCCAACACTCCATCATGAGTGCCTGCATCCTATATAGCTGCACCTCTTCTGGCTGCCCGAGAACAGGACGGATCCCTTTAGACAGCTTCTTTGCAATCTGGAGCTGGTGTTGTCCTAGCACAGGCCGCTGACCAGACAGCAGTTCATACAGGACCATCCCATATGAGAACATGTCAACCTAGAGCCAGAAACAGAGAGAAAAAAACAGGGCAAACCTCCATTAGTGGGTGGAGAGGAGAGCAAGGAAGGCTCTGGTGGGAAAGCTAGTGCTGCACACCATACATGTATAAGGGAATTCAGCCCCATGCATGAAGACAGCCACCCACCACTGTCACGCAGGGGCTGCGCCCACGGATACACCACAGTTACCTTCTCATCGTAGACTATGCGAGGCCTGATCTCAGGAGCTTGGTAACCTGGTGTGCCTTCCACGCCAAGCGCACCTTCGTGGAACGACTGCCGGGAGATTCCATAGTCGGAGAGTTTGATATTGATGTGCTCTTTGACGTCCAGGGACCACACCAAAATATTGTCTGACTTCAGGTCGCAGAAGATGATGTTCTTCTTATGCAGGTAGGCAAGGCCTGTTACAATCTGATACGCTACTTTGTGTGTCAGCATGTGTCCCAGTGGCACAAAGGAAGACCCTGGCACAAAGGAACAGCCTGTCTTCAGTTCTTGTAATTGCGGTAACTGCTTTTTTTTTTTTCCCCCCTTTCTCTTTTTCTTTTAAACTCCAGAGCAATAACAACAACCTTTTAAAACATCACTCAATGCCACGATTTGAAATGACACTGTTCGTGTTATTATACATGTCTGACAGTTCTATTAGATTCTTTTTTTAAACCCCTCCACTTCTAGACCCCTAAATCTTCTGGTGAAAATTAGCGTTTGACTGAAAGTTGATACAAAGCCAAGGTGCCAAGAGGGTCAGATGGCCTCAACCTCTCTTGGAATTAGCGTCGTTCATTTGACAGTGACAGAAATACAGATAATTATGAGAGAATTTAGGGTGCCAGACACCCATCTGCAGGGGGAAGAACACAGGATTACTGTGAAGTGAGATGCACTTCCTATTAATTTGCAGAGAAATTGAAAATCCAGGTCTCCAAAGTAGTTTTGAAAATCCTGAGCATCAATATTTACTAGGTTCCCAAAGGCACAGTTTAAGAGCAACCCCATCCCTCCCACTTCCGCCAGTCTGCAAAAAAATCCCCTTCAGTAAATCAAGCAGTAATTTAAATGTTGTTGACCATTTGTCACTACCATGACTTGGAGAGTGAGCTCTCCCAGGAGGGAGACCCTGCTTTTACCTTTGGAGTTTTCAGACAATACAGTGGTGAGGCTGCCCAGAGGGGCCAGCTCTAGGGCAAAGCAGAGAGGATGGATGCTGATGCCAATGAGGGAGACAATGCAGGGGTGTTGCAGTGAGTGGAGCATGCTGGCCTCCTGGCGAAACTCAGAGAAGTTCTTCATGGCATCCATGGCTCTCAGGTGTTTCAGCATCGTATCTGGCAAGACACACAAACCCCTTCTCATTCCCCAGCTGAGAAACCAAGTCAGAAACTCTTTGGAAGGTGCTGAGCAAATGCTGCAGGAGGAAGGCAGCTTGTGGGCTTATGCCAAACAGCAAGGCTTTAAGCTGCATCCTCATGTTGATGCAAAAGCCTCTAACAGACATTGGCTATAAGCAGGATACATACGGCTGCCTCAGGAAGTAAGTGCTCCCTTGGTCCTTTAACACCAACCTTGAGTATGTCTGGCACACACTGTTCTCATATATCACCTGGATAATTTTGGAAAACTTGTGCTGCGCTTTTTAAAGCAGGGACTCTCTGGGTGTCAATGTCACATTGCAGACCCTTTGGCAGAAGGAGTCTTCCCTACCCTTTCCCCGCTGCCCTGCCAGAAGAGGGACCCTTCACAGCAATTGTCCTTCTGCCACAGGACACCACAGGCTGCCCAGGCAGGTCTGGTCTTTCCAAAGGTTATTTGTCACTGGGACAGCAGCTGGCCCCCTCCACAGCTTAGGGGTTCACTGCATCCTTCCCTGACAAAAATGAGGAAAATGAGGCACTTTTCCCTTTCCTTTATCCATGGACTGAGGCTCTGCTGGAAACCTGGGCTCGACAGACAGCATGTGCAGTACGAGAGCCTGTCCCTGCCTGGAGGAGCTGGCAGGCTGAGAAGGATCTCCAATTTTCTTTCTGTAGCTATTGGCACAGATGGAGTAAAGGACTTATTCAAAGGTGGAGACCCACAAGTCCTTAGTGCAAACCCAAGCAAATCCACACTTATTGCCAAATAGCTTGGGAACAGGTGATGAAGTCTTGCCTCCCACCCCAATCAAGGGCTCTGCCTTGGCAACCTATGAGTCCACCCATTGACCCACAGGAGAGAAGCTTCCTGCAGTGTCAATGACCTTCAACGCTACAAATGCTTTCATGAAGGACTCTTTAAGATGCAGCCTCTTCCTCCATGGAAACACATAAATTTTGCTCTATATTTCAAAGCTGTATTTAAACAGGTGCTGCCAGCACTTCGGAGAGCGAAGGCTCTTTGGTCTTAGCTTGGGATCGCAGACTGCACGAGCTGATTCCTGACACTGATTCTGTACACTGTACCTGCAGCTGAAGTGGGAGAACCCTTGCATTTTTTAATCTGAAATCTCTTCACAGCCACTGGTTTTCCTTGGTATCGTGCCCGATATATAACGGTCCCACTTCCACCCTGGCCAAGAACGTTGTTTTCATTTTCACTGCATTCCAGTTTGCTATTTTCCAGGAACAGTCTGCCAAAAAGAGATTGGGGCTTTGTAATTAAAAGTTTCAAAGACATTGTAAGTTCATGTTTTTAATGTGATTTCCATTTTCACAAATCCCTAATAGGTTCTTGTCTTATCTACTGAGAGGACTGGATCACCTAAACTACCTTGGTCATCTCAATGTACTCTATAGTGGCTCATATTGTACAACAGATTTCTCGCAGAAGAAAGTAACTTGGGTAAATAAGCAAAAACGGCTTTTTATTAATTTATCCCACAAGAATCAAACAGATCTGGAAAGCACATAAGCTCCTTTTCCAAGCAGATGACACAGGTACAGATATTTGTACCATTTATCTGTATTAATGATTTTTTTGCTTCGTTTACCTCCTGTTCATCTTTTCTCTGCTGAAGCAGGACAGAATGTTTATGAACAGCCCCACACTCTGAAACCTGATTATTCAAATCAGCTTACTGTTCCCAGGCTGCAATTCATCATTTCCCCACTCTTCCAGAGACTACTTTTACAGCTGGTCACACTTCAAACATCTCCATTCGCCTCTCACCCGTCAAATAAATCTCTAGGAGATAGCACTGTGAGGAGGGCTGTCGTGATGAGCCGGTGGGTTGTTTGCCCAGTAAAATGACCCTAAGAAAGGAACAGGGGCCAGTGGGAGCACAGAAAGCTCTGACAGCAGCCAACAGGACACAGTTTGGTCTAGACGTCTCACGGCTCTGCATCGGGCACAGAAAGGTCTGAGAGAGTGTGAACCAAAAGAGATGTGGGTCTCCTGTCCTGCCTGCTGTCAGGAGGTCTCTTGTTCTACACACTAAGTAAAAAGGGGTATAAGACTGAACCCATCTGGAAATGCAGTTAAACAGCTTAAAGATTTGGCAGTGCTGCTATGGGTAGGGAAAGAGCTGTTTCAGCTGTTCAGAATTGCCACACATCCAACAGCCCTCAGCCAAGCAGGAGCCTTGACTCAATGTGAATTCTCTAGTGGTGTCTATATAAATTCACTCACCTACAGGCTCTTCAAATCTAAAGGCGATTTCAGAGCCAATCTTGTGATGCAGCAGCACTTCCTTTTGGTTTTGCTGTATTAAAATCTCCTTTCTGGGATCCCAGAAAGACTCCAACTACAGAAAACTCTGGCCAGAGTACTCGGCAATGCAGGACAGCTGCGGCTTTAAAAAGGGACTTTCACATTGCACCACTGTGATCTCAAAGGACCCCCCAAAGTGATGACTTGGGTCAGCACACAGCGATTATCTAAGCAAGTGTGCTGATCACCAGGAGTGCAGTTTAGGATGAATTGCCAGAGCTGGGTTTGAGAGCAGATGAATTTGTTTCCTGGGGACAGTATGTTCCTCTAGCAGAGGTGACTTAGGAAACCAAATTACACAGGTAGACTGAAACTTAACCAAAGGCTATCAAATAACATTACCTGGCAGGAAAATCGGTCATGAAAAGCTCTGGGACCAGCTCTTGGAGAGAAACAGGGATGTCAGGGTGGTTAGGACATGTGATGTAGTCCAGTTCAATGGCAGTCAGGACACAGTCCTCCATGTTAAAGTACTGCGTGTCCTCCACCTTCTCACCACACTCATTCTCCTCTGGCTTGGAAGCTGCACAGATGTGGCAGGGCACATACTGCTCCATCAGCAACGTGCCATCACTCTCAGTGGCTGTGAGTGCTTCAAAGCAAGCAAGCAAAGAGAAAACAACACAACTCACATAAACTGAGAAAGAATGACAGTTCCTAGTGCATCCAAATATCTACAGTCACTATCTGGATCCACTGGCTGAAAATGGTCACACGCATGAAAGCAGCAGTTTACGGCAGTGTATTGACTGGAATAAGAAAATAGCTTTTTGCAAAGTATATACAGATAGCAGGGACAGTACTGAGAAGACAGGACTGTTGACGTAACTTAACAGCTACTCTGCTTTGGTCACAGGCTTGTGAAGAAAATATATTCAGGACCAGTAGAAATTAAAAGTATAGGAATAAAGCATTGGAGAGAACCTCCTACTTGCTGGGTGACTCTGTGTGAACTGCATACAGGGATCAGCACATATACTAAAGAGCATGACCATGCAGTAGAAGGATGGCAGCTGTGAAGTTGCCCAGGAACCCCAGCCACATCTGTTTCACAGACTGCAAGCTGCCAGATGGCTTCAGATGGAGAGCAGGCATGGGAAACAGGAATGGGAGTGCACTCAGACGCATGGCGTGCTGCGGTCAGGCTCAGCGCTTCAGGTGCAGGCTAGGAGTAAGCACCCACCTGCAGCACTCAAGATAGGAACATGGTCACTGTGGGCTCCCTCACAGGCAAGGTTTTCAGCCCCTCCGGGGGAAATGTGGATTCTACCAAGACTAAACCTCTGGGAGGTTCACACCTCTCCCACTGACTACAGACGGATTTTGTGGTGACAGGCTCCATTAACTGCCCACAATTAGGCAGGATGAATGCAGGCCATAGCCTTTGAAGTCATGACTCTTCTCAAGCTTCAGGGATTAATGTTATCATTATTTTAATCCAAAGGCAAATAAAATTGCCTTTTATCTCCATAATATGCAGAACATGAATATGTGAGAGTGCACAACTGTTTCCTCCAGAGAGCCTCCAATTAAGAGATTTTGGCAGTGCTTTCTAGACCAGTGTGGGATGACAAAGAACACTTCAGATTTTGTTTTGGTTTTAAACAAAGTGTATTGGGGTTGCAAACAGCCCGCTGGGTAACAGCAGGATCTGTGCTGATCAGAGGAAAAACAACTGCTGGAGTCAAGGAAGTTACCTTGGCACAGAATCCTTGGTATCATATTCTCTCATGCCTCTCCCATCACAATTTTATAAATTATAGGGTGTTAGAAACGGTGGGCAAATGCTGATCCCAGCTGATGCCAAAACGAGTTCTGCCATCAAGGGACAGTGCCAAGGAGTTTGCGCCAAATCCTGTCCCTGCTATGAGCACTGGAAGAGTCTCTTGAAATCCTATGGAAGCAGGTCCTGTTTGAACTGTAATGTTTCATGTGTGCTTGCTGTGACTGACACACTGAAAGACACAATGTCTAGACCAAGGTGTGCTGGCAAATATTCTTGATCTGTCTGCAGGTTATCAGCTTTTCTCAAACTTTATTGGCTTGAGACTGCCAGAGCCTGAGGGCTCTTCAATTAACATACAATATTGTGCACCTGGGGAGCTGTCAAAGAACCTTCTATTAAAAAGATGTAATACTGCACAGAAAATTACAGCAGTTCTCTTACCAGGAAACCACTGGTCTATCAAAGAGTTGACATGATCTGTTATGAATGCCATTGCTGAAAAGTCTCTTACTTCTGACTGGCAAATGATTTTAATTCCACCACTTTTTTTCTTTTTCCAGTTCACATCAGAAGACTCGACACTGTGTAAGAGAGCCAAAAGACAGCCGCATGAAGCTTTTGTGAAGTATCAGTGTCAACAAACTTTCTTTCTCACAGGAAACCTGAGTTACACAATAACACGTAGTTCTTAAGTAATCAAAATGAAAAGGAATCTAGCTTTGAGGATGATTTTCAATTCAGTCTGTTCTGCAAACGACTTTCAGAAGAGAATTCTTGCACAGAAATGTCAGTTGCTCACAACGGGTAAATGCTACAGAAGGCCAGACCCAGAGAAAACTCTGGCCTAAGTGGACTGAGTATGATGGAGAGTTTTGACAGAAATGCCCCATACAGAATGATGGAGAGTCAGAAGTTTTAAAAATTGGTAACAAAACTCCAGTGGCATAATAATAATAATGATAATAATGATACAACTTAAAAAAACTGCTTGGAAAAGTTTATGGACTTAACAACTTCTGCGCGAATCCCCCCCCGCCCCCCAAAAAAACCCTTTAATACAAAGAAAGAGCTGAGTTCTGTAGCTCAGTGAAGTACATGGGGAGATAAGAGTATGACCACCATCATGGTCCAGAATTAAGGATCCCAGCTTGTGATTTGCAATGTCTGGTTCCAAGTCTCTACTCAGTGCAGACTGCCTAGATGAACTCAGGAAAGTCACTGTGCCCTTCTGGTCTCCAACCATGCAACAGCACCAATGGTTCCCCCCTACCTTGCCAGGGACTAGAAGAGCAAATGCATCTGCAGATACTACAAAGATGAAAGTCTTAAGTGACTGCCTACTCTCTGCATTTATGAAAGTACATGGACAACAGGTCTTATGCAGGCTTGCAGCCAGCAGACACTCTGCCTTGGCCAGCTTAAACCAGTTAGCCATAGTCCCTGTTGCATGCAGTCTGATAGCACAGAAGCACCTCCATTGATCTGGATTACTGCCACACAGTGGTGAAGTTTTAGGATTCAGTGGAAAACTCATTGACGCAGGGAAATCTTTGCATGTGAAAATGCATGAATTTACACTGGCAAAGAGTTCTGCTCTCAATATCGCTTTCTGTTTTCAGGCCTCTTTAAATTTGTGGCTGCAGTAACACATAAGGTTGATATATTCAGAACTACCAAACAATCAGTTATTCATCATTTTTGTCACCAGTTGTTACCAGATGAGTTATGTCTATTAGAAGAGCCTCCTCTTCTACTGATGAGTGAGCACATAGCATGAGTCAGGCCCATTCATCTCCATTCAGATGATGTGTTTCATACACTCTATTAGTCCCCTGTCAAGCATGCTGCATTACAAACACAAATTACCTAAGATAGCCTCCATCAAAGGTAACGAACAGACCTTCCTGCCAGTAAACAGTGTGAGTCCTTTTGACTCGGAACGTGCTGCAGCGGTTCCTCTGGGTGCCTGTGAAGCTGTAGATGGTCACCTTTTTGTTTCTCGTCTTGGTGTTCTTCTTGTTTTCAAAAAGCTGAAACAAGCAAAAAAGCATGAAAATCATTAAATTATTGAAATTTCTCATAAAGATGTTGTTTTAATCAAGCAATAAGATGACTTCTTTTTTTGGCCTTCACAGGTGCTATCATACCTTTTCCATTAAAGAGCAACTTGTGCTCATAAAAAAATTTTGCAATGGAATGAAAATGCATGCAGTAAAATTGGTTTTGCAGCAATTGAAGTATTTTTCATGCCACTCAAAAAGGAACAATTTCATATCAGTGAACAAAGTTAATTCTATAACTGTGACATTTGTTATACAAATTCTGCATTTGCAAAAGTCTTAAACCTAAAGAAGAGCTAAATGTTCTAGTGAATGATTAAGTCTGCCCTCAATGTAGAGAGTTAACTTTTCCACCTGTTTCAGTGGGAGGAAGATGGCTTTTCTCCAAGACACTTCAAACCAGCGCTTAGAGCAAAATGTATTTCTGTTTTAAAACCAAAGACTTAATCTGCAGAACTCCACTGTACTCATTTCTCCAATGCTTATTTGTCTGCAGACGGGTCTGACGCCTGGGATCCTTTCCATTCACTTCAGTGAGGACTGGATGAGGTCCCTAGCAAAGGTGCTCTAGTGTTATGTAGTGCCCATGAGGATGTAAGCAAGGGGTTGCCAAGACAGCCTGTTAAAACACGTAAAGTTATTACATGGTTTGAGAAGCCTGGAACACAGAGGACCTTCCAAAAACAGGTATCATGTTTTCCACGTTCTGTACATCAATGACAGAATACAGTTTAAATGGACAGCTGTTAAGAAGATACCACAGTAGTACTAAAAATATTTTGCAGGTATTTATTATGGTTTCCAGCAGGGCTATGTTTTCAGATATAAGCTGCTGCAAATATGCCTGCAACAACATCAAAATTCACTTAGCTTTCAGAACCTTACAAACACTACTTTAATGATTTGCATACCACTTGCACTAATAGGGTGCCTGCTTGCACTCATTATCCCATTAAGGCAACAGTCCTGTAATTTTTTTCTCATTTAAACCTATATAGATTCAGATAGCTGACTTTGGTGGAGCTATTCCAGATCTCCTCTGGCAAACGACGTGAGCAGAGTCTGGCCCAGTGGAAGTCATGGACAAGAGCCGCAGGCAGAACTCCAATTACTTGTAATTGGAAGATGCTGGAGGTACTGAGACCTTCCAGGGAATCATGTCGTAAAGAGGCTGTGGAGAATGCAGGCTTTCTTCCCCAGTGTCAATTTGTTGTTCTAAATGACACCTACCGTGAAAACAGAATCAGATTTTGATTGCAGAGTCTCATCTCTCCCTATTTACTCAAATAATGTTATCGACGTTTGTGACTGAAGCAAGCTGGATGTGAAGAGACACCCACTAACGCTTATATTTAACAACAACTTTAGCTGTCTTCTTTTGCTTGCAGAGATACAGTAACCTACCTGGAGGTCCATCTCTGCCAGGCTAATTAACATTCGGGCTATGAATCTTTGCCAAAAGCCAACTGGGACAAAACTCATCTTGAAGACCCTTTGGACTGTGTTTGTGGTCTGGTGGCAGAGCCCGTGGATATCTAACGCTGGCTTGGTAGGAAGCAGATGAGGGAGGAGGTAGCTGAAACACATCAAATTCAACAGCTCAAATTTTAGCTACAGCTTGTAACAGTGAGTACATTGTTACTGGATAATAAGGCGATTCAGTCTCCAAAGAGATTTTTAATGGCACAGCCTACTGCATATAAAAAAGCTTTTAGAGTAAAGGCGCTGCAGCAATACATGGAGAAATTCATTTACACTATGGAAGCAAGCAGAGGCAAAACAGACATTACATAATTCAGCCAGAGCTATTGGATAGGACTAAAATTGATGTAATAAGCAGGACATTTGTGTAATCTCAAATTAAATGCATTAAAATATAAGAGTCATTAAAACAGCTGTGTTGGAACTAATGTTTTTGGTATCTTTACTACTCTGCCCTGGTAGTAAGCAGAGAATTACAGCTGTGCTCCTATGTCCAACAGAAGATAAATGCAAAAACAACCTACAGCAGCTCAGCTTCAGTAAGCCCAGAAGGTGGGGAGAGGAGGTGTCATGGGAGGTGGCAATGAGGCAGTTACAGGCTGCAGGGACTGGACTGCTCTGGCTCTGATCCCAGTCCCAGAATGAGAGCATCTTATGGGTCAACATTACAGGGTTTCCTGCTGCACCATACTGCAGCTGATGGATTCCCTACTGCAGCCCTAACAAACTCCTAGGGCAAGAGCTCACTTCGCCAGACTCATGCCAGCAGAGCTATCACTTGTCTTGCTCAGTCTCCTCCTGCAATCAGGGTATTAGGTTCTTTGCCCAAGTGTGGAGGAGACTCAGTGCTATGCAAGTCTGACCAGTCAGAAGGAACAGAGCTACACTGGTATAGAGGACCATGAAGTTTTCAAATTATTTTCAGATCTCCCAGTAAGCACAGAATATTCCTTTGTTCTGATCTTCAGTATTTGGGAAGCTAAAACTTTTTGGAAGACTAGAACTGTTTTGAAAACTGTTGAGTTTATGGCTTTCAATACCTGCCAATAAATCTCATGACAGTGATACTGTTATGTACCAAATACATTCCAAAATGCCTACATGATCTTATTTGCTTATAAGCAGAAACACTGCTGTTTTATCAGTGTTGAGCCTGAGAAAATGTGTCGGCATCTGGGGCTCATCATTGACGGGCATAACGACAGCAAAGAGGCAAATGGCCAAGTCTCTTGACCAAAATAACAGTGGCAGGGACTAGACACACAACTAGAACTAATGCTGAGTCCAAATCCAATGTTTTAAGCCTATCATGTTTTCTCTCTAGCAGCTGCAGTATTCTGTAAAACATGAAATATCAGCTCAGAAAAACCAGCCATCACTAGACAACAGCTCTCTCCATATGTCACAGTCCATAACATCTGATGACATTTTACATGATTGAATTATTCGTTCCAGGAAACATCTTTGGAATGTAAAACTGATAAAAATTTCTCTTCACTTATAAATTACAGTAAGAATGGTCATATTTTCAACCCTATTTTAACAAGCAGAACAAAGCTAAATTACATCCACCTTAGGCAGAAAAGTGGAGTGCATCAAACTGAAAGTTCTTGCTCTATAAAGGTAGTGGATGCACCGTATGACAGCGAATAAATTCTCCTCAGCACATCCAAGAAAAGGTCTAGGAGTTTAAGAAGGCCAGTGAGGCCCTACTGGACCACAACTATATAGTGGATTATAATACAGATGGTGATCTGATGCTCTTGAACAACAGCCAATGCAAATTTTGAAAATATGTGAAACATGCCCCTATCCACCCTTTCAGAACAGAAACTGGCAGCTGCTTTCTCTACTGACTGCACAGAAACCCTATCTGGCAATCTAGACAATAATTGCAGAAGCACAGTAACAAATAACTGCTCTGTGTCTGGCTAGTACATTAAATTAATCCAACCTGCTATAGCTACAGTCCATCAGTGGGAAGAATATTCTGCTAATGTGGCTTGGATCACTCTAAAAAAGATTGGGCAGGCCATGAAAAAGCAGTTTCCTTGTTCCCGAGGCACAGACAATGTAATTGCCTTGGAGAAAAATGGCAGATAGTGACAAGGAGTCCAAAAGGCATTTTGGACTAAGCAGAAACATTGCTGCTTTATCTGTGTTAAGCCTGAGAAAATTTGTTGGCATCCGGGACTGGATAAGTGACAGGCATAATGACAGCACAGAGAATGCTGCACTTGTGCTGGCATTCAGAGCTCCCAAGAGGCTCAGGGTGATGCAGCCGTGCTGTCCTGGAAGGGCAAGGAAGTGAAATGCAAATGCCACATCAAAAGTGCAATACAACTATGGTTTCACCGTTAACGCAACAACAGGCTGTCGCCAAGCAGATGGGAGAGAGAAAAATAGCAGGGAACTCTGCCTAGAGGAAGAGAGATGGGGGGGGGGGGGCCAGGAGGGAGGAAGACTCATTAACATTTAAAGAGAATGAGGTTTCCTAGACCATTTCTAGGAAAACTATTGATCAACACCTATTGAGGCTAAAAATTAAGAAAATCACATTGCTACTGAAGCTATACTTTCTTGATTTCACTAGAAATAAAATACTACTACTTTCAGGGCTGACATAATTACCAATTACCCAAAGTTTTCTGCCATACTCTGGAGTGAGGATCTTTCACTGGAAACAGACAACTCCAGCCCATCTATATTTCAGGCCCAGCAGCCATGAGCCTCACATCCTCTCTCAGCTGCAGCTGTGCCGGCTGAGTGCTTACAGCTTCCACCTGCTCATTGCCACATCCCTGGTGGTGTCACTGCCCCTCTGTGCTGGTGGTTGAGCTTGTCACCAGCCTCAATGCCCTGAGTTCCAAAGACCTGCTCTGGAAAGTTTTCAAACTAGCATATTTGGACCAAAGGATGGTCATGCCAGGAAATACAGCCCAAATGGATGGGTGCCTTCCACTACACTGTTTAATGGACTCAAATATTTTCTCATAGCAAGATCCTTGTCAAGGCAACTGCTTATAGTGACAAAGCCTGTTAATATCCACTGATTAAATGGCCATTTTTCTCCAGCCTGGCTAAACCTTTCTTATTATCAACATACCTGTTATTGGCCACAGGCAGTGCAATTTCAAACTTGGCCAAGAACTGGAAGTACTGCTCTTCAGTTTGCTCAGTGAAGCCCGTCCCAACCAGCAGCATCCTGAGATCCTCTGCTCTGATGACTCCATTCTTAGCTACAGACTTGGAGCTCTTGATATTGAAAATCCTCTGTAGACACTCTGAGAGCCAGACAGGGTCAAGGAAGTAGAGGTTTCTGAGGCCATGGCTCGTGTCTGGGAAGTGCAGTAGTGTACCCGTTTCTATGAGAAAATTAATCGCTGCAAAAAATAAAGAACTGTAGATTAGCAATAGACCAGCATTAGGAAACCACAGTGCAGGTGAATAAGATTATGAGGCAGTCTGTGCAGTTTTATGCATACTAGATATAGCCAGCATGTAGCCAAGCCAAAAGAATAGCATTTATCTGCGGTGTGCTGCTATCTGGCACTTCACTTGTAAAGCCCACATCTCACTACTTTACAGTCAGTATTTCTGTCCCCATCACACCTCCCTTTTACCCTCCTCCTGCCATCCTCACAGGGAAGGGCTCTCCCTGGCTCCTGCAGAGCAAGGCCTCCATAAAGGTCACAGGACTGAGGCCCTACAGAGAAGACAACCTTGAAACTATGGCAACCCTCATTCTTCACAGAGCAGAAATAAAATCAGACAAAGCTTGTTGAAAAAAAAAAATTTAAAAAAATTAGTAGCCTCAGACCACCCTAGAAACTTCCCAGCCCTGTCCCCAAAGCCCCATTACTAATTTTATATCTAACCAATTTCCAAAGTGACCTCTATACAGGTGTAGAGCTCTCTGTAACTGTTTTTTTGCACAGCAATTATCTGGTGGCCTTCCCCCCCCCGCCCATTTTTATTATTCATGGCATATTTCAATTGGTCACACATATTGATTTCCAAGAAATTACTGGTCTGCTCTGACCTACCAGTTTGCAAGTCTTCATAGTCTTTGATATCATTTCCAGGCGTTTGCTCAATGATCAGTTCTATTTGTCTGTCTGTTAAATACTGTACATCATCATTCTGACTTCTTCTATGCTGTTCTGCAAGGACAGCTTCTTGAAGACTAAGGTAACTTCTTGGTATCTGCAAGCCACACAAGAAAAATAGCAGGATCAATATCAGACAGCAACCACTCTGCTGGAGATGAACTGGCTAAGTCATCTCCCCTTTACAGGGATCTTACAGTGGTATTGTTTCCCAAAGCCAGATAGCCAATCCAAAACCAAGCCCCAAAGAAGCCCCCCTTTAGTAAGGATCACCACTAGAAAGCAACAGTTCTCACCAATCTCCCTGCAAGTTTCTGTGAGCAAATTGAACTGCCGACATCCTTCATGTTGCAAGTGACATGAAAAATCAGCTGTCGGAGTCCATCGAGGCCTTCCAGAGTCTTACATGAGAGCTCACTGCAAAAGTCATGCAAGGGTGAAGATTATCAAACTTTATCAGCACACTGGCTTCCTTTCCAGGCTCACTTTCTCTTATCAGTGATTTTAAATTTCCTGTGTCAGATGAATGGGAGGAAGGCTGTCAGTGAGCATTTTTAGCTTTGGAGAAAAATAAGAAGCAGCCTGGGAAAGATATATGAGGCCAACCTCTGCTCTGCCTGCTTCATTTGCTGTGCACTGCTCTTCTGTCCCCTATGCACCACAACCTCTGGGGACTTCCCTGGCACACCAGCCAAAGTCATCACCCTTTTTCCCTTCAGTGCTGCACACGTCCTGGAAGGAACTGCAGGAAGGAGGAAAACACTGCTCTGCCAATCACTGGAGACGAGTCCAGTTCTCCCTGCCTCAGATCAAAGAGGCATGATGATGACTACCAGACACCTTTCCCACCCTCATTCTGGCCCTTGCTCAGCTGGATCTTGTGATCTGGGAATTGATGCTCAGATCCTAAAAGCTGGCCTTCATCATCTCTTTTAACAGCTAAAAACCTGCCCTCTCCCCAGCTCCGACTATTTTTGGCCTTTTTGTGGGCTGGGTAAGAATGGTTCTCTTCCACTTTCCCCAACAAAGGGTCTTTCTAACTCATCCTACACATGTTCCTGTGGCAGACAGAAAATCCTTTTCTAAAGCAATATGCTTTATCTTAAACCTCAGCCATCAGTGGCACTGGGAATCGTTCACTCACTGGGATGCTGGAGGACCAGCCTGATAAAAGCACTCTGGGCTCACCCACACAAGGCTTTCACAACACACACTCCTCGCACTCCTCCGGCTGCCTGGAGTGCTGCTCACAGGAGCCCCATCAGGTGGACGATGAAGTGTAAGGAGAGGCACAGGAGGGAGGACATATGAAATCAGGCTCAAGTCCAACTGGGACGAAATGCAGGGGAAAAGGAAGGTAAAGAAGGGGAACAAGCGGGATGTGTGGCAGGGTGAAAGTCCCCTTGAGAAAGAATGATTGAGATCATGTTAGGATGCTCTGTGGTGATGGGAAAAGAGGCTTGAGGATACCGAAGCACAAAGCCTTCTCTTTCTCAGGCTGAGTCGCTGTCCTCACACTGGGTCCCTGGTACTCCTCTTAATAGAGAATAGCCAGCAGGGATGCCCGACGCAGCACTTGCATCTGCAGAACAGAGTGTGGGAGGTCTCCTGATGACTTTGCCAGGCAGCAGATGCAAAGTGCTGGGGACATTGCAGCACCCTTCTTTACTTGCCAGCCACCACCTGCTCTTGCCCCAGGCATTGGCGATTTCACACGGTTTGGTGCCAGCCTGCTGCATCCACGCTCCCCACATGCTGTGCACTCCCTTGGCTGACAGACCCACTTCTTTCCCAGCCAGAGAAGCCTCCTCTCCCCAAGGGCATTCTCTGTCAGCCGAAGGGAAGGAGTGGCATCATACTCCATGGCCTGACTGACACCAATCTTCCACACCCACTGAACTCAGATGGCACAGGTTTGGACTGTCTGGGGCTCAGGGGGCTGATCCACTCTTTGCCCTGCCAACACTGCCACATTCTCACATCAGGTAGCAAGAGGTTCCCACATGGCCTCCCCTTAACAAACCCCACAGCACCCACCCTGTAACAGTCATGCTCTCAAGCTTTGCAGCATTAGTTACTCAATCTGTACCTTCTCTCCTTGTGACTAATAAACTGTATCACCATTTAATGGTGAGAAACCTAAGTGGAGCAGGAGCACTAAAACAGGCTGGCGAAGGTCATGACTTTGGAGCTTCCAGCTCTCAGACCCATGATCAGACCCCTGAGCAACACTGAAATTCTCTCTGATTATACTACATTATCTCAGTCAAAAATAGATGAAATGCAATGCTGACGAGTCTTTAAATCAGTTCCGTTGCCAAGGAGATTAAGTATTACAAAATTGTTTAAAGTGACATAAAATAGAGTGACTGAGCTTCATAAAGGCACAAGTACTTACTGCAGGTGCTTGAATGTGATATCTGGGAAGCCAGTTGCTCTGGATCCAGAGGGAG
Source organism: Haliaeetus leucocephalus (assembly GCF_000737465.1). Taxonomy (NCBI): domain Eukaryota; kingdom Metazoa; phylum Chordata; class Aves; order Accipitriformes; family Accipitridae; genus Haliaeetus; species Haliaeetus leucocephalus. Next base: position 20,404,641 of record NW_010972775.1, on the reverse strand, counting down.
ACCGACAGAGAGCCAAGACATACGCCCTCAGAGTTGCTATCCTCTCAACACGGAATTTAGTTTCAATTAAATCAAGGTGTGTTCCTACCACTAACACCACTGAATTTGGAGCTTTGGCCTGTAAGAGAAAATACTGACAATGATCTTGTCCAGATAACGTCATGGTAAATTCAGTGAGGACATGTGAAAAGTATAACATTTAAGAGGGGGTAGTCATATACATTAATAAAATGGAATATATATATAAAATGCAGGCAACCTGTTGTGGCAGCTTGACAACAGCAACAAGTACTCTAGGTATTACAGAAGTTCTCCTGCAAAATATGGCTTAATCATCTGCTGCTACTGCAGAGCACAAAACTGTCAGTTTGGGTTCATTACATCAGGGCTTAACATAAAGGGAGTTGCCATGTGGTATTAAGTTGCTAGGAGTCAGCTAAATGATAGGAACTATGTCCACCCAGACAAAGGAGAAGTTAGCTTAACCTGTAGCCAGATCTAACTCTGATATCCTGAAAAAGGCTAGTGACACCCTGGAATGGATATCTGGGGAAGTTATACAAACTTTTTCACTGGAGGTATATGGAGAGGCGAGATAAACTGCTAGAAAAGTCTAAATCTACTTAATCCTGAATCAGTACAAAGGAATGGATTAGATGATCTCATGATTTCTTCCAACCCTTCCACGATTCTATTACAGCACTGGAACGTATCCAGATTTCAGGGAACACACTGCCAAATACAATGGGATTGCACAGACTTAAGCAGGGATCAGCCTGCCAATCCAAACGACTTCGACCACAGAATAATATTCAGATGCAGAAACATATGCTTATTTGCAGTCTATCCATTTCTCTCTTATGATGCCCACTGAAATCTCTTAAACTAAATGACACCAAACTCAAACCCGGTGCAGACACAGGAGTGCTGGCTGTACCAAGTCAGACCAAAGGACTCACTCGGCCAAATATTCTGCCTGGAGGCTAATGAAGAGTATAGGCACAGAGGAAGCATGTAGAGATTTTCCCTGGTGTGTCCTCCCATTGTCCAGCAGCCTGAAGCTCACCAACTTCCTAAGCATGAGACAGTATCTCTGAATTAATAGCACTTGATGAATTTTTCTTCCACTAGTGTGTTTTTTGAACTTCTGACACCCACAGCACATTGTAGTTCCAATAAATTCCACAGGTTAGCTATCTGTTGTGTTTAGGATATTTCCTATTGCTTCTTTCAAAGCTACCATCTCATTATTTCATTTGATCTCTCCTAATTCTTCTATTGTAAAAGATCATGAACAAAGACTGCCTTGTGGTTTTCTCCTTACTCTGGTAAGTCTACATGCAGCCCTCCTCATTCGCCTCTTTCCCAAGCTGAAGAGGCCTAATCTATTTAATTACTGTGCACTCAGAAACTTTTCTATACTTTTAACCATCATGTTTATCTTTCTCTGTATCTTTTCTGATGCTACTACGTGCTTGTTGGGATGTATTAAGGACACAGGCACATCATACATTTTTGAAATATCATAATTATGCTTTCGGCTTTGTTACCTAGTTTGGGTTTTTGATTGCTGCTGACCATTAAGCTAAAATTTTTGTAATGTCAAGATGCTTCTTTTTTGAGAGGCACTAGCTTAGATCCCATTTTTTTGTATGTAATGTTAAGACAGATATTAAATAATAAAGATTTACAAAAATTATGAACATGGTATTATAAAAATCAATCAAAGCCAATGAATTCACTGCAGCTCTGAGTCTCAGCTGAGAGCTGCCTGGGAGATACTCTCTAGCTTACCTGAATCTAAAGTGTTAAAAGTATAACCTCAAGACTAATGTGTGTCTAACCCACACAAGAAAGAAAATGCTTCAAACCCTCCTCTGAGCACAGTGTGGTCAAACACTAATTCCAAAATAAGTATGTTCAGCCTTACTTAGCAAGGGTTTATAAATCAGCTTTTGTTTCATTCTCTGATGTGTGTTAGGGAGAACAAAGCAAATGATAAATTTAAACTGTTAAATATAGCGATACGCCTACAGCATAATGGAAAATTAATTCCAAAAGCTATGCAAAATTCATAGCTTGTGGAGTTTTAAAAGCAGACCAAAAAGAATCTGTAATATCACATATCTGTGTGCTGAGCTACTACTTGATAAACAGATACCCCAGAGTCCACCAGTGACTTCTTACCTCAATGTTCAGCAACCAGAACTGTAAGTTTGCCACAGCTTCTTCCCCTAGTGCCAAGTTCCATACCACTATGTACAATGCTTTGTCTGTGAAGAAACACTGATTGACTGTAGACATGCTTGCTGGGCCTCCGATATCCCAGACATTGAACTTCACTGAATCAACCTACTTAGACAAAGAGAAGTGTTCAAATCAAACGGTTGCAGTAAATCACAGGGAGATAATAGCTGAAGTATAAACCTACGCCTGCATAATGTATGACACAAGAAGGGTTTCAATGTCCTAATTGTGCCTCCAGGAAAGACAAATCAACAAGCAATTGTTAAGCATGGCTACCACTTCCCCACAGGAAATCAAGACTAATTACTTGCTCCTAAAACGATAGAGGTGCCCTTAATGCTGTGGATTCTCCAGTACAAACAAGGGTCTCATTCTGAGCCCTGTATTTCACTGGCTCTGGAATAGAAACTGTTTCATCCTTGTCTGTGCCACGCTTGACAGGACCGTTGAAGCTACTTATCTGCCACTGCTATGGGGAACAGGAAACCCCCTGCTGAAATCACTTCCACTGAGCTCAGCCCTAACTGAGCCAAGCAGAATATAGATGCTCAGGAGATGGGAAACTTCTCAAGCCTTTCATAAACACCTCCTGCATGTCGCTCAGAGGCTTCTGATGTGTGTGTCACACCAGAGATGGGCCAGAATTACAGCTACTGTAAATCAGACTCACTGATTTTTGGGGGAACGTGTAAATGGAGGTCATTCTAGCTCCGGCTCCCTTCCAAGTATCTCAGCATCCATTTCTCTGTGCAGCCCCACAACAGCACCACGAGGGAGCATGGTGCTCTGCTTAAATTGTATTCAGGTTCCCAGTTGCAGTAGGAAGCACCTACATACTTTGGAGGCTCTGTCTCTAAATCACTTGGCCCTGGGGAGGCAAGAAGCCTGTGACCGAGCAGGAAACCAAACCCTGCTCTAGTCACCATCCTCAGAGCATAATGTAACACCGAGTGGGCTCTGTTTACTGGTCCAGGTCCAAGTACTGACTGATCCCACATGACAAGTTACCCTATGAGATTTCAGCAAGGAGCTAAGAATCTCAGTAGGGCTCTGATCTCCTAGCATAGTCCCAGTTTGAAGTTTCCCAGAAACAGCTGGAAGAACTTCCATATTGTTTAAGCCAAGCCCTAACTAGCACCAGGACTGCCTTGTTCATCCAAAAGACCTTCAGCTATGGGTGCCTGTATGTACAGACAGAGACTCAGAGGTAGGGACAAAAGCCCATTCAGCATCTTGATCCCATTCCACATCTCTGATGCTGTCTAGGTTTTTATTTTATTCATTAGCACTTAAACATGACAAATCCCTTCTCCCACCAAAGTCTTCTCTTTAAGAGTCAGGCTGTGCTTGCTCTTTTTCTTTCTGTCCCTGGCCTGGCATTCTTTGTTGTAGAATAGCTAAACTCAGCAGGCTCCTCCACTCCTTCCAAAACAGTCTGGTGGTCATGGATCTCATCTGGGAAGGGAGAGCCATGCGCTCACACAGCCTTAGCTCTAACAAGACCTCAGGACCAATTCTGCATGCTCTAATCCCTGTGTTAATACACAGGCAGTTGGCAGGGCCACCTATAAATGCTTGAATGAATTCAGTGCTGTCCAAATGAGTTCAGTGTGGGTCAACACACTCCCTGAATGAGCCATCTGAGATTTGTGTGGTTAAGGTATGCCTCAGACATCCCTGGATCACACCAGAGGTCAGGCATCCTATCTTCCACCCACCTTCCCCACCTAGGACAGTTCTGATATCAAGGGAGTCCAGCTTTAGGTACTGATGTCCCATTTTCTGGCCCCAAATGAAAGGACAATCTGCTTTAGATAAGCTGATTTAAAACATTCTCTCAGAATCAGTGTTCAAAAACCACCCAAGCTGGGAAAGCCAGAATTTAGGCAGTCTACACATGGCTTCCTCTCTTTAGGATACAAAGTTGAGTGCTCAGGAAAACAGAACTGTCCTCTAGTAGTACCAACTGGAAACGAAAGAAAGGAATTGTGATGGGTCTAAAACCACGTTACTTGTGAGGTCTGGCTCACAGGTAATGGAAACCGTTCTTTGTAAAAGGGCAGGCAATTTCAGCCTAAAAGGGACACTGCGGGGCTCAAACATCCCACTGGGGCTAAGGATCTTTGATTGTTTTTCACCTTTGCCTTGTGTCCCACTGGCTTGGGGAGCTCCCATTTTGTTGTACGTATGGTGGCATCACTGTGCATCATCTGAGGGACTTTTCCTGTCTGTAGGATCTCAATCAGCGTCGACTTTCCCTGTCGTGGAGGACCAATGATGATCATCTTCATTAGCTTACACTTTTCAGCTTTACGCAGCTGTGCTCGTAAGTATGCCAGCACTGTTTTAGGGCCTATGGGGGGGAAGTGAACAGGCTTTATCTGTGGTTAGCAGTTACAAATGTACATATGTACAGCAGGACTGCACAAAACCTACTGCTGCAGACACATCAGCTGAATTAATATTTTCCCTGCAGTTTTGCTGTGGGCTGAGACAACCCAGAGAATAAACAAAGAAACTTCTAGTGGACAAACCTGAGACAGAGACCCCAGAAAAAGGTCACTGCTCTGAGACTCTACAATGGAGCACTGTAAGAAGAAACAAATGCTGTGGCTCGTAGGCTTCAGAAGCTCAAAGGAAACATAAAATACTAATTTAGTATTGGAAAATACTCAGTTTTTCCTTCTACTTTTATGTTCCCAGTTAAAATTAGATTTAGGCTTCAACAGTGCACTGGAGAAGGAATAATTCCTAATAACTTTGTTCCCACAGGATTTTCTTATTAAAACACACAAAAAAGAAGACAGTATTGTAATAGATCCAAAAACCTAGCAGCTTACAATAAAGTCACTTCAATGTGACTGCTGATCCTAAACAATTCAGTCTTTAGAAAGACCGTCTAAATACCCTAAAACATATACATTCAGGAAGCAAGACACGGAATTCATCCGGCATGCACACTGCAAATGAATATTGCACTTATAAATCATCATTTCAACATGTGATCTATCTTAAATTTATCATATAGCCAGAGCTTAGCACCGATTATCAAATTTGCAAATATCCGTAGGAGGTTTCCCTATGCAATTCCAGTTAACTGCAAAAAGTGCTTGGGTGCACACTGTCTGTTCCTGTTCAGGACCATTAAAAGGAAGCGATTTTCATTATATGTTCAGTCAATTTAATAAAGAACACACAGGATCAGCCTTACCCTCTTTTCTGATCTCTGCAGGAACGTTACTGATATTTAGTTCCTCGATATCCAGCTGCCAGAGATTAGCCAGCTGTCCAAGTTCTGGAGGAAGCTCTCGGATACCAGGGTTACTGTACAAAAACAAATAAATCTACCAACAACCAGTCTTTGTGTGTAAGTAGCTGCTCTCACGGACTCTCAGATTACACTATTCTCTCCTTGCAGAAATCTTCCATTAACATTTTAATAAGACTACTCAGCACTTTAATAGTAATTTCCATCCTAAAAGTGATGTATAACCTCAATTTATCCTCTGAGGCAGACGAGTGTAATCATCTTTACTGGATAGTTGAGGAAATAAAGGCAAAAATGATGAGTTATTGACTCTAATGCTATAGAAGCTGACAGCAAAAAGCCAGAATGAACTAGAGGCACACTAGATTCCCAGGCCTGGGTTCAAAGCACTAGATCATCTTCCCTAAGTCAAAAGGGTGGCCTCCTCCTTATCTAAAGCAAATGATGGGCACAGTTCTAATAAGGGGCTGACTATTTCCAGCTTTTTGACTTCAAAAGCACTGGACATCTGGGGTGGGACTCCACAGAAGACTGGTCACTAAAACAACATGGAAATAATACCGCATAGCTTTTCCAGGACACGGACTTACTTTCCTAAATAAAGTTCTGTTAAACCTTTCAGAAGGCAAACGGACTGTGGGACAGAGTCCAGCTGATTGTCATTCAGATAAAGGACTTCCAGAGAATCACTCAGAAATGCTGGAAACTCCAAAAAAGGACCTGGAACAAGACAGGAAACAAGTTGCACCTTTAAAACGTAACAGGCACCAAGGCTCTGAACCAAGAGCCTTCACCTTAACTTTATAGGCAGGACATGAGGTCATGTTGCTTGGCAGGAACCACCACAAAGCAACAGCAGAAAAGCAAATGGCCTTCAAGGGCAATCAAACATCAATGCTCACATCTCAATTTTTTAAAACCATTGCGATGCGCATGTTTGAAGGTGACAGTCTCCAGGACTTCTTGGGTGCTGAAGGAGGAACTTGAGGCCTGCTAAGACAACTACACATCAGAGGACAAGTGGCATTATATTTCTTGCTGTTGAATAGCTGGTAATACCTTGTGAACAGCCCCTATTCCAGTCTAACAGCTGGAAGTGAAAGGGCGTACCAAGGGCACAAGCGGTTCTCAAGATGTTTTTTCCCCTGCTGCCTGAGAAAAGCCAGAAGCTGGTCAGAATTTATGTTCAGGCCCCACACTGCATCCTGGAACAATTTATGGTGGATCAAAGTCAATAACAACAGAGAAGAAAACCCAAACTGCAGCTGACAGACTGCTAACCTATGTTGTCTCTAAAACACTGCTTGCATTTGCCCCTCTGTTCTGTTTTAGACTGCAAGGTCTCAGAGCACTTCAGACTTCCTACATGTCTGAGCAGCAACTAGCGTATTTTGGGACCAACCCAAGAAATAATAGCAACAACTGCATGGCTGAGTTGCTGCTGCTGGAGAGGTTCAAACAAAAGGAAATTCAGCTGGTTCCAAAGAGCATCATTTCACTCCACAAATTACTCCCGGGACAGCGGCATGAAAAGCTGCCATGAATTGTGCTGCTGTCTTAAGAGTGCCACATGTATCTACCAAGAAGCATCCTGAAGTCAAGGAAAACTAGGCCACACAGGGACAAGCAGATTCTGAGTCTCTGATTAGGAAAGTACAACCAGCACCATCTGCTGCCTCCATGGTCAATAAAAAAGCAACTCCCTGAGATGCGAGACACACCCTTCCTCAAGGATAGGACAGTTGCATTTCCACCAAGATCTTCTTCCCTTACAGAGAAGACTTGAGGAACTGTAACTAGACTTAGCCAAAAAAGAAAAAAAAAAAAATGGAAGAGGTTTTCTCAGAAGAAAATTCCCCAGTTCTAATATTAACAGCATTTCGAGCCTCAAGCTATGATCAGAAAAGGAATAAGATAGAGTCCCACTGTCTGCAGGGGTGTTTTATGTATATGACAGGACTGTCTGGTGTGGGCAGGGTGTCACAGTCCACCTTTGAGTTTTCAAATAAAAAACCATCTTTGGGATTATTTTAGGAGAACAGCAGGCTTATTCATGGATTCAATTCACTTCCTTTCTGGCTCATCGCTGGACTTAAACTTTTCATTGTTCCTCTTCAGTATGCACCTAGGCACAGACAGATTTAGTCCCTCTTGGACACATAGGAGCAAACACCTAAAATAGTAGCAATACTCTCAATTCACCAAAGAGTCCCAGGCGGAAAGGAGTGTACTACATTGGAAGCAAGCTTGAGGTGTTTATGAATTGTAATTATTGATTCATGAGTTATTTATGATTTCTCTGGCTTGAGCTCAAATTTTCTTTTAAAGAACTGTAGAAAAATTAAAACAAATCCCATCTTGAAAATATATTTTTGGATGAGTAAACACCACCAACACCACATGCGTGTGCAAGAAGTTATTTTAAAATTTATCAATCAAGTATAGTGAGCATCCATAAATTATTCTCCTTAAATAATCTAGACTTAAGTAAACAGCTTTGTTGGTAAAATCATATGAAAACCTGCCCCCCACCTCGCTAGGAGACTTCAGTGAGCTGCTGATGTACTCCAGCTTCTGTTTTCTCTTGATGTTCTTTAAATTCTTGGCCACATCCTCTAGTCTCACCAAGCTACACTTGGCAGAGGAACAGAGAGAAAAAGATGAGCTGGCTTTGCTCTGTCTCTGTGGCTATTCAACCGTGGCACCAGCCAGGTGGGTTACTCTGCACCCTCCTGCAACCTGAGGCAGCCTCAGGCAGCTTGAAGTTGCACCAGGGTATTAGGTCCCAAGGCTTTTCAAGTGGTACTAATGCAGAGTCCATCCTCTCCTCCTTCGTGTAGAGGAGTTATGCTGGGTTTGCAGCATGTAGAAATTTCCATTAGGACAGTAATTCCCTTTTATAGCTGGTTTTAGCTGCCTTTGCCCGCTGCTCCTGACCTTCTCTCCCCACTGGGAAATGCTGCTGTAGCCCTTCACAGAGAAGCTCTGAGGATGTGTCAGACTCCACAGATTCACAAGATTCAGACTCCTTTTCCAGTTCTTCTGTGTTCAGGTTTTCACTGATGTCACAGCATTTCTATTTCCATCTCCTACTTGCAAAACAGTGCAGACCAATCCTTTCTCCTCCTTAGGGTACACAGACAGGACTTGCTGCACAGCAGCCTCTACTTCCATGGACAGAAAAATGAGGTAGGATTAGCTTTGCCTGGAGGTCCAGGTAGAGCCTCTGCCTCCCAGATGAGCAGACTGGAGGTTAGGACCTCCAGTCCTAAGCTATAGCTATGGCTGTACTTGGTGCATTTACCAATTTCACCTATTCATGTTGACCTGAGACCACGAACAATTTTCAGGGGAACTGAGGAAAGCATTTGCTCCAGGAGGGCCTCTCCCTCCCACAAGCAGCTGAGGGCTGCTCGGATGTGCGTCATGAAGACGCCAGCTCTATTCCACTCTGCTATTTGCAAAGAATGCTTTAGAGCAAGCCATTCTTCAGGCAGCCGAGAATGAGAAAGCTCTCCAAGTGCTTTAAAATAAAACAAACAAACAAAAAGAAATGCAGATGAATCCCACAGAGAGCAGGAAGCAGTGCAAATATCTTCAGATATTCCTTTGTTCTCTTTAGGATTTCAAGTGCACTAATCCAGGACATCTCTTCTGCTCTGCCCCAAAGTGTGGGTGCAAATCACAGAGACGGGAAAACATGCAACTTACAAATTCAGCAACAGAAAGAATCCTAAGAGTAATAAGACTAATTATGGGTTAATTTCCCTTCAACATACCAGTTAGTACTCTGGCTAAAAAGAATAACCTTCATGAAAAGAATAAAACCTCAGTGAAAGGAACATGTTCCACTCATTCTTCATCTTTCTATATTGATGGTACCAACCAGCTGCACCACTTCTTTAGAAATATTTTATCTAAACACATAGCCTCTTAATCTAAATGCTGTTGCACTTAAAATTGCAGATGAATTTACACCAATTTCCCTCCAGCCAAACTCCACAGATTCCTGCTGCTTCACAGCTCACGTGGCATTCTCAGCACTTACTTCCCCACATTTGCACTGCCATGCACCTTACCTGCCTCTGGGCCACAGCGCACCCTGCTCTTCGTGGTGAAAAAGGGAATCCGCTTTGTTTTAAATCCCTCATCACTCCTGCGGGCCAAACAAAACGGTGACATGTGGAGAAAAGAGCTTGGACACAGCAGTTGAGAACTGTGCTGCAGCTGCGTGCCCAGGACACTATGCAGTGCAGAGTCTGACCCCACTCAAGGCTGTGGGATTCACAGCACAGCTCTCATGGGTTTCTGTCTGCTTTTGAGAGATGGGATTGAAACCCACTGTGCAATCACAGAGCTAGACTCTACCAACATTTGTCCAGGCCCAATGGTTTTCTTCTGGGAAATTAACAGAGCTCTGCAAGGCAACGCATTCAGCTCCCAGGGCAAGAGCACTTGACCCTCAGCTTTATGGGTGTCAACGTTAAGTAGGCTGTCAAACAGCAAATTCAACAAGCTTCAGGAGAAGCACCGGAGAACTGACCTGCTGCCATTCCATGTTCTCACCAGAGAGTCTCTGACAAGATGACCCAACAACATGACTCTGGAAAGGCACTGAGACATTCAAAAAACCAGTAATTTGTCTTTTGCAACTGACACAGCAACTCATAAGGTCTCCAGAATATTTGCTGGACAGGCACCCAAGTGAGAAGATACAAGCATGACACAACACAATGCAGTTCTGGAGAAGATAAGAGACCTTTAACTTTCTCTGTTAAACATCCCTATTGTAATTTCTAAATAGAAGAACATCACTCTTTTATTGGATGACCTTATTAACATCAGCCTTCTCTATGAACTTGCAGCTGGTTACACTTCCATTTAAAATGCACAGATTTTTCATTTTTACCAAAACAATACTCCCACACCAACTACAAACTGCAGTCCAGCCAGATGGCCTACGGTTAAGATATGCTCCCCACAAACCAGTATTTGTAGTGATGAACCACACACTGGGTTAAAGAAATTTCTACATGCTCTGAAATTAAACTGCCATTATCAGTAATCTATCCACTTAATAAATGATATAGTGTGCTAAATGCCCAAAGAATCAGTAAAGGATAATTCATCACTGTCACAGACACACAATATACTTAGAGACATGGTATGTGGATATCAATGCCTTCTATGCAGGTAATTAATTCACTGCTGACACCCTTTGTATTACACGAGGGATCAGGTTTGCTATTATTTCTTCAGCTTTTGTTTTCTCAGACAAAATTTGAAAGAAATACTTACTTCCCAAGTTGGTTTTTTGAAAGATCCAGTGATTTAAGTTGTTTGCAATTCCACTTATCTTGTGAAGGCAATGTAGCTAACTGATTTCCCAGCAGCTTCAGGGACACCAAAGCCTAAAAGAGGAATAGCCTAGAGTTAGAAGACAGAGTCCATCAAACACACTGAAAGAGGTTTTTTAGCATAGCTATTAAATAACAGAAACATGAAGAAAGTACATCTTATTCATCAGAACACCCTGTCCGTGCTGCCTAGCATGCAAACATTTCCTTCTTGTCTCCAGCAAGTATATTTTCTGCACGAAGCAACACCACTAATAATTTTGGGAGATTATTAGTCTACTTGCTGACAGATGCAATTGGAAACAACCCATATAAAAAGACATTTTACTTTTAGTGAGGAAACCTTTCCAAATGGAAAAGAACAGTATGATTTACCTACACAGTATGCCACATTTGGATGAGAAGTCTTATATGTTTGTGCAAGCTAGTGTCAGAGTGGGTTTACACCTGTTGTGCATGCATAAAATCAACGTGCAAAATGTGAACTATTTCCCACAAGGAAAAATCTAATTGCTTTGTTATTACATGTCTATTAAAATGGAAAGGATTTTTATTAATTTTCCAAGAATTATACAAGTTACCTATTTACCTTTTTTTTTCCTCACACCAGAGACAGAAATTTTAAAAACAAGAAGTGAAGCTGATTAACACCATACAGTTAACACCACAGAGATAGGACTCAGCTGCAAATACCATGAATAAGGTTAAACACAGCTCTCCTTTAAATTTAACTGAAATATAAAAGAAAAAAATGCAGTTCCCATTCAGATTTGTAAAGTTTATGCCCTTCCACTTGCCCTTAAAAATAATGTCGAGGCTCAAATGATCATTTTCATTTGGTTGAAAAAACAATTTTCCACTGAAAAACAGTCTTCTGTGTAGAGTTTCCAACCAGGTTTATTCTGCAAGTCCCCCCTATGAAAACTGAGATAAGCAGAATGACAGCTGAATTATCTCGTGCCACAAGTACAGCAGTATTAATGAATTATACCCCATGGAAATCACATTTTACCAGCAGAGACCTCAGCTTCAAGTGTGTTTAAATATTTTATGTGCTCCACATAATATAAAAGGTTTATGCCCCTTCTCATCAAGCAGGATTAACAGTGTCTCATGAAGCCAGTCTGTTGGCCTTCCTCCCCTTTTCTCAGATTGGAAAAATATGAGGTATCCATGTGACATAAGCAACGGACAACCAGCAGTCGCTGGAATAGCAACTGTCATGCAGAACGCTCCCTCTAGTGATAAGAGAGGGGCAGCACTGGGCCTTGGTGGGACTTGGGGAAGGCAAAGTACAATACAAAACTGCAGATATGCATAGTGAACCACTACAGGAAAGGGTTAGAAAACCGTGCAAACTATAAACCCCTCACTGCCACTTGAGTCTTGACAGTCAATGCTTTTATCATCATTAGTCTTTCACTGGCTCAAACCTCCTGTTGGAAGGAAGACCCAGTCCTCACTTGGCGCCTAGTGTCAAGCTCTCTCCAAGTATCAGCATGGGGCTGTTCAATGACAATGCTTCAAACTCCTCCCACAAAATATCCCTGAGCAGGGGGCAGGATAAAAGGGAGGCTACACGTTCCAGGATTAGCACAAACTTTGTTCTGTGTGGTCTAGCTGGGGTGCTTCATTTTCAGTCAACTGTATCCATGTTACACGTCCCCCACAAATGCTGACAAAGGCCACTCTCCAGGACATCCGAGAGCCTGGTGAGATTATATGCAATGCTTATGTGCCTGCTCCATAGGGGAAAAATCAGTGACTTTCAGTTAGCTGTGGCTCTTCATGACTAATTCTGGAGATCACTAGTCCTTGTTTTGCAATTGCCTCTTCTCTCTCATCTCTAACTTCTCTATTTTTGCTCCCTTTCAGGAAGAGAATGGGTGCCTCCAAAAGCGAGACAACGGCAGCAGCAGACAACTTCCTTCAAACCTACAGCCGCAGCATGCAAAAAGGGTTCTGGTGCGTTAGATTATACCAGAGGGAAGGAACTGTAGCATCCAGATTAGGCTGCCTCGGTCAGCTTGTGATGTGGAAAAGCTGACCAGAGTCTTACCTGAATACTTCCACCCAGAGAGGGTCAGGTCTCTTCAAGAGAAGCAAACTAGTCTAGAGAACTAAGATATGGCTTGGAGCATGTACAGTTGGTTCCTTTAGAAGGCAACAGACAGGAAAGCTGAGAAGTCCTCAGCTTCTCTTAACACCACACTTCTAGTATATACATCATATTAGCGACTGTGAGCTGGTCCTAGTCCTAAGAACCCTCCACAAACCAAGCAAAGGCCAGTGATAAACTACATGTCTCACCAGCCTAGGTCAGAGACACGCTTTCAAGTCAAAGGCCTCCTCTGCTTTCAGCTTTTCCCAGGGAGAAGACAGTTCACTGCTGTTCCTACACAATAATGTAGGAATGTATAGTGTCTGCTATGTTATATGTAGGAACACGTTACTGCTCATTTCTCCCCCTTCCCACATCTACTTCTGGAGAGGGCTGGAGTGTGAGTGCAGCCCTATTCACTAACACAAACTCTACAACCAAGGAGTAGCCCAAGCCAGAACTGATCTATGCATGAGCTTTCACCTTCTATTTGTTCACCACGCTCTAGCCCTTGGGGGACTGAAAATACCTATTTATTTCTTTTATGAAGGTAAGGCTGAACAGATATGGATAAGAACCGGCACTATTTAAGGCAGCCAAAGCTCACTAACTTTGAAGACAGACCATCAGCAAAGATTGCACTGAGGTCTTCTCTGATGCCCTGTACTGGTGCTTTCACATCCCTCTGCAGCCTCTGAGCAGCAGCACCCAAAGAAATGTGCCCTTGAAGCACCATCTAGTGTTTAATATTTGTCATGGTAGCTCCCACCCACCGGGCTTATTTTTAATGCATTCAGAAAAGAAAAAGTTTCAGAGACAATAGTCCATACGATTCATTCTATTTCAGGAAAAATGCCAACTGAAAACAAATGGTTACCAAAAAGCAAAGCCAAATCTGCAGGGATCATTAAAAACTACTGAGGAAGCAAACGACTCTCAGCACTCTTCTTCTATGCAAGAGCAAGAGGCACTTTTGCAGCAGACTCCTGAGATTGAAACTGGATGTGGATATGAAGCATCACTTCTGCATCCTTCCTGCAGAGGCCAGCAGCGAAAATCATGAAACTTTTGCACAAAGATTTACCTCTGTTTCTACCTCCATGACCCTGAGTTTCACAATCTGGAAGGGAAGCTTGGAGGAAACCCCCAAGTTCTGCTTGGTTTCATGTCAAAACCATGTGAAGCCACAAATTCTGAAGAATTTTGAAGTAAAACTATGGAACTCCGATGTCCACTGGCAAGAATTGTTTAATCTACAAGCTTAAAGAAAAGAGAGATGCCAACTAGCATTGTGTAGGGCATTCAAACATGCTATTTTCAGCACAGTAAGACTAATACTTAATTACACAACACTGGTGTGCCAGATGAAGAAAAAACACAATCATTTGTGAGCACACTTGAGTACGCCTGTATTTCAATGCTTGGAGCTTGCAGCTACAATGCAGTGGTTGTCTTCCAAACTGCGCTCCCAAAATCTGAAAACCACAGACATCCAAAGAGCTCTCAGAAGACCTGTGTCAAAAGACAGATACCATATCACACTGGACAAGGGCCTGAATGTAGTAATTCAGGGGGTTACTGGCTGCTCAGAGGCTCTGTGCATTGCTGTGTTCATCAACTCAAAACAGCAGGTAGTCTCCTACCTTAACCAGGCAGCCACTGCTATGACTTCAAGGTCTGAGTAGGTATTAAGAGAAGTACTGTGAAGCAGGAAGAAATGACACTTACTTCAAGCTGGAAGAGTCCCGGTGGAACTTCTTTTAGTGAGTTCTCAGAAAAATCCACTTCTCTGAGGTGATTTTTCCAGAAAATAGTCAACGCATCTGGTAGGAATTCCAGTGAGTTTCTAGATGCTTTACAACATTTCTGGAAAACATAAAAGAAAAAACACCTACAGAGTAGTAATCATCTCTTTAAAAAATGAATTAGATCAGTGGACACGTTTAAGGCATTAATAAATTCATTCTAGGTGGTCTCTTTAAATTTTTTCATCTAGATAAATTATTGTGCACGCAGGCACATAGGATTTGCTAAGGAGAGGCACTCACTTAATTGACAGGCAAATTCTTTGGTGTGCAAAAAGGATTTCAAAATTGATTTTGAAAATTATCCCCATTTGCTTTTCAACAATAAACAAACACTTCTTCAAAGTATACTGTTCTCCTGCTATCCCTGTAATAATGAGGAATAAATTCACAGTGATGGGTGGATATAATGCCCTAGTTAGCCATGGGTTTGGGCAAAGTTAACTTTGAATGAAGGCTGTTCTGTAAAATTATCCTAACAGTACTTCTGTTCATGACCGATAGAGAATACGAATACATCCATATAAGACATGTTTCTAGAAGTTTTCCACCAATGCCATCAACATGGTGAGAACAGGGTAGAACCTCAGAAAGACTTGATCTGAGACCCATAAACCAAATCAAGCAGGGGCACTCCTACAGAAACAGAACAGCCTTTTAGTCTAAGACATCTGAGAGCTTTTTAAGCATCACAGTATCTTTTTTGTACTGTTTCAACAGCTTTTTCAGCCTCTGATTCTGTCAGAGAAGTTCAACTTACCAAGGGGCAGGCCCAGGGATCTGGAAACACTTTCAGCTGATTTCTGGAAACATTCAGTATGTTTAGGGACTTGAAGCAGTACAGAAAAACCGTTGGAAGTTCCACCAACCGGTTGTCAGAGATGTCAAACTCCTGCAGCTTCCTTAAACCAATCCAATTAGTTGCTAGAAAACATGAAATATTGTAGACTTGGTGTAAGCATCATAGCAGTCTGATCCAGCAAGATGCTGCATACTTGCTAGATAAGAGCCAAAGGATTTCATGAGTGCTGAAAAACAACTAGGCCTTTTCACGTACTTTGGACAAAGGATTAAGAGAGGCTAAGCATCTCTAGCTAATACTGTCTTTAAGTATTATAACAGTAATTATTATAACAGTTTGGGGTTCTCCTTTACAGATCAATCAGGACTTGAAATGTAAGCACAACACAACACTGGACTGTACGTACTGTTTTCCTCGTCAAATAACTTCTCCATATAGTTTTTGGAAGCAATGAGTTTTTTAAGGTTTTTAAGATGTAAGAATCCAGAAGGGAGAGTAGAGAGCCTGTTGTTGGATACATCAACCTCGAGTAACCTGTTAAGTACAGAAGATACTCAATCAGGCATCAATAAAATCCTAGCAAAGACTCCTATTGCCATAGACATCTTTACCAGGACAACTGTAGATCTGAATGAAAGCAGCTGGAATGTGCTCTCACAAGGCAAAGCAAAAAAAACTATTTAGAAAATTAACCCTTCCAGGGAACAGTTAGAAATAGTCTGGATAGACAGCAGATCAAATAAGTGATACCAGCCAGCAAATGTCAATCTGAGTCAGCTCAGGGCTTAGACTTAGAGGAGTGGGGCTCACTAGAACTGGAGAAAAGCAGAAGCAACATGAGACAATACAGGAATATTGTCAGGACAATACAGTCCTTGTAATTGTCCTGACAACTAACTTGGAAACACTGAGAATGCAAAAGGGCAACCTTAAGTTAAACCTTGCAGCAGACAGAAAATAAACCAAGAAGCTCCTGCATATGCTTTTCACTTACGCAGTTTCACACAAGCACAACTGACTCATTTGCACCTGCTCTCCGTATGGGTTCAGTTTGCTGTAGGCATCTAGTGCACACACCTTGTACATATAATTTCATCAGATGACTGTACACTGGGTAACTCCGTCAGCTGATTGTCAGCCAGGCTGAGCTTCCTGAGGTTTATCAGTCCCCATGGGATCACAGATGGAAGGGAGACCAGGCAGTTGGCAGAGAGATCGAGCTCAGTTATCTGACAGGAGATATCTATCAGCCAGTCCAGATCCACCCAGGGCAGTTTGAGGTTTGACCAGTTCACACACAAAGCCTGCATATGTCAGATAAAGAAGAGAAAACCATGTTAGTAAAATCCCAATTGCTCTCAGCTTGTGTTACACCACCAGGAATCTGGCAGATCAGAGCACAGACCATGAACATTTTGCTCACTTTCCAATCTGCTTCTAGGAATTAAACTGACTCAGAGATGAAATCATGCCTGGATATCAGCAGGCCCCACCATATAGCTGCCCCATGATCTCACTCCAAAGACCATGAGCAAGCACAAGCAGGGGACCTGGACTTCTTCACCAGTCCATACACCAGCTCTAGTGTGCCCCACAAAGGGTGAGCTGCCCTTGCCTGAAACCAGCACTCTCATCCAAGAGCTGGACAGACTATAGTGGTTTGTTCATCCAACAATGTACAGTGAGCTTCCATGGGGCTGGGCTCCCTGTCCCACAAGACGCATTCACACCCTACACTAGCAGCATGATATGGACAGATCATGGAAACCATCTTAAATCCAGACTCTGCAGACCAAACCCCACTCTGTCTCTTGGACATGGTCTGCATTGCTGCTCTGATCTCCAGGGGACTCTGAACACCAAGAGGCCAGGCAGGTCCAGTGGAACCCCTGTGGAGCAGTCAGTCCCTGAAGTGCTTACGGATCATTGCTTGTGCATCTGCAGAGAGGACAGGGATAGATCTGCTGAGTGTGGTAATGACTTCTTAGGAGGAGGCCTGTTGCTGGAATAATTAATATATGCCCAGGCACTGCTCTTCCACCTTAAACCTTCCAACAACAAGCAGCCAAACCATTCTGGGCAAGGTTTAGGTTTTGCAAAGGCACATCTGTGAAAGGCAAGGAAAGGCAAACACCCTCTTGTAAAGCATTTCTAAACACTAGAAATTTGCTCAGTATCATTTAGGAAGATAGTTTAGATTCCGAGAGACATGATCTTCGCAGTTGCCTCCTTTCTAGATAATGTTCTGTTGCTTTTGACAGTAACACGAGGAAGTTGTTTTATCCTCTTTTGGAAAAAAAAAAAAATAGAAGCTGTTGTCAAAGGCATAACTACTTATTTCAGGCTCCAGCTTGGACAGAAGAAAACATGAACACATAATGGTCATCAATGCAAGTAAACAACCCAGGCTTCATTTTCAAGATCATCTCATTGCGTTCCAATGAGATTTATATTCCAAAATACACGTTTAAAATGTTAGTCTCAAAACGTTTTCATAAGCTTAGTGTTTTTGACATAACTCTTCCCAAAGACAGCCTCAATGAAGTGATCATTAATTCTCCACCAGGAGGCAGCAAGGACCCAACAGCAAATTTAATTGCTTTCCAATTCCCAGTATTTAGCACTTAAGATTTTTAACCCCAAATTTAAAACTAAAAGGAATATATTTTGGGAAAGGATAGAAAGAAAAGGGAAACAAAGGTCTATCTCAAATGTTTATTTGAGACTCAGAACTCCAACTAATGAAGATCACACAGTTCAAATGTCTAGGAGAATGCAAT
This sequence comes from Haliaeetus leucocephalus, assembly GCF_000737465.1. Classification (NCBI taxonomy): domain Eukaryota; kingdom Metazoa; phylum Chordata; class Aves; order Accipitriformes; family Accipitridae; genus Haliaeetus; species Haliaeetus leucocephalus. The sequence continues at coordinate 20,386,281 of NW_010972775.1, read as the reverse complement.
AAAGGGTAAGTACAAACAGTTGCAGTTTTTAGAAATTGACAGTAGTAGTACTTATTGTAGACGTAGTGCTTTTCAAATGCTCACTAGTGAAGCCTCAGGACAGCCCTGCAAATATAAATGGAAATACTATGCCCATTGTATCACTGGGGAAATCAAGGCAGAGATCACAAGCTGTTTGTGTAAAGCTACATTCACCACCATGCCACAAGGCATCCATAAAAAACACAGCAAGCCAGTAGCAACAAGAAGTCAAATTAAGCAGAGTACCCACTGCTACTGCAAAATATACAGTACCTAATGGGAGTTACACTGCAAAGCTTTCACACTGGCACTAAACATATTCTGCTTTACTGATAGATTTTCCAAGTCTGTATATTTAACAGCTTCCTGCTTACAAACTCTTGTTTTAAATTCTGTATGTAGTTCCCTGTAATTTTCTTTTCACCGGTAACAGCCCAAGACTGAGCTTGTTTACATCACTGGACAGCACTCAGTTGTGATTTATGGTAACAGAGAGTATAAACACACAGGTCAGATTCCCTTTTCCATCCCTAGCCACCCCACACTTCAGGAGAGGGATGTGGTACTGATGCTAAGGGACTGGAAGATCTTCCCAGCGTGAGGAAACCTCACTGGGGAAGAGCACATTTGTGCTGAGACACTTGAGTATTTTTTTCTCGTTCCTTGAATTGCCCCAAGAGCTCATAATAGGAGCCAGATCCCTAAATCCAGGTAATGCAGGAAACCAGCTCTACACTACAAAAAAAATCTTCAAGTAGTATTGATATCTGTCTGGCTATTTACATGCATATTCAGGGCAGTACCCTGTCTTACAATATTATTACTCTTTATTTCAGAGAGAGAATTTTCAGCTGGTTTAGCTACCAGCCGAGGTCACCAAAAAACAACTTAGAATGGTACTGAGGCAAGAGGGGGGAGGAGCACATGGCTGGGGAGAGGAGGAGGGCAGCATCACTGTAGCTCCATCCTGGATGAGCTAAATTTGTCCCTGATAGAAATACAGCTTAATCAGCAATGAAGTTCTCTTACTGATGTTGTTTATACCATATTGTGGTTTATAGTGATGCCAGCAAAAGCCTTTTTATGCCAGGACAATTAAATATACACCATGACTTCTGCTTATATAGAAAAACCCATCACCCTCCTATCTAAAAGTGCTGGATAGAATCACATGCTCTGCATTAGCAAAATCAAATACCACAAACCCCTTGGTTTAGTAAAGAGTTAAGAAAAGGCCTGATCCCCAACTACACATGCTTCATGTAGATTTTTAATAGGAATGGCCTCTTCAGGCTAGAAGAGAAAGATGTGACAAAGATCCAGCTGCGGAAAGTATAATACAAGCACAGTCTGCCTAGATATGTGAGAAACATTTAACAAGGAATTAGCCATTTTAACAACTAACCTTGGCTCGCAATGCATACTCCTCCTGATCCTTTCTTTCCAGGAAAGCCAAATTTTTTCAAAAGCTATGCTGAGACTCAGCCAAAATGGGGGTGGAGGGGTTAAACCAGAATGAATAAGGGAAAATCCAGACTTTTAGGCAGCAATTCCAGACAACATGTCTATGATCTTAAAAAATAACTGCTAGTAAGAACGGGGCTTCCTGCTTACCTGTATCGTCAAGACATGGGCTATGAACCGCTAACACAGGGAATGGAACTGCTAACACAGCACTGAGGGTTACAGAAAGGTGGATTCATCTCAGCCTGTCTATCAGACCCATCAATTATCTCCTGTAACCACCACAAAGGCCTTGCTCAGAAGGAGTCTAAACCTCAAAAATGAAGCCATGGAGATCAGCCATGCTCTTTCCTCTATTTCCATTTACAGCTTGCTGTCTGCCAACGCTCTTCACGGAGATTTCAGGCAGTGGCTGAAGCTGCCTTTTACTGACCCCATGCTGCTGGAGCAAGGTGGTAGATCAATCTGTGATGAAGATGTGGCTGCGAGACTAAAGCTACTTTTCACCCTGCAACAAGGAAAACAGGGGAATTACATTCAAAGGTGGTCTCGGCACTGATATTGCATGCTGTTATTATCCCGTACCAAAGACTAGCACAAAGACTAGCACTGCTTTGGGCAGGACACATAACAAAGATGCTGTCCAGAGGAGATTTACCCTGGAAGTTCAGGACAACTTTCAACTGAAAGTACACTAAGATGGAAGTGGTAGTATCCTGGCACTTTCTCCTTTGGCAATGTTATCGCCACAATGGCTGTGGATGCATAGGATCCGCACCATGGCCCAAAAAGAAAACAGGGAAGGAAAATTTTCCTGGCTTTTTTTTAAACATCTTTTAGCATCTGATCTAAAGTGGGATGCTCTGTAGCAGCTTTCTTAAGATAAGCATCCATGACCAGAGTATCCAACCCCCTGAACTATTCACTTATTCTACCTAAACAAACAGAAGCAAGAAAATTGAGAATTACAGCCAAAAACTTGGGCAAATATTCCATGCAAAAGGATATCCACAGGTCCTGCAGTCACATAAGGATGCGTATAACCCATATAGGGCTTTGAAATCCTGGCAGTGATGGGAACGAAGGCCTGGAGAGCTGGCTTGCTCATTTGGTTTCCTCCTCACAGGAGAAAGCAGGCTTTTGTGGTTGAGATCCTGAATTCAGACTCCAGAGCCCCAGATTTCTTGTGTGACACCAGTCACTGTCTCAGGCTACCCAGACTCTGTTTGCCAGTCCATATAATGGGACATTAACATTTCCTCTTCACTCAGGGGAGCCGCGAGTAAAAATGCACTACAGACTCCAACTCCCTCTTTTCTCTTCCTGCTTAATTAAATTGCTCCCAACAAAGATGCCATAAAAAAAAAAAATCAGAAAAAAGAACTGATGGTGGTTATCCCCTCTCTCAGTTCCTGCTCAATTTCAAGACGATGCTCTTTACAGTGGGCCCAGGCTCTTATTCCAGTACAAGAAAAGTAATTGTCCTTAAGTACACCAACCAATGCAGTAATAATAAAAACTACAGCCTGCTTTTAGTGGGTGCAAGCAGGACCATGCGTCTCTGCTGCTTCTTGTTTCAGACTGATACTCATCTCTGTTTTGCATTTAGATTGCTGTGTATCATTTACCTCAAAAATGCAGAGCCATGGCCTCAGGGATTTAATGTGATAGGAAGATACCTGCAGAATTCAGATAGCGACTTCTAAAACCACAGACTAGATTGTGAAATCCAAAACCTGCTATTAATGCTGCGGGGTAGGTGTCCCCATCTGCTAGGAAGCTTTTTGAATCTCCTTGCACTCAGTCTTCCTCCTCAACCAGAGCCCAGGACTGACAGTGTCTCTTCTACCTGAGTGCTGCAAACTGGAGGATCAGCCAAGTCCCTTCATCTGACTTAGGGACAGTGGACCAAATTCATCCTGGTGCTAGTAACCTGATGTCAGTGTGGTTTCCTTAAGGATTTACTTGGCTCAGCACTCTGCAGTGAAAACATAATTAAGTGAAAGAAAGCCTGACAGCAATGGCACAAAGAGAGGGGATTTCCTCCCCAAGTCATACTTAATCATCTCCACTATCTTCCCAGAAAAGCCTGTTTCTTTGATGCCAAAGGTCTGTTATGCTGAACTTGCAGAGCCAGTGATCAGCTCAACCCTTCTCCATTTGACACTGGCTGGTGAGCTCTGTGCTCAAATGAGAGGGATGGTGTTCAGAGGCTGTTACCTCCTGGGCACAGCCTGACTCTGGGCAGCTTACTGCTCTTCAGAAGGGCAATGAAAACCTCTGTAGGCTCCCCTCTCCTGCAAAGGAAAGAATTTCTCAGTATGAGTCCTGAAAACTAAATGGAAATCTACTGCAGTGATGTCAGGGGATGCACTAAGGAAGACACGGGACTGGAAATTGTGCAGAAGCAAGAAACCCCGCTGCTCTTGGGCAAACGATGAACTATAAATGCAAAAAAAATTTACTTAGATTTGAGACCGTTTGGTAAGGTGATTAAAAAAGGCTGTTGTGCATTTCTCCTAAATGATGTGACATGCCCTAACAGAACTTTGCTCTTCCTGTAGACAGGATATTCTGAGGACAGTGATCTATTCCTCCACCAATAATGCTGCTGTGAATCTTGAGTGGAACTGCTGCAGATTTCTTTACCCATGGTGATGTAACTGCAATTAGCCAGGCAGTGGATAAAGAAATCAGAAGAAGATCACACACATACATGTACATTTGCATGCTTGCGTATAAAATTCTTGGCAAAATATTTCCAAGGGAAAATGCAGCAGTTTAAGCTCTTTTCTGGTCTGTAATGGGAAAAATAAATACAACTCACACTGCACACACTGGGAGGTTACATTTATCTCCATGCTGACTAGAGCTATCGAAGTCTGAAATCCGTGCCCAGCCACTTTAGTGCAGGGTATCTTTTTGGCATTTGGTACCTGTTCTTTTAAAAATGGAGCACTTCCTCTCTTCAGCAAGACTGTGGTTTGCTGTGGGGATAAATTTATGCCAGGAAAAAAAAAAACAAACAAAAAAGGAGAAACAGATATTAGAAAAATGAGATGTAACTCCTCTTGTCTCAGAAAGGGCAGCACTGCACAGCGCAATGGCTGCCTGAAAGGTGTGGCAGCTAAACCGAGCTCTCCAACTACATTTTATGCATAGCTGGTAGTATTCACCACTGTGAAATCAACTGGAGGTCAAATGTGCAGTGTTTTCACTCAGAGATAGCACAGATGGGACAAACCCTTTTGAAGTTCTGGGCTCATTCTGAAATGATTGGTGCTCAGTCTGCCCTGTCCAAGAGGAGAGACTTTTTGACATCCAGCTGGCTGCCATACACATCGCAGTCTCTGCACAATCCTTTTTTGCTTCATCCCAGTGCAAAATGCACCAAAGCACTTACACAAGAAGACTTACATTCATGAACCTTATGAGATATCAGGAAAGCACTGAGGCAGCTTGTTTGCAGCTGCCATGAAGTAGTGTTTTAAACAACTATCAGGGTGTGTGACTGTCACCTCCCAGAAACCTGAGCTCTGCAGACAAACTAGGACAAACTTTCCTGAATTTGGCCCAGTCTGCCAAAATGAATTCAAAGAGAAAGCATTAAATAAGCAAACATATTTAAAAATAAACTAGCTACTAGAAGAATCAAGGTCGAGTTTCTGGGTCTATTTTTTTTGTTTTTTCTTTTTCTTTTTCTTTTTTTTTAAACCAGGCCCTTCTGGCAATTAGCTGATGTTTTAAGACTGCTCTCTTCTTCACTCAGGGTGTGACAACAGCAAAGCTGAGTCATTTTTACAGCAGCTAAGTTAAATATTGCCAGCAAGTTCACATGGAAAACAGACCTCTTCCCTGTGATTCAAAGATTTATTCCAAGTTTATTCAAGCTGAATTATCGAGTTAGTTGGACTTTTTTTCTTCTAAAAGGCAAGTAGTTTTATCAACACTTATTCAGAAACATCTATGGTTTAGCTTCCTTTTGTTTACCTGTCAACAAAACTAAGAATCCCACAGGAAGGGCTCTAAATCTGCTGATTGAACCTAATGAAGTCAAGCTCACATATGTGGACTGTAGTCCTTTACATTCACAGTATCATTGGGAATCCAGAGAGACAGGGTTTTGGCAGGAAAAGAGAGAACGGAGAAGTTCGTAAAACTATGAAAACCTCTCCACTTATTTTTACTTAACACCAAAGCAGAATCAACACCCCACAATATTACGAGCTGAGCAAACAGATACTCAACTGGCAACAGGATTCACGCAGACAGAGCCCTGATTGAAAAATTTCCCTCAATTTTTCACTGCAAAATTTTTATGACCTGATGAAAACTGTAACTATTGAAAGCACAGGGCTCTGATGCTCCTACTCAGTGTCAGTTAATCTACATACTGAGGGGAAAAATGAAAAATGTCTGATAGCTAAATTGCTGGATAACAGTAGAAATAATACAAAATACTACACGCTTCCCTATAAAGCAGTAACAGTGTATGCTGTGAGACATTTTTCAGTTCTGAATAAAGGAGACTTGGATAATAAAGATTAAAAGAACGAAGAATATAGCCTAGTTATACAAAGACATGTGATAATCATTAAATGTAATAATACCCTGCATGAAAACAATGCTACTCATTTGTAGATCTCAAAGCATCACATCATGTATTAAGCCCTCCAATGGCTGTGAGATGTGAGGAGTTTAAATCTCCCCATTTTACAGTGGAAGAAATAAAGACACAAATGAATTACCAAAATTGTCAAAAGATTGTAAGTGGCTAAGTAGCGAACAGAGGTCTTTCCAAGGTAAAAAATTGCTTTTTGTTAGCCTCTGCGTCCCATCAAAAACCATTTCTGTGGGAGAAGGACAGCTCAGTTAATATGATCTGATCACACATCATACTCTCCATGCTGCTGCAGAAAGACAGATCTGTCCTGAGCAAGTGATAGTAAAGGCTACCAGCCATCTTTTACTAATGAGGATCTGAAGTGGGGAAGATTATTTTCAGCAGATGTGAGCTTGCTCTACTCATGCTCCATGTTAACAAAAAGCGACATGAGCCTATTTGTACATGCTGCATCTGAGCTATCAGACGCAGCGGAAGAGAAGGGTTTATGCCCAGCTCTGCACTGTGCTAACACTCCAGGACAGCACAGAGCTTGTGGCATTACCTTGCAACCAGAATGCACAATAGAAATCTAAATGAAGTGATTATCCTGGGGTCACAGAGGAAGCCTGTGGTAGTGTTTATTTCTCTGGAAGACTTTGAGCACAAAGTCAATGTTTCCTTTCCACAGCATATGCCTGGTTCACTCACTGAGGTTAAAATTGCCAAGCTGAAGCTGGTGCTCACAGCGTCTTGCACAATGATGTCATTTAAAGGCCTAATGTTTTACACCTTGCAATTCAGCAGTGGCATGAAAGCCACTTTCACAGTTTGTTTTCTAAATGGGTAGCAAACCACAAGGCTCTTAGTTGAGAAGAATCATCACCAACCACATGGTACACGAAGACAAATATCAATTATTAACATGATGCTCCTTTAAAAGAATGTCTCTTCAGACAGATAAATGGCTACTTACTGTTTTTGCTGGAGCACTGCCTGGTAGTGGGCTCGTCTCAATGAAATACTTTCTCAGAAGGTGTTTGCTGGATTCAGGACTGTCCATCAGGATGTAGGAACAAAAGAAAGCTCCATTCCGTAATAAAAACACGGCTACATCTTCATTCCCTTTAGAGAAAAGCAGATTGTCTGTTCTCTTCTTCTCATGTGAATGAACCAACAAGGACCTGAACAGAAATCCTGGGAAATAACCACTTCTGAAAAAAACCATGGGGGTGTGCAAAAAGGAAACTGAACTGTATAAAGACTGTTTCCTCCCGTGATACGATTTAGTTTGGTCAAACTGAGACAGCAAAGACACTATGTAAAAGCACTGGCTCAGGCTCTTTCTTTTTTCTCTTTTTTCCCTGTCTTATTAAACTATACACACAGCTGTGCTTTGAAGTGTAAATTATTCAGCCTATACCAAGCATGTGTGCCAGAGTGTCCACAACAATAATGCTTTTACTTGCAAGGTTTCTATTTTGGAAGGGTCTTTTCCCTAGGAGTTTATAGAGGAAAGTTCATCCTCTCAGTATTTACAGTAATCTAACTTAAGAAGGCCCTGACTTAAATTTGGCTAAGTCAAAAGACTCAGAGCCAATTTTATTTTAATTTATTCCACTGGAAATCCAGGACAATTCCAGGCGAGTCAGTCCACACTGATACTTTCCTAGATGTGAACAACTCAGCTCATTCTTTAAAAGACATTGCAGAAAAGGGGCAAAGTTTTGAAGCATGCAAATACATACCTGCCTTTATAGCAGCATAGAGGGGCAACCGTATAAGAACTGGAAACTCATTCTTCCTGACTGCACAGCTCTCTGGGTCAGCACTGTATGCACGAATTAGGAGTTTTACTATGTCCAAATGTCCCTGCTGGCAGGCTATGGCCAGCATCCAGTTCAGGAGTTGTTGGCAAGTACTAGGACCTATGGAAAAGATAAGGCATTTGACTTAGTTGATGCCACCGGGCTGTGATGTGCAAGAGTCATCCACAAATAGTGGCTATGCAAAGGGTATAGGGTGAAGCCCCTGAGGACAAAGGAGCAGACTGCACTGCCAGAGTGTGTTACAGAAGAGCCCTAAGCTGGTCAGGCACAAAGTTTTTAGCTTTGCTTAACTGTTCTTCATTACCTACCCAACTAATGAGCGAACTTTTTTGACTGCTCCTGATCTAAGTATGCATAAGATAGAAACAGTGGAAGGTTCTGAGGGTGCCTGCTAGGCTACCAGCAGAAAAATCAAACATCTAATCCCAGACAGAGGTGGCAAGGGATGACCAGGACTGTCTTTGCATCCAGAGACAACAGGCATGATCCAACAGATGTTAGATCCAAACATCCAAGATAGGCCTCTTCTTCCAAGTTCATGAGACGGTATACAAATAATGGGGACAACCAGATAACTTTTCATGCTACTGGATGAATAAAACAAAAACAACTGTTTCAGACAACACAAAATAATTGTTTTAGTTTGTTTTCACTGCAACCTAAACTCTCCCCCAAAAATTTCATTTCCCCTTGAAATATTTCATTTTGGTTGAATTCTTTACTATCAATTCATTGTAAAGTTAGACAAATGTCATTTAAGGCTAAAAACTAAAATACCATGTTCTGATTTCTGCATGAATTTGCTAATGTTTTAGTCATCCCCAAACTGCTTTTTCTGCTGAATTAATGTTTTGCCTGTAGATCAATGCTTTCCTCCAGGTGTGCATAATTCTGCGCATGTAACTAAATGCTCATGACAGGATTATTTCTATTAACAGTAAGCAGTCCTCAAATCTTCCCTGATTCACAGTATCACCTCCATTTACTTTACAAATTCACATTCCCTTTGAAATGCTTATAGAAACATCCACAAGCCCAAGTTTACATGTCAGCTTTTTTTTTTTTGCAGTTTCTCCATGTGGAAATTACATCACTCTTTGTATACTTAACAACTTGACTAAACCACTCACCCTCATGCTGCAAAAAACGGGCTCCACTTCAGCTGTAAGCCACAAGAAGTTCACACTGAGCCAGAGGGAATCACTGCAGTGCATTAGCCAAATTGCAAATTCATGCAATTTATTCCTAAGCCCTGTGATTGGTTTCTGTGTAACTTCCCAGGGAAAGAAATGGAAAGTCCTGCATAAAAACTTCTGAAAGCTGCTGTTTGTATAGAGCACCTCCCCTGACCCCCTGAAGCAAGGGTTTAAGGGAATTTGGTCAGTTCTAAACCGAGCTAAATTTCCAGAAACTACTTAAGTCACTTTTCATTACTGAGAGCATTATATTAATATAATTTAATTTTTGCTACTAGGTTACAAACCCAGCATTGTCAGCCTCCTTTCTGGCTGAAGGAAATATTACATTTAATTGATTCCCCCAAACTGGAACATTCCTTTTGCTTATTAGTGCTCTAACAGTTTAAGAACTCCAAACAAGCAGGTCTCCCAAAAGGTTATTCCTGTTCTCATTGAGGTCACTGGCAAGTATATTGTTCCAGTGAGGAACTAGAGCTATATTCAGGTCAAATATTGCAGAGGCCTAGCTTAGCTGTTGCGGTTACTGCAGTGTCTGAGGTCAAGACAGCAATTCACTCTGGTTGCTATGCAGGACTACCAGACCCTGAATCCATAGAGGGTCCCAGTGAGAAGCAGCTGCCATGCCCACAGTACACTAAGAGAGCAATAGGGGACCCAAACACAGTTCCTGGTCCTGACTCAGAGTAATGCTCTTAACACTGCCCCCACAGCTGCCTTAAGAATTGTGTCTGCATCTAAAAATGTCTCTGTTCTGCTAGAAAATAATTTTTAAAATAAATGTAACTAAAATATGATGATTCTAAAGAAGGAATTCCCCTGAAAGTCAAATCAAAACGCCAACAAGAGAGCACAGAGCATGCTGCCAGCTGTGCACCCAAACTATTACTTGCCAGTCAGTCATGCTGCACTCTCACTCCCATCACCACTGTGTCTGCTGGATCAGCAGAGCAGGATGATGCTGTTTCCTGAAAATCCCTTCATTTCTCTGTGGGGTCTGGGATGTTACCCAGCTGTGAGGACTGATGGGAATGAATTGTCTAAATGGCATCTTCCTCCACTTCCAATGTGCAAACATGGAATACTTTTATGCATGCGTTTTTCCCCACATGGTTGAATTTTCTTCAAACACAGCAGAGATTAGATCCCTCCACACAGCTTCCCATGACTAAGTCACTCCTCTTTCAAGGAATGTGAAAAAAATAAATAAATGCCTGCTTGAAGCTATAGCACACAGCTACCAAAAAGCTTGAGGAAAGGCAGAGGCAACCCAGTAGGCTTACCATGCAAGGAATCCAGCAGCTCTTTCACAACGTCCTTATGTCCAAAATATGCAGCCACCACAGCTGCATTGTCATCATTAGGTTCTGTTGGTAACACCACTAATGCTTCCTTCAGTAAATACCTCACCGCCTGCAGATCTCCATATGCTGCTGCAATACCTAAAAGCTGGCACTGGTAAAGAAAATACAACGACATAAACTCTCTGTAAAGGGAGTGGGCAGAGAAAGAGAGCATTTCTAGAGCTGTGTATTTATTTGTGCCCATGCAAATGGATACTCACTGTCGCTGTGGTTGACTGACAATGTCATAAACACTAGTAGCCATTCTAATAATTGGTGATGATATACAACTCATATTAATTTGCTGGTTTTTTGCTTTATATTTTTTTGTATGGCTTTACCACAAAAGTGCCCAAGGCACAGAATGGTGAGCATAAATCCATTTTTCATGGACCAACAGAAAAAGCATTTGCACAGCTCTGCTATGAGGTGTAGTACTTCCTATCCTGGAGATGGACAATACGCCTGGACGTGACATGCAGGTACTCTCCCAAAACACTAAGATAAGCTCTGTGCAAAGAGCAGGCTCAAAATGAGGGCTCTGAAGGCAGAGCAGTGCAGAAGCTGGCACAGAGGATATAGTTCCAAACACAAGCAGCAAAATCTTCCAAGGGGGTCAGTAACCATCGTTGTACTGATGGGGGGACACATTTTTTGCTAACTCTACAAACTGCTTCCTTTTTATGGAGAAAAATGTATTTCCCTGTTTTAGTGACCACAGCACCAGCACCCCAACTTGCACAGCCTCCTGCTCCTACATACACTGTTCCCTGTGGTCTGTCTCATCTTTCTGATCAGTGCTTTCAAGGGCAAATACTATCCCCCAGCATATGTTTTTGAAGTGCCCCACACAACCAGCTGTATCTGGGACCCTACAGCACCAGCATAACATATATAACTGAATGGATTTTCTGCATAAGAAACGACGGAAGACAGCAGCTTGGCATTTTGGTTTCTTTCCCAATAAAATTTGAGAAAGAGTAGTAACCTAACCCTACCTTTTCCACCTGCAGTGCAGTCTCCTCACATGACAATTTAATCAACTCTTGGGCCTTACTGGTGTCTCCAGCTTTGTAAGCATCCTGAATGCTTTCTGTCACAGGTGTCTGAATTATGGAGACTTCGCCAACTGTGGACTGTTTGCCACCCATGTCCACAGTTCCTGCAGTAAAAATAGAAAAGGGGGGTCAGTAAGAAGTACCTGTTCATTACTCATGCACAGCTGCAATGTCAATGCATCCTGGCAACAAAAAAAGGGAGTGAATTACTTTTAGTGGAATATTTACTGCACACAATTAAAAAAAGAGGGACAAACCTGAACATTCAGTTGCCTGATAAAAGAAAGTGATAATATGTTAAAGTAGTTTCCAATAGCGATACGAAACTAAAAGGGACAGTGAGTTCCCCAATTGCTCCCAGAGGTGGTTTCCAAAGGACAGCATGAAAGCTCACATACACACAGACACGTATGCTGTGCAACAGCCTGCCACACTTGACCTCCTGCTGCAGGAACCAGGGAAGAGAAGGGCTTACATGAGACTGGCACCTGCAGTACTTCAGAAGAAGCAAGGGGTCTGCAGGACCTCTGAAGCAATTCTGGTATTATTAGCCTTTTTTCAGTCACACTTCACCTCCAGACAACAGCCTATTAAAACCCCACCGTACTTCTCCAGCACTTTCAACCAGAGCTTTATACACATCAATGAACATGAAAGAAAAGAAACTGGAAATATTTTTACTCTGGGAAAACAGAGTAAAAGGAGACTATGCAAGATGCCCAGCATCACCCTGATCAATCCTGGAGAATCTCCTAGGCTAGGCTTTTTTTTTTTAAATGCCATTAGGAGCCAGAAGAGCTTTTACATGTCAAAGATTAAAAGCTGCAAACCAATACAGAAGATGCTTCCGGTGGGCAGCTAACAAAGAGGCAGCCATGAAGTCTCACACCCACTCACCCCTGCAACTACCAGGACAGGGAAAGCTGCAGGAAAGTCACTGAATTACGAGTAAGATGTTCAGGTCCACTCCTGAACAAGATGCAAGACAGAGAAAAGAAGCACTTTTCACTTGAAAAGGGACCATTTCATACTCACTTTTTCCTGCTAAAACTTTATTAATTATTATTGCTTATTTGCAACGGGTTAAATAAAGCCCTTAAGCCCACAGATTTTCACATGTTAACAAGGATTTATTTTTTTTAAATAGACACATATGTCATGCAGGGCCTAGTTTAACACAGCCTGGAAAAAGAAGTAAATTTGGACCAATCTATAACTGTCAGTAAGTATCTTTGAATAATGCAGTCTGAGTCACCAGTAGATTCTGACTAACGCTTCTCATCCATTATTTAAATGAAGCTCAAATCACTCAGACATTGGAGATGGCTCCAGAGAATCGTGCCATTAAAAATGTGCCCACATCAATAACCTTTCTCAGATGATGCAGAACGTGTGAAGGACAAGCAGTAGAAATCAAGGCAGATGAATGTGGTGTTAAATTACAGCATAATAAACAGCACCTCAGAGTTCATGGTAATAGGCGCAGTGCCTTCATAATTCTGGAGTTTTAGGGAGTACACAGGAAAAGAAATTCATGCACCATTTGGCCCAGTCTTTTAGAGCAGACCACACACTTGTAAGGGATCTCGAAGAATATTGCATATGATTTAATTCTCTTTTTAATGGACACCAACAGTAGGAAATGCAAATAATTCTTAGGCAAGTAACTGTTTAAAGGGTGATAGAAAAGAGAACTTTAAAGCAAAATAGTTCTCCAATCTAAGCAATTCAGAACTGGACTAAGTAAAACTGAGAAGTACAGATCCAAGCAAACACTGCAGTTACTGGAACATGCAGCCTACCCACGCTTGGCACCCTGTGATGAAATCCTGAACCTGGAGAGAAGCACTGGAATTCCCCTTGGAGGAAAAAATACCTCACATCTGAGATACAAAACAGCTGGAAAGCTGAGCAGGAAGCCCTGCAAATTGGGGCTGACAGAGCATAGCAACTTTAATCTGGTTCCAAAAAAAATGCTGAAAGGAGGGACAAATTTTACTTCCTTCCAGCCTCAATCCTGATTTTGGGAACTATCACTCAAGACCCACATCTGCAGCCATTGCACGTGTAAAGGCAGATCCTTTCTGCCAAAGAATTAAGCAGGGCCATCTTTCTTTCTTTTTAAATCATGGCCAGGTAAGGTGCAGGTACGAGTACCTCACGGTCAGAGATTCATTTGGGGTCTGGGAGATCCCGGTGTCACTTCCTCACCTATTAGAGAGGTCTCCAGCCAACCACTCACACATCCTGCACACCAGAGCTCTTCTTACAGGAGCGTTTTCCACCTCTCCTATTTGAACTGCTCCACCTTGTAGAGAGGACTACCAAATCAGTTGGCCAGTGAGCACAAGAAGGACCACAATGTTGTAACTGAGGGAAGGAGGAACTCCGCAAGCTAGACCCTAATCCCAAGACCGCTTCTGTGTTTTACCAAAAGACTACTTCACTAAACTACTTGGCTAATGTGTCATGCTTCCTCTTATATTTTTGGCCCCCTCAAAATTTCTGAAGTTCTTTGTAGTGTAATGGCTTAGTTACAACCACTGCTACCATCACCACTGTTTGGAGAACATGGGCTGGCCATCAACCATCACAGTCTGGTCATGTGAGTTAGGTGTAGACTTCTGGGCCCTCCAGAACAAATGGCAGGCTTCACAGAGTTTACATGCTCCCAGAGTTGGCTGGCAGTTTAATCAGAGTCTTCGTGATATTAATTTTAGTCCTTAAACTCAATTTTAGTCTTGTCTTAGGCAAATTTTTATTGATCTAACCAAAACTGCCCAGTTTTGAACATTTGAACATCCATCAAGTAGAAGTCAATAAAAGCTTCATTAAATGCAAGAAAGCTGGGCAATTCTACTGTTCGAAACCAATATGTTTATATTTAAATATTCTTGGCAGAAAGATAATGCTGCTTATCACTCAAGTTTCTGAAGTAACTGTCATCAAAACTTTCTATGATTGCATTCTACAGAGTGCATTGACCTCCTGCCTAAGACCTGAGGAAAAAAGCTGCCAAAAGTCTTCAGCAAAAAAAGACCTTGTAATTGAATTAATTACAATCCTCAAAAGAGCAAAACTGGTGAGATACAGAGTGATAAAAAAAGCTTGCCCTCAACTAACAGCTGTACTCGCATGATTCTGTCAAAGTTAACTTGAGCTTTCAAAGGTTAAATGAGAGCAAGTGGACCATCCATTCCTAAGTTTCCAAAACACACAGAAGCCATCCATTGCAAAGCTAAGCATCTCACCAACCAAATTACCCAATTCATAGGAGACTTCCTGGTGACTTAGTAAATGATATACTCACTTCTGAATTACAAATGGAAAATAAGAGACAGCATGTTTTATAAACTTAATTTAGACTCACCAGTAGGAAAAAAAAATGAGGAAAATTACATTCTACTGACTAAAGACCGTTTTATTTCTACAAGATGCATGACTTTACTATCATCAGCACTGGCATTCATGCAGGCTGGAAATAAAGTTTTGCCAATACATGCATCAGCCATTTTTAGCAAAAATCTGGGCTGAAATCCAAAGAAATTCTGCCTATTGTTTTAACCCCACAAATCTCATGCTCTTTACCTGAGCTCTTTGTGCCTTTCATAATAGGGTCACCTCACTTGCATATAGCCTTGAACAACATGACATGAGAGTAATACTGAAATTGAGTAATATGGAACCTCTATTTTTGGACTTTATCATGCAACATGCTGAGCATTTAAGCCTGAATGTAACAAAGTGCTTTTAATTCTTAGACTGTATGGATTTTAGGAACTGGCTTCTGTACTTTGCACAACAGGGTCTACATTACTGTTTGACAATGCACATTGCTATATGCAAAACAGCATAGCAAGTTATAATATTGTAGCAGTACTTCTTGGATATCCCTGTAATAAAAGGCTACTAGAAACTCCACTCTTACACACCCATTGTGATTTTCTTTAGTTTTTGCTTTATTGCACACAGATCTGGGACAGAGTTGTGTTGGCACAGGTTCCTCTAAAACCACTGCCCCAAATCAGCACCCCTCTTCTGAGCTTGCAACAGGAAAGCAGATAAATGAAGCCTATTTGAACTGAGGTGGTATGGTGTGGGTTCATTTCTCTAACACGTTTGAATGTTAAAGAAAATAAGGCCATGGGGCTTACCCGCTAGCCAACACTAAAAACGCAGCCTTCATCTATTCCTCACACCACTTAACAGCTTGTATCAGAGCAACTAACTTTGGAAATATTTCCCACTCTTGATTTCAATGTTTTATACTTTGGAAGTACCTTTTAAGTTTGGCTTTGCACTTACAACCTTTTACAAAAGCTAGGGGCAAGACTAATTTTCTTTAAAAAGTATTCCAATGGAAAGAGAGGTTATAAAAAAAAAAAAAAAAGCAGTGTTGTTTTATTGCCATTCAAAGGTTATGAGACTATCACTTTTAAATTGCAACAGACTGCTGACCCAGCACAGAAAAAAAAAACCAACCCAAAATAAGTCTTATTAATAAAGGTTACCATGAGAATTTCAGAGATACATGTATTGACACCATGTATCAGACCTTGTTATTACAGCAGGTGAAAAAAAAAGATCTAAAGTTTCTAAATTGACAGTATGCCATCACCAGTAAAAAGGTGAGGGTTTGCAGGTCAATGCTGTGAATCAGCAAACGACTGCATAACAAAACAGCACACTGTATAGATGCTTTATACCCCAAATCACTGCATTCCTGTCTCTACACATAAACTCACAAGAGTTTTAAGTGCTACACTAGTCCCTTTGATAAGGCGGAGTTCTTTGGCAACTACCTAGGACATTTTTATTTAGCAGAGAAAGATATAAATGAGATGCTTAACACAGGATAAAATAGTGCAGGAAGCCAACTTACTCCAAAACAGAATTACAATCATAATAAAACTTTAAAACTGCTACTGACCTTGTCATAATGTGTGCAGGTATTTCCAGAGACAGGAGCAAATCAAGACGATGACTTTAACACAGCATCCCATTCAGCGATGCTCAATTAAGCTATTAATTCTTTCAGCACAAGCAGCTCTGGATGTAATGTCTTTTAGCTTGCTGCCTGCTTCTTCGTTTGAATTAACTACTACATTTTAGCCTTGACAGTTATTTTCATCTCCCTGACCCATTACAGCGAAATCCAAGCCTCTGGTTCAGAGAGGATCTGGGGATGGGGGTGGGCAGGGAGGCCGTCTCTCTGGGCTGTGCTCAGACATTAATTCCTCAACAGCACCAGATGGCTACAGCTAACCTTTACCAGCTTAATCTTTTGCCATTTTGACTTCTGAGTGCTGCCACAGAGCAAACAAAAAATGGGACAGAGAAGAGGTTCAAAAGATGCTGAATACTGAAAGTCAGTCCCCCCAACCGCTTAAAAACTCACGAGCACTGCTGAATATTTTTCAAAACTACTCTACAGAAGCTCTGGCAAGCTGGTTTGCAAAATTAATGGAAAGCCATGTTATTTCTGAGTCTCTGTAACAGACTCATGTATCTTCTATTGCTTTGAAAAACTTCAGATTAATAAACTGAACAACAGCCAACGTGAAGCCTCCAGTGATTTCAAAGGATGATGGATCTGTCCTACATTGTGCTTCCCACTTGGATGGGTAAGAAAAAATTTTCAATCCTACAGAAATCTTTGAGATACTGAAAAATAATCCCCATCCCAAATCAGGAATAAAAAACAAACCCCTGGGTTCTTTAATAAAAAAAAAAAAGCATACATTTTAAATCAGTCCAAGTCAATCAAAATGCTTCATGAAACGAAGGTATCTTTTGTGTTCCTTCTCTAATTAGCTGACACTTCAAAACAAGGTTTCATTTGTTGTTTAAAAAAGTTAAAAGATTTCATTCATTCATTTCATTCATTCATTTCTTAAAAGATACAATCATGGGCCAAGGTCTGTCCCCAGGAGGGAAGCTGTTTCCCCTGCGTGCCCACATGCCCTCAGTCCATATAGCCCCATAGCCAGGAACTGGCCCAGAACCAAAGGAGGGTCATGCAGCAAGAAGCCTACGATCTATTTCACCTTGTTCTCGGATTTCGGCAAAATCCACATGGCTTAACCAATTCCGCTATAAAATGTCACTAGCAAGATTCAAAAATGGTCAGAACCAATTACAAACTCCGCTGTGAGAAGACAAGGAGAGAAAGTTATAGTAAATCCAATCGAGAGATAACAGGATGGTTTCTCTAGGAAATTCAGCATCCCCACTGGAGAGACCACACCAGAATTGGGCCATATCCCTCTGACCCTGACTAGTATCTCTTCACAACAAGCAAGAGATAACCGCTCCTCAGGACAGTGGGAACCCTCCACACGTTTTTTCTGCCTATTTTTTTGTGGTTCCATTTCACCCAAACATCCATTATTTCATCTAATTAAAGGCGTGGCTCTACATTAAGATCTGCTTGCCAAGGCAGTGGAAAAGATGGTGTATTGAGTATAAAAGACACTCACATCTACAACATAGCTTGTAATCAATGCTTACTGCCACAAAAGGAAACTTAAAACCCTACAAAAGACCAGATCTGAAACACAGAAGAATGCTTCAAAGACAAAAATCCAGTACTGAAGGGATCTTTTTCACTATTATTGCATAATCTGGAATTATTTTTAAATTGTTTACATGCCAGTATCACGCACGCGAAGTGCTGATCTGCATTAAACATTTTCCAGCAAGCACACAGGATCTTGTAAAGGACATGCTGACAATTTTAGGTACAGCCATGCAAAGTGACCAATTATCACTAGAGCCATTGGAAATTTTCTATTTAGAAATACTCTTAACCTGCAAGGAAAAAAACATTTGCTAATGCAAACCTGAAAGGAAAAAATATTAAGTCCCGATGGAAAAATGCTCTGGACTCCTGCCTTTTTAAGGGGCTCCAGAACTGAATTACGAAAAACAGACGCTTCCAAAGGCTTTAGCTCCACACTTACACAATCGTTTCTCTATCATTCAGGATAATGGGGGAAGAGGGGACAGAAAAGCCTCAAATACTAGTAACACTGGGACCCAGCAGTCTTTAGTGGGCAGTATCACAGGTGCCAGACTGACTGTGTGAAGTTGGCTGGCTGGCTGTTTGTCTGTCACAGTCAGCACTAAGCTGGAGCTGAAAAGCTCTACCAGATCTGAGCAGGCTCCTGCATTTGCGTGTGTGCCTCCCAGATCCCTGGGAGTCTGGAAATTACGTGCATTGCCCAAGAAGTTCAAATGAAACTGAGCTGGTTACTCCTATTTTGCTGAAGTACAAAAGAGGCTACACAAAGCCGTTACAAGGCAATGAACTTCGAGAGAGCACAAAGAAATACGCACTGGAATATGACCATCAGAGCAAACCCAGAACACCAGCAGGCAAATCACACTGGAAAGCACAAGGTAGCTTTGGGGTCACTAATGATACCTGCAGCTATCCAGGGAAAAGGAACAAGGGCTACTGCATGTGACATCCTGTGACACGCCTCTTCTCTTGTGCTCTGCAGGTGGACAGCTCTACCTCAGACACCATGCTGCCCACAGGCTGTTTTTAAAGTGCATGCACCACTTCCACTGCCCTTGGCTACACAACTGGAAGAGGGGCAGCAGGACTGCAATCCTCACCGCAGAGTCAGAGTGGAGGCAGCTCATCAGCACCATGACTGGGCACCCCTTCCTCCCACCTGGGCTCTGGGGGCTGCATACTGTGTACCGATAAACCCTACACAAATCCCCATCTGGCTGTGCATACCAGCATGCAAGGCTCCCATTGCTCCACACTCCACCTCTTGTTTCACCCTGACTGTTTATAAAGCTTCCTTAGCTGCAATAGGCAACACCAAGACAACCTCCACATCCCAAATGAATGGCAGCAGCTGACAGCAAACACGGGGCTGCTGCCTCCTCCTCCTCCTCCTCTCTCTTTTCCTTCCGACTTTTCACCAAGTGGCTGGGTACTGAACACAAGCAGGCAGCCCTTTGCTAATCCTGCCATCCCCAGCTTACTAGCACGACAAACTGGGCCGTTGTTGATGACAGTGATGGTTTTACTCTCTCCCCTGAGTACAAGTGTCAGGCCTAAGCAGCTTCACGTGCACACATTCACCCTTTCGATCTGTACGAGCATTCAGAGCATCAGTGGCCACAACACATCTCTCAGTGGTCAGATTGTCTCATGAAGGCACCATCATCCCTGGTAGACACACTACTAGCCTTTGGGCAAGGAAGGAAAGGGATGGGGATGACCTCCGGCAAGCACAGGGCAAAGGCTGGCTCTTGCAGTGATAGGGGATGCCCCGCATCCCTCACGTACTGCCCTCTTTGGGGTGCAAAGGATCAGCAAAGACCACAGAGAACACTGATGATGTTAATTTCCACCCTCAAGGGAAAGAGATTGAGGGAGCCGAGAGAGCTCCAAATGGCCAGAGAGCCAATTGCTGTCTTGAAAATACAAATGACTCAGCTCTAAGTGAAAGTTTCTATTTTTGTCCTTTGGCCTCAGTCATTTGGTTCCAATCCTACAGCTTGAATCATTCAGAAATATGCCTTCGCATGCAAGGCCAGCTATGCCACTCTTGCTTTCCAAATTTTAAATTGGAAGATATACATTAAGCACACAGAAATATGACTACGCTTTTGGATTTTCTTTGTGTTCGTTTCCAGGCATAGCTGGAAAGAGAGGATTATTAAATGATGAAAGGTGTCTCTAGTGAGACCAGTCTTGTCCAACTGAATCAAATATTATAGCCATGAAACCAAACCAAGATTTGATTTCATTTGAAACTTCATAAAATAAAATTTCATGGCTAACTTTGGTTTCTTTTGAAACTTTTTTTTCCCCTAGTGTTTAAGCTTTCATCAGAAGGGAAAAAGTTCCATGCATCAATGTTTTATCTCTTTCAAAGAAATAATTTGCTTAACATTCTTCTAAAAAAAAAAGTCATTAATTATTCACATTGGGGAAGCACCAAGTCATGCCCAGCCCCCTTCTGCTACATCCTCCTTAGACGTATATTTAAAGCTATCTTTAGAAAGAAGCAAATGCTTTCAGCCCCAGCTGTGAGAGGCTACATCTGGAAGAGTTTAGGGAGGGACTCCCTGTGTGTGTTTGAGGGAAGGGCGGGCCCAAGGTCTCTGCTCAGGTCTCTTCTGAGTCCGAGTCCTCTACTGGCTCCACCAAAGACACATCCAGCAATTCCACAGCTGTCTGAGTTGAGAAAAGCAGGTCCTAAGCTTATGTTTCACTTTAATAACAGAGGTAAACACCCTCCTAAACCAAAAACCTATTTACAACTCTCCAACCCAACTGCTGGTCAAAAATAATAGCACAGAAGCAGCCAACATCTGTCTCTCCAGCCCCATGAAACTCCATGGATACTACCGGGAAAGACAAGCCCCAGCAGGGCTTTCAGAGAAAGCTGATGAAAGTGGTAGGATGAAGCTCATAGCTGCTCCATCAGGTCCCCTTGGGCCACAGCAGCAAGCCCAGTTCTCCATCCCTCCATCACATGGCAGGGGTCCTGGGTATCTGCTGTCACCTGCGTGGCCACCAGTGTTCCTCCTCCCTTCCCCAAGGAGCACAGCAGGTTTCTTACAGAACTTGGACATATCAAGACTTTGGAAAGGCTGTCCTGAGAGGAAGAAAAAAGGGAAAGCAACATTAAAAAGATACGTAAAATACCTGGCACGACTCCAGTTTGTCATGTTCAAGGAAGATTAAGACAGTCTGGAAGAGGTGGAGAAGATGAATCAAAGAAATGGACACTAATTACAAGACTACAGATGAAAAGAGCTTGGCTTGTTGAGTCTAGAAAAATGAAGGCTGGACAGGGATGGGAGTACTGTCTATAAATACATCCAGAGGGAGACACCAGGGAAGGAGAAGAGCTATTTATGTACAGGGTATGAATACATTTTGGCTGCCAATTAGAAGAAACTTTAAAACATTGGAGAAATGAGGCTTTGGAATAGTCTTCTTGAAAAAGCAGAAGCAACAGACAAGTCAACTTGCTTAAAACAGGTCTTGCATAAGGTTTAGGAGTGTGAAACCAGGACACTGACCCACGCACTCCTTCCAGTCTTACGGCCTGTGTTCCCACATTACGCACATGCAGAAGTTAACCCAGCTACCAAGCACTACCAGTTGTAACACTTGACGCAACAACCATTTCAGAGGCTACTTTGAGGGAAGTTTGTAGAAAGGGAGAATACCTTTTATTAAACAAACTGATAGATCTAGGAGAAAGCAGACACGTCTAAGGGAAGAAGTCTTTCAAGACATTTGAGGGGGTAAACACCCCATGCAGCAAAATCCAAGCTTAGTACTTGTCAGACACAGTTCAATGTGTTCCGTTAACTGTGTCTGCTAGCCTAATAAAATACCTTACTCTTTGCTATCATCACTTCTTGTTTATCACCAACACAACAACTCTAGGCAGAGGAAAAGGAAATGCAATCATTGGATATAGTTGGCATCAAAAGAGTTGAATGGGCAATTTGGCAACAGCAGAGCCAAGAGAAGTGCAAAGCTGGGAAGAGCATCAGAGGAAAGAGATGAATATGACAGTCTGGAAAAGAAAAAAACAAAACAAAACAGTGGAGAAAGCAAGGCTCCACTCCAGCTTCTACTGAACTCCACCAGCTTCCATGAGAGTAGGAGCAGATCCTCCGAGATGCCGGTTTCTAGGACAGCATATCTCAGACAGAAGATAACCTTAACAGCTGTGTCTGGAGCAGAAGAGAAAGCCTGATGAAAAGATCTCTGCTATTGGCCAAGACAGTGCTGGTCCTGAATCAGGCTGTGTAGTGATGTGCTGCCAAAGCTTTAACGGGGGCTACAAAAAAAAAAAAAACCACCTTCCCTCACTTGTGACAAAGCCTACAAGCGGCAGAAGTGCCTGCCTTGGCAGAGAGGGGGAATGGGGAGGTACTTCCCTTTTGTCTTCCTGATGTCTGGGAATATCAGCATTCATTTCAGTGGAGGGAGGACATGGACTCTGCCTGGGAGGATGCTATGAAGGTACATGCTGTGAACCTGCTTCAGCCCACAGCATTTTTAGATGGCTGCTCCAAGGCAGAGACAGCAAAATTAGGCGAGGCACGTTTCACCCCCTTCCCAACAACCTATGATGAACTCTGATCCACTGCATCTGAGAACCTGGTCCAATCCATGCAAATGACTTTGATTTGATAGCCTTTATTTCCACCCTGCTATCGTGTGAAAGGTCCAAGGTACAAAACATCAGAGAACTGTGACCATGATAACAAGCCCACTTAAGGAGCTAGACCTTTTATTGAAGCTACATTTGAGATCTGAAAAGGGATCTTGTCCATTAGTGTTACAAAAAAAAAAAAAAATGCTCCTGTTTGATGTAAAAATAAAAGCATTTTCAAAGGCTCTTTGATGTGCAAGACAGAAAGAGATGCAGGCAGATTCTGGAGGAGGTCTTGTATTCAGCAATTACCAGTACTCTTTTTGAATCTTACTCCCCAGACAGAATTTTTATATAAAGTAGATAATCACACTGCAGAGTGTATCAGTTCTAAACCTTGCGGCTTTTCAATTAAGCAGCAATAACCTCTAGTCAAAATACTCCTTAACCAAGATGGGAATGAAACAAATAACCCCAAAACCAACTAACTGCAGGTGAAGCAATTCCAAAGACATGAATGCTTTTAATAGATTTCATTTTGAGCTCTTCTCGGGTAGCCATGCCAGTTTTCCAAGCGATATTCTGATCATTAAAACAAGCAGTGATGTAACTTCCACAGCGACCACAAACATACCAAGAATATTTGAGCTAAATTTATCCAGACTTCTTGTTTGAATCACTGCTTTGGTTCGCTAGTTTTCCGTGATTTTCAACTATGCACAGAAAAGGAGTTGTGGACAGCCTGGGACTGAGCTTCCTCCAGCAGTATCCAAAATGCCAACCTTTATGCTTGGGAGCCACATATTGACTATTAGAAATGGAATTAAGCTGCTCCTCCAGCTCCTAACCCCCGGTCCCTGCTCCTTTCACCCTTCACCTTCCTCGTGCCCTTCCTGTAGCAGACTGACCCTTTCCCTCACCCTTGGGTGACACAACATGGGGCTTGTCTTTTGTGACCGAGAAGTTCCTGAAGCTCACCACAGATCTGCCGCCCTCCCCAACTGGAGAGGGTGAGCCAAAAAAGACAGGACCTGCACCAGATTTCCCACAGCTCTGCAGCTCCGTGGCAGACCCCAAGTCCTGCCAGCCTGTCCGGAGCAACACATCCCACCACTGCAAGTAGCCATATGAGGAGAGCTCAGGCTAGGAAAGGCTGTCTAGGCACCTTCACCAGCAGGTAGACATGTCCCTGCAAAAAATACACAATCTACAAAGACATCACTGGGTTTCACCCTGTCTCCCAACACACACAGGGTGGCTAAATATCGTACTGGGAGGGACAGAGTATTTGCAAAAACTGCAGCATAACCCTGAAGATTTTACTATAGCAACTTCACTACTGTTCAATGGGAATCTTTTTCAACTGTTGTATTTTAACATGGTCTGAATATGTCCTTGCTGACTCCATTTCAGATTCATGATCAGACTCACCGAGTTTGCCTGCATGTAGCTGTACATGTTTTAAGGGCAGTTTGTAATTTCTGAAAGCACACTTTTTTCTTTAAACCAGAAACTGCCAAGCACCAGAGCACCTCTGCCTGCTTTTTTGAAGGTTGAGGGCCTTCCCTAATACTTAAAAGACTTCTTTTATAAGTCCTCCCTCTAAGTAAGAGCAAGGCACAAATTGAAAGCATGGACACACTTCTGTTGTGAAACTATCAGCAGCTTACATAAAAGGGCTGCTACTGTGGTGATATATAATCATGCAAATAAGCAATTCCTGACCCACTAATGAGTACACAGACTTGGATTAAGGAAAGGAATTAAATATCAGCCTAACTTGATGTAAAATCTGAAACAGAACCTATTAAGAGACAGACTTCACCTATACAGCAGACTGGGAGCTGTATGGTATAAAATCTATACCCAACGCCCTCATCTGCAACGCAAACATTTCCTCCCAGTTAGCTGCCTTCTGCCAAGCAGAAGCTTTGGCAGCCCCTTTATTGATCAGAGAAATGAAAAACAAACAAACCGCAGACTTAATGCTGTAAGGATCCCTGAAGATCTGATCCCAAGCCTGTTATGTCAGTGCAAAGACTTTAATTGGTTTTGGATAAGGCCGCCATAGGCTTTGGAGACGATTAAAAAAAAAAAAAATATTCATAGCACTTTCTTTAATGCAAGTATAAAATCACCTGCAACATCACTGACAAAACAATAAATCAGTTACAGACCTGGTAAAGACTGAGTTGGTGTGAACACTATCAATTGCTTTTTCCCACTGAAATGGAGGACAACGGTTCTGTCACCACAGTGTCGACCCTCACCTGAGAGCTACCTTATAATCACACATTACTAACGTTGTTAAGGAGTCCCTCTTCTATACTTAGAAGTATAGGTTCTAAGGGCAAAGGATTTTCTGTACCACCTTATCTTTGTTTTTTTCTAGGCTTCTTGATAGAGTTGTCATAAGTTACATTTTAATGTAATACACCACAAATACATTTTAACTGAAAGGTGGAAAAATAAAGCTGTATAGCAGCAGATAATGCCAGATACAGCTCAGATAAAGATCAATGTTTTACTACTGTCTGTAAATCAAACTGGCTCTCAGGTTGGACTGTCTGCTCAATTAGCTACCCAAGGTCTGCACTGCACCGCTGGCACTCCCAGCAGCTCTGCCCTCCTTGCTACAGCCCTCAAGTTCAAGAGCACACCGGCTTTGATGGTATTTATCGGGAAAAAGCTGGTCCTGCCACTACAAAGACCTAAGTGCTCCTTTATACCTTCTTGACTCCAGAAGGACACAGCACCCACAAGCCAAACTCCTACTTCCCACACGGACTAGAAGATGTTTTCAAAGGCAAATGCCTCTGTTTCAAAATACAAGGGACATCTTCTAAGTTTATGTCTGAAGAGCAGTGCTTAGTATCCAGACTCTGAAAATCAGTTCAGAGTGTCTTAAATTAGGCATCTAATCGTAAATGCCCCAGTATTCACTGCTCTTTTTGGAAATCCAGGCTCGGTTCTGTGAGATGGTGCAACATGCGGCTCTGCTACAGTCTGTACAGGAGAGCAGGCTTAACCACATGGATTTTTGTTGCAGACCAGCCTTCCACATTAGCTTTTGGCCCCATGTGAGATTGTACCACTTCTGTATGAAGTAAGTATTTAAATATGTTTAAAAATACAAGCCTATTACTGCTTTACTAGTGTACTTCCTATTCCTGTCTAGCATTTCCTACTTCTCCTTCTGCAGGGCATTATGCAGTAAGACTAACTCACATAAGATACCTGGGGTTTTTTTTGCTTGTAGGAATACTTTCAATTTGCTGTTTGAACTCAAATTAACTCACAGCTTAACGAGCAGGAAGAAAAACAGAAAACCTTCAAGGCTCATTTAGTCTGAGTATACAGAACTTCAAGCAACCAAAACACTTTGCAGGTCTCTAGTGCTCTGTGCGCTCAGATCACCTCCCAGATGCTCTCCTTGTCCTTCTCACTGCCACGCTGTCACAGCAGACGCAGGGTAATGTTACTACAGGGTAATGTGTGGATGGAAAAAGCAGGACAGAGGGTGTGAGTACTTTTTCCCTGTTATACAGCACAACAGGCCACAGAAGGAGCTAAGTCAATGTGCCCCAAGACCTAGCTGCTGGCCCACGCACACAGCTGATGTAAAGATTTTAGGGTTTACATGGTGAGTTCACAAGGAACAAAGTGATATCAGTGGTGCTGCCAACACTGATTTTCCCTTCCTCCTCTATTCAGCAGGAAAGATTTATAAGCAAAGATATTCACACTACCAAATGCAAGTTCCTGCTGTTCACATTTAAGGCAACAAAATCAACTGCAGAACTATGAGGAAACGACAGCAAAGATCTCATCTGGAGGCCATGTACATGCACACCCATGAGCAGGTGAGCTCTGTCTGTTTTTATTGCTACAAAGAAGTCAGGCTCTTCCTGTAGACTTTTATTTTTTAAGTGGATTTCACACTGCCAGACTGACAGCCTGGAAGGCTCAGATTATCCAGTAAGTACAAAACAGAGAGCAAGTGCAGAGTTTGCCAAAGTTTCCATCCCTCCACCTACAATCCCGTCACCTCCTCAAACCGCCACCCTACGATGAAGGCCTCGGCCACATTTGCAAATGTCCTGCCCTCATGCAAACAGGGGAGTGACGCTGGATGCACAAAGCTATGTCCCAGGAGAATTAGCCATTTCATTTGCTATTAGCTAACCTCAGACTGTCACCATTCAATCTGTTGTGAAACTTTCCTATCAAATGCCACTAGCTCCTGAGCAGTCCCTCTTGTTAAAACGACTCTTCAGCTCTTCCAGTTAGGGTCCTCTGACTTGCACTGGAGACTTCTATGATTCAGGAAGTGGTGATGCAGGGAGCAGCTTTCCCTCTGAGTCAGTACTGAGCTAAGCCACGGCCCAGACAGGGTTGCAAAGGTCACTACCATCGTGGGTAGCTTCTTTCTGATAAAGTCCTGTGAGCTGCAGGGTCACCACGGCACTTCTGAAGCACAGCTTTAAGAGCCTCTGGTCTACTCCAAATGCCAGCTCAGGTCATTATATTCTGGTTACTTGTTTGCTCCCTCATTTTAATAGTTAGGTCTCTTTTCCAGGCACACTGCACGTGCCTATCTGTGCTTCCCTGGAGAGTTGAAAGTCACCAGCTTACAACAGATTTGCCTCAAAAGAAGTTGTGAAGGTTCATTTAGTTAATATCTGTAAAGCTACTATAAAATTTCAAACAATTATCACTGGCATCATTGTCCCCAATTATGTAACATTATATACATTACAACATAACACCCCTTTACAATGCTTATTTCTTGATTTAGCAGGACAGAAGAGACACCCTATGGCGTGTTTGAAAGATAACCCAATTCCACCTGCAAGACACACACAAATGGCATATGAACGCTCTGTGACTTTGAATAAAATTCTCAATAAGACAGCGATAAGCTCTTTAACAAAAGTACCCTTACATTTCAGAAGACAATAATTGCTTTTCTACATCTTTGCTGAACTGTCTCCTAGAAATTCATTAAATCGTAGCTGTAAAACTGCATAAGATTCAAAGAAACTAACCAGCCTGTAGAAAGGAGATGAATCTCTCTTTGGTTCTAGGCATTCATACAGTAATATCTTTGGGCTTCCATTGTATTTCCTACAAGATGTATATTATGTCACTTCCATTATATTATGTAGAGCTCTTTAACCAAGTTTAAAAAAAACCAAAACCTGTGCTTCATGAGAGACTGCAGCCACCCCCGTAACTCTGCTCGCTTTCTTTCTTTTAATTAGGACAAGATGAATAAATCTAGGAGAGGGGAAGCAGGGTTTGAAGAGGCAACGGAGATGCTGACTGCACCCAAAATGGAGCATTATTCTGCAGTCCAGTGACAAATCCTCTCTGTGGACCAGGAGGTGCTCACTGGCATCACTGAGTCAAGCCCAGCACCATCCCCAGAAGGTAGACAGGGTCCGGTTCTGAAACACAGCTCACCTGCTCTCAGGGTAAGTGGGCATCCTGCTGGGATACAGGCAAGATCACTGCCGCAGCCAAGAGGAATAGCAGAGGAGACACAGGCAGTAAGGTGAGCCCTTGCATCATGTTACATTTGCTAACTAGAGTCAATGATGCTGTGAAACTATTCTCCACATGAAGACCTAGCCAAATGTATAGCTGTCAGGAATAAAAAGCCCTAAAAATCTTAAGGATTTCAAATGATCAAGGCACCAGGTGCACACGGTACCCGATGGAAGATGCCTCCAGCACTGTGCTGGCCGTAACACTGTGCTGATCCAACTGACCCGTCACAGAGCCACAAGCACCACCATGCTGTTTGTTAAACCCCTCACATTCACACACCTGTCCTTCCTGCCGGGGAAAAAAAAGACTCCAAGCTTTGTGAGCACTAATGAGGTCACTGGCATTAAAGAAATTATCTGTGATCTCACTCCACTTCCCAGTGGTTCCCATTGAATGGAAGCAGGAGGCTGCATCTAGATTGTTAAAAAATGAGCGTAAACAATAGGTTCAAACGTGGAGGCTGAATGAGTCACCGCGTTGCTGCATTCAAGCTGTGTAACAGGATCCAAATGCAGAACAAGGACCAGCTAACTTAGGGAGTGGACCAGCTAGCTAATGACAATTATTCTTGGCAGGACTCAAACAATCCCGAAATAAAAATGAGTTTAAACATGTACAGTATGCTTACAAAGAGCAAATCCACCAGGGCAGTCCTGGATCTTAAGCTTTCCTATGATCCCTTTGCCAGTCTTCCAACACTGTTTATCAAACAAAATAACCCAGACATGTAAGTATAGAAGAGTTACACCACTAAGATTTGTATGCTTCCAGTTAACCAGTTTAACTGAATATATTTACATAATAGAAACATGCAATAAAGTTCTCAGAAGAAAAACTGAACTCGCAATGTAGAAAATAAACCTTTTTCACTTCCTTATTCACTCATAAACTAATTTGTTTATTTACTGTATCCTTAAACAGTGAGAAAAACTTGTCAAATCACTATTGCAGAACAAAAATTTAGCAATTCTTAACACTTGGGAATCACTAGCGCAGATTAAAATTCTTCTCATGGTTTATAGCTTAGTATTCAAGTGGTGATAATTTCTTCCAGAGAAAAACTGAGAAGATAGAATTTAAGAATTTAAAGAACATTCAATAACCAAATGCTCCCGATTATTATAGGAAGATACAATTCTAATTAACAAAAGCAAAAGCAAACAGAAAAATCAGTATCACAGAATAAGCGGAATACATACAGAAAAAGGAAAGAGTTCCCAGAGCTCCCTGTGACGCTGGTGAGAAACGTCTTCAAACGAGATAAGGCAGCCTCTGAATAAACTATCAGGTTTTGCTTCATAGTTGCTGATAAAATCCAAAATAAGGCTGCAAAAACATTAGCTTCTACTGAAGCCTGCTTACTCACTACAAAGCGTCAAACACACCTTCATCCCACACTTAAAACGCAGATGCTGCCTCCTAATGAACTGCTTGTTGCAAGGGGGGAATACCGTTATACAATAACCAGAAGGCTATTTCTTAATGCAGAAATATAACTGGGTTTTGACTCAGAGAAATGCAGCACTGCCTAGGAGGTTTAGGTTTCAGCAATAAAAATAATCCAAAAATAATTTGGATGTTTGGAAAAAAAATTAACAGGAAGCAACCTGAAACATATGTCCCTTCTGAAAGAGAAACTTCCACCTATGGATTTATTACATTACATAAACGCAGACCTTCTAATCTAGCTCAACAATAAATCACTGCAAGCCACTGAATCAAAGCTGACAGTAAAACTGGAGCAGGTTAATATCTATTCAGCCTGAGAAACGATTCTCTGATTTTAGCAGCTTTCATACCCTGACTACACACTGCATCAGTGGCTGGGAACATATTTGCATTCACATGCTGAAAAAGCACAGATCTTGTAAAACATATTTAGGAACTGGTGAGACGTGATACATATATTGACTAATTCTGTAGGCCTTTGGAGAAAATTGGTCTTCAGAGAAATGCTATTCTTATCACCTGAGCAGTTCGGCATCATTCTTCTTGGAAGTAAAATTCTTGTTCTATACTTTAAATTTTCAAAGATTAGGGCTCAAATCACTCAAAGATCTTTCATATATTTAAAATTTCATCGAAACTCAGTGGCAGTTGGCTGCTGAGTTCTCTTAAAACCTTTCACTCCCAATCTGAACAGGAAAGAAAAGAAATCCTCCTATTTACCATTTTGCGGATCCATGTTGCTCTCTCTGCAAATAGCGGATTCCTCAGTTCCCACACACCAGTACATTCTGGGTCACAGCTGTGAAGATCCAACAGACAAACTTTCTGCAGCACTTGAATACTGTTGTCAAAGCTGAATGATCTCCGTCAAGTAAATGCAGGAGTAGAGCAACTGCTAGTAAGCACCATCCCGAAGAAACATCATTTACTCTGTTTAAAAATAAACAGCAAAACAAATTAATCGTTCTAGTATAGAAATTGCAAGATGCTTATTCCTCTGCACTCTAACACAGCTGTCTAAGTATTACTTTGCAGAAATGCACTGATCATCCCATAAATACAATTATTTTCACAATAGCTTTTTTAAGAGCGTAACATGAATTAACGGAGGATACTAACAATGTCTCCACTATAGAAAGATAATGTTCCCAATTTTTCTCTGCCAAAGCTGCTCAGTCTTTGGGCAGAGGGTGTGGGGGGTGGGCAAGGGTCACAGCTGCAGTTTCAGATTCTCCACCAGCTAGTGTAAAGGCAGAGCATTGAAACCATGCAGTGCAGCTGGAAAAATCCTAAATGCAACCTCAAAACCTTTCCCATCCACAAAGAAGACTGTGGCTTTTATAAGACTCCACTGTGAGAAACTGAAAAATACTGATGTGGTTACTGAGACAATCCTCTGTAGAAAAGAAAAGAGAGCTAAGAGAAACACACCAGCTTCTTTCCCCTTTGCCCAGTCCTTTTAGAGAGCTCTACTACCCTAGAAGCGTCAGGCTTCTTCAAACATGTTCAGGGAAGCAAACCAGGCCCTTAGTAGCTCTTAAAGGTTGGCTTCTTCTGAACTGTCTTGCATAATAGCCGGCAGAAAACTGCACAGCTGTCTCCCAAAGCATTTCCAACTGTGTACCTCTTCAAAGCTGCACACCTGTAATTTTCTTTCTTTTAATACATCTTCCACAGAGGTTAAAACTATGGGTGAATTTGCAGTGTGTGCCCAACCAGTATCAGTGCTCCTTCATTCTCTGCTTTTGGTTTCAGTCAGTAAACACCCCTCAGAGGTAACATGGTGCCCCTCACCTTTGACTCTTACTAGTTTTTTCTCATGTCTGGTGTGTGATGCTGAAGTTTTGACTGGAGGCTCCAATTCGGCAAAGCATGTAACCCACCTCCCACTTTGGCCAGCAAGACCGAAGAATATCCCTAACTCTCCCTGAGCAGAGCTGGCTGGCTTCCTGAGTTGGGATCAAAGACCAAGGAGAATATAAAAATACACTGATCCATCACGACTCTCGAGGAAGCTTTCTGCTCCTCCCTTGCTACATAGGGTTTTAACCACCTGCCGACAACGTTAAAAAACACTGCATGCTACATCAGTTGTTTCTAGGCAAATATCTGAATTTTAGGTGCATTTAGAGCAAAACTCAGCTTCTGATGACCCTTTGTGGTGCCTGGCAGCATGAATCAAAACTCACACCCCAAGCACTGTGTACGCCCCTGCGCCCTGCAATCTGGGTGCTGGGTGCTGCCACAGACTGCGGTTTGGTTCTTTGGAGTTTTTCAGAGGTGGAAAAAATAATTTGGGTGCCATATGGCAAATAATGACAGGGACTGAGAGATCTGGGCCAGGCGACGTGCGAGCACTTTCACACACATGCCACAGCTGAACACCTCCTTTGCAGCAGGATGGCTACAACTCCAGATGGATGCAGATGCCTGAGCTGCCGAGCATCCATCCCTCCCTCCACATCACACACTGCAGCAGCAGCTCACCTCCCAGGTCAGGCCCTGGCAGCTCTCACACCCCAATGCAGCAGCAGTTCGGCACATGTAAGAGGCTGAATTTGGCAGCTTTCACCCACACAAGGAGGGGAGACTGTGGGCTGCTGCAGGAGGCTGAGATGGAGGTGGTCCTTAAGCCCAGATCCAGCCCACAAACTGGTGAACTGGGCCATGGTGGTGGAGGACCGGATTCTGCCCTGGAATGTGCCAAGTTCCCAGCGGAGTCAGCTTGGCTCCTGAGCTGAGCTTCCCTTGGCCACGCTGGCAGGCATGGCTGCTGCGCTGGGACCCCATATCTCTGCCACGTTGTGGGTGGGATACCACAGACAGAGGTGTCAGGGCAGCTCTTACACCTCCCAAAAGCTGTTCAGGTTGTTAACTCTGAAAATGGAGGGGATGTGATGCTTCCAGCAGCTGCCTCCCTGCACCCTCACTATAAAAGCACTGAGCAGCTACAGTAAGAATAAATACTTCCCCATGCAAAGACCAACAGACTAGCTCTTTTTAGCAGATGCTGGTTTCTGAAGCACTTCCTTGCTGTATGACTGGGGCACACCATGTGCACTCACAGCAACTGTACAAGAAACACTGAATGGGGGGTCAGTGTGGACCAGTGAGGCTTGAAAACCATCCCACTCCTGATTTTTAGCTTTCTACTCAGCTTATTCCCCAGGCTGAAACTTTCCTCATATATAGTGAAAGGAAAAAACTTTCAGTAAAAATAACAGTGTGGGTTTTGATAATCAGTTCCCTTTAACTGCAAGTAGGACACTAAATGCTACTGCCATATAGCAGTATTACTGCCACACAGCACCCATGTAAGCAGTATTTCCATATTTCAGGACCTTTGTGTATGTAATTAAAAAAACCCTACAGTGCTTTTACCTTAAGAAAGATACACTCAACTGTAACACGTGCAAACACCACGTTTTAATTTGATTTAGGGAGAGGGATCCTATGGGCTCTGCAGAATCTCATTCAGGAGGAGGACCGTGCAGAATGCACCCGAATGCTGATTTACATCCCATTTCATACATTCCCGGCTTCTCTCCCGAGACCTGCTGCTGCCAGCTGTCAGCGTCCCAGCACCTCCGACAGTGCCTGTACCATCCCTAGCACCTCCTCTCCACTTTGCCAGACCATCCAGTCTCACCCCGTGCATTGTGCCTAAACGCAGCAAGGCACCCAGAAACACCACGGTTTGCCTGAGATCGCTTCCTGATTCACAAGAAACCTGCCAAAACTTTAGTTCTTTGCTCAAATCACCTACTGTTTCCGAGAAGCCCATCTGGGGCTGGGCACTGTGATAGGTATCACTACGGATCTAGAGAGGCCCACGACACCATCGGGATGGAAATGTGCTGCGGGCTCATCTCCCTGCCATCGCACAAGGCAGGGTGAAGCCAGACCTGGAACCGGCACGGCCTGCCCGGTGCCCACCTGGGGAAACCCCAGCTCGGCAGGACGGGCATCCTTCGTCCTTTGGTGAGCTCTGCACAGAAAGTGGCTAAACCAGCCCCTTTCTTCCCAGACCAAAGCTGCCGGCTGAGGAGAAACAAGGCTTCATACCCCGATTCGGGCTGTCTCCTAAGCCTTTCTAGTCACTTTTCGGTGGCCGCTTGTCTGTCAGCTCAGCCAAGGCGCTGAGGGCCGCGCTAGGGCCCCCGCCAGCGCCGGGGGAGCCTCCCCCAGCCAGGGTCGGGGCCGGGGAGTCCGGAGGGAACCGCTCCCAGCCCTGCCCGCGGCCCCGCTTACATAAAACCGAGTTTTTCCTTAGGGCGAGTCTCGAGTGTTTCCTCTCCCCGCCGGGCCGGGGCAGCCGGGCCGGGGCAGCCGCTCTCCTGCCTGCCCGTGCCGGGGAAAGGAAGGCAGCGCCGCCGCCCTGCGCCCGCTGCCCCACAAAGTTCCCTCCGAACTTTTATTTTTTTTAAAGAAAAGCTTTCTTTCCACCCCGCCTTTCTCCACATGAAAAGCCCCGACGTGCCCCAGCAGCCCCCCACCCCGCCGCCTCCCCTCACGGCGGGACAGGTGCCCGCGGGGCGGCCAGGCCGAAGCGGCAGCAAAGCCACGGTACCTCCTGCGTCCCGGGGGCTGGCGGGGTCCCTGCCGCCGCGCCGC